>NC_071985.2:140933333-141237500 GCF_028885655.2 Pongo abelii
GCATGAATGTGTGTTAAATTTTATTAAATGCTTTTTCTTAATTTATTTAGCCGGTCATATTTTCCCCTTTAATCTGTTAATGTGGTAATTAAATTAATGGATTTTTTTTTTTTTTTTTTTTCTGAGATGGAGTTTCGCTCTTGTTCCCCAGGCTGGAGTGCAATGGCGCGACCTTGGCTCACCACAGTCTGCACCTCCCAGCTTCAAGTGATTCTCCTGCCTCAGCCTCCTGAGTAGCTGGGATTACAGGCATGCACCACCACGCCTGGACAATTTTGTATTTTTAGTAGAGATGAGGTTTCTCCATGTTGGTCAGACTGGTGTTGAACTCCCGAAGTCAGGTGATCCGCCCGCCTCGGCCTTCCAAAATGCTGGGATTACAGGCGTGAGCCACTGTGCCCAGCCTAACTAATTGGATTTTTAATGCTAACTCATCCTTGGTTTAATTTTTTAATGCATGCTGAATTCATTTTGATGTTTTATTTTGAATGTGTGGATCTATGTTTATAACTTAAATTGACCTATAATTTGCCTGTCTTATTCAATCCTTCTTTTGGTGTGAAAGTTATATTAGCCTCATAAGATGAGCTGAAACATATCTTCCTTTTATAATATCTGAAAGAGTATTTAACAGTGGGATTTTCTGTGGTAAAACTTACCTGTAGGCCGGGTGCCGGTGGCTCACGCCTGTAATCCCAGCATTTTGGGAGGCTGAGGTGGGTGGATCACCTGAGGTCAGGAGTTCCGAGACCGGCCTGGCCAACATGGTGAAACACTGTCTCTACTAAAAATACAAAAATTAGCTGGACACAGTGGTACACACCTGTAATCCAAGCTATTCGGGAGGCTGAGGCAGGAGAATCACTTGAACCTGGGAGGCGGAGGTTGCAGTGAGCCGAGATTGCACCACTGCACTCCAGTCTGGACGGCAGAGCAAGACTCCGTCTCAAAAAAAAACAAAAAACAAACTTACCTGTAAAACCATCTAGGCTTCTACGTATGGGTGTGTATTTGTATGTCTATGTGTGTTATTATAGATATGCTTTAAATTCATATTGGTTTGCTATAAGTCTTTTCATGTTTTTGAATTCTTCATGAGTAGTTTTGGACAAGTTATGTTTTTCTTAAAAATTGCCCATTTTGTCAAAGTTCTAAAATTTATTAACTTAAACATTTATACCTTAATGTCTGTTATATTTGTATTAATAGTTATTTTTTTTACTGCTTTCTGGTTCCTAACTTTGTTTATTTGTGCCTTCTGTTTTTTCTTAACCATTCTTGCCAATAGTTTATCTATCTTAGTAGTCTTCAAATAATCGGTGTTTGGTTTTGCCACTTATCTCTATTGTGTCTTTGTTTTTTATTGTATTAATTTTTGCTTTATATATGTAATTTAAATTATTTGCCTTCTAATTTATTTTTGTTTACATGTTATTTTTCTAACTTCTTAAGTTGAACTCTTATCTCACTGATTTTCAATCTTCTTTTCTAATATAACCCTTAAAGCTATGTATTTCTTCCTAAGTATTGTTTTAACTATTCCTCATGTTTTGAAATATCATTTTTTCTAAGTTTTTACTAATTTCCATAGATTTTTTACCCAGAGTTATTCAGAAGTCAAATTTCTGAATATATGAAGTTTTCTAAAAGTTTGTTGCTATTGTTATTGATTTCTACTGTAATGTGTTCAGAGAAAATAATCTATGTAATATTTTTTGGTATTGGTTAAGATTTGCTTTGTAGTCCAGTAGGTAATCAATATTTGTAATATTCTTTACATGTTTGAATAGGCTGGGTATGGTGGCTCACACCTGTAATCTCAGCACTTTGGGAGGCTGAGGTGGGAGGATCGCTTAAGCCCAGGAGTTGGAGACCAGCCTGGGCAACACAGTGACACCTCACCACTATTTAAAAAAAAAAAAAAAAAAAAGAAAAGAATGTGTATTTTTCTAATTGTTAGGTGCAGAGTTGTAAAATTTTTCATCAGATCAAAGATATTACTAGAGTTGTTCAAATCTTCTATATCCTTGTTAATTTGTTTCTGCTTGATTGATCAACTTCAGAGAGAGGTGGGTTAAAATCTCCTACAGTAATTATGGATTTGTCCATTTTTTCTTATAAGACTGTCCCATTTTGCTTTATTATTTGATGCTCTGTTATACGTTTAGAATTATCTTTTTGCAGTACAGGTCCTATAGCTAGTCTTATTCCCAGTTCATTCTGGTTCCTCAGGTCCAAATTTTGGCAAGTCTTTGGATGAGGACATAGTCCCAAGGAGGCTTAGGGTAATAAATGAGGGCTATTTTCATGCCTGACTATACCTTATTTGTAGTCTTAATGTGCATTACATAGCCCTGTTTTTAATGATATACTCAGCTTTGCTTATCTATATAAAGAATTACTCAGAGGGGGGTCAGAGAGCTTCTAGAGGTCTAATGTAACTTTCCCCCAACTAGATTTAACCTACAACCAACTAGTTTAAAACTCCATCTTTTGCCTTGATAAAACTGTTTTGAAGTTTATAGGCCTGCTCGCTCTCGTTCTCTTTCTCTCTCTCTCTCTCTCTGCTAATTAACAGGATTCCAGTGATTTCTCTTGGGAATGCAAGTCCTCCTAATAAACAACTATTAGTAAAAGAATCTCAGAAAGACGAGAATATTTTCCCTCTTTCCTTATAGATACTTACAACGTACTGTTCTACAACTCAAAGCAAGTGCTGATAAAAAGATAAATTGAGAACATGTTTGAAAACTGTCATTCTTGTCTCCTATCCAAAATTAAGATTTTAAATCTTTTTTCTTGAATATAAAAAAAGACTTGTTTGAAAATGTGCCATTCTATTTTCTCTTTACAAATGTTATTTGTAACAAACAAACAAACAAACAAACAAGGAGACGTGAACTTCAGTCACTGTTGCTATATCCTATAAAATATAACCTGTAGCCTCTGCAATCTATCTGCCTTTCTAATCATTGCCTTGCTTGATAAACTGTTACCTACAAAGAACATTTAAATTAACATCTCTGTTTTGCCAAAGATATATATATATTTGTAAGTTTGTTCTTGTTATTCAAAAAAAATTTGGATTTACCTCTTCTTCCCTCATTCATATAATCTCATGACTCCCTTTGGATTCCACAGAGTTTGAAAGATTTTGTTTTATTTAAATCAATATCTGCTGTAACTTTCCATCTCTTACTTTCAACCATTTTGTGTCCTTGTGCTTTAATTGTAACTGTGCAAACACCACATAGATGGATTCTTTTAAACAATGAGAACACATGGACACAGGAAGGGGAACATCACACTCTGGGGACTGTTGTGGGGTGGGGGAAGTGGGGAGGGATAGCATTAGGAGATATACCTAATGCTAAATGACAAGTTAATGGGTGCAGCACACCAGCATGGCACATGTATACATATGTAACTAACCTGCACATTGTGCACATGTACCCTAAAACTTAAAGTATAATAATAAAAAAATAAAATAAAATAAAAATCCAATCTGATATTCTCTGTTTTGTAACTGGCAATATTAATATATAAATGCTGGTTGTGCATGCTGACATATTGAAATTGTTTTGTCATTTTAGTTTTGCTTTCTATTTACCCTGCTTTGCTTCTTTTTCTCCCTTTCTGCCTTTTTGATAGTTTTAAATTTTTTTATTGACAGTTTTTAACTGATCATTTTCTTGTTCCCCTCTACTGGTTTGAAAATAATACTATTCTATTTCTATTATTTTATCACAAAAAATTATTAGCATATATATACATATGCAATTTCTAATTCTGTCCTCCATATAAATTACAACTTGCTTTTTACATTTTTACTTCATTGTCTCTCTAAGCTACATTCTGGGTAATTTGGGGGGGGATTTATCTTTCAATTCACAATTCTCTTTGGCTTGTCTGATCTGCAGTTTAACTCATCTATAGACTTCTAGATTTCAATGACCATATTTTTCATTTTCTAGAAGTTTTTTTTCAGCTCTTTCCAGCCTGTCTTGATATTACTTTATTCTTTCCTCATATTTTTTATTCTTTCTTATGTTTAATTATTTAAACATACTTTATAGTCCCTGTTGTTCTATTATTTGAAAGTTGTAGGAGTTTGGCTGCGATTGTATTCTGACTGCTATTAATGGTAGGTTAATTTTTTTTTTTTTTTTTTTTTTTTTTTTTTTTTTTTTTGAGATGGGGTCTCTCTCTGTCACCCAGGCTGGAGTGCAGTGGTGTGATCTTGGTTCACTGCAACTGCCGCCTCCCAGGTTCAAACGATTCTCCTACCTCAGCCTCTGAGTAGCTAGGATTACAGGCATGTGCCACCATACCCAGCTAATTTTTGTATTTTTAGTAGAGACAGGGTTTCGCCATGTTGGCCAGGCTGGTCTCGAACTCCTGACCTCAGGTGATCTGTCCACCTCAGCCTCCCAAAGTGCTGAGATTATAGGCATGGCCCAGGTTGATATTTTTAAATTTGGATTATGAACTCATCTTTAGGGGACTTCATCTGTGGGAATATTGTCAGGCCTGAATTGAGATGTATCCTGGAGAAGTTTTGTCTTTGTTTCTGCCAGGCTTCCTAGGGAATGTTAACAGCCTAAGGCATGTTAACACATAATTTCTGCCCTGAGAATTCCAGAATCATGGAGGTAGCACAAATTCAAATCCCTAAACCTCAAATTCAAGGCCAGCTGTGGCTCCTAATTCTTAAGAGAAATGGAATCTCATTTTTTTCCCTAAGTACAGACCCAAACTGACAAATATCCATGTCTTATCTTTCACTTTATACTTTCTCCCCAGACAATATGTTCTAAAACCAAAGCTTGTCTCTACGTCAGTGACTCCCAGATCTTATATATCTTCATTGCAGATTCTCTCCTCTGAGTTCCAGACCCTACTACCCAACTGTGTATTTGAATATCTAAGGTATCACCCAAAAGTCAACTAGCCTAAGATCAATAAAATTCATGTCTTTCCCATAAAAACTAGCCCCATTCTAGTGTTTCCTGTCTCAGTAAATGGCACGCTTATCCATACTGTTGTACATGCCAGAAATCCAGGAGCCATATTTGATATCTCTCTTCTCATTCCCCCTCCAACCCATTGCCAACCCCTGTCAATTTTACCTCTTAAGTATCTCTTAAATCTGCCCACTCTCTCCATCTCCACTTCTTTCAGACTAGTTGTTCAAGTTACCATCATCTCTAGCCTGGACTGCTGCAGTTTTCCCACATTTACTCTGAAAATTCTCCAATACATTCTCTGCACTATGACCACACTGAACTTACTCAAATACACATGTGGGTTGTTTTTCTTTTCTGCTTGAGATTCTCATTCACTGGCTTCGCATTCGTGGCTTTTACATCCTTCATATGGTCTACTTGGCTGTGCATGGCCAGCTGCTACCCACCTCTTGGACCCAGCCTCATAATGCTCTTCTCACCCTTACTTTCTGTGCTCCAGCCAAGAAGCCCTAATTCTGTTGTTTGAAGCTACAACCCTCTTCCATCTTCCCACAGGGCTTTGGTACCTGCTGTTTCCTTTTTCTGGAATGCCAGTCCCCCTGTCCCCAATCTTGTTTAGTCAATACCTAACTCATCCTTCACTTCTTTGGTCTAACATCATTTCCTCAGTTCTCATCTCTTTCTTTCGAAGCCTTTCTGTTAGTTTATAACTATTCACTCATTACTGTGGTTATTTGCTTAATGTCTGTTTTCCCTATTAGGCTACAAGTTTTGTGAGATCAGAGACCTTATCTAGTTTTGCTTATTACTATGTTCTGAGTAACTAACACAGCCCAGAACATAGTGGTTAATAAATATTTCTTGAATAAATAAATCATCATTTAAAAAGAACTAAAAATATACATCTATTCCAAATAATCTAAAAGGAGAGAATAAGTTGATACAGTTATGGATAAAACAAGTGACAGCTACATGGAGGATTTGTTATATTACTCCATCTACTTTTCCATATGTTTGAAATTGTCCATAAAAAGATTATGCAACTTACTAAAAAAATTAAAATACCTTATTTGAGTCTTTGGATAAGTGGTGAAGTTAACCTTAAAAATAAAATATTGTCCCTTTAGGATCAGACTGAAATATTTTTATTTAACTAAAAAGAAATTATACTGACCTGAAGATATTTCGGTAATGGTTAATTGGGCCACTTAATGCTCCAGGCTGAGAAAAGACATAAATATAAGCTTCAAGATCCTCTGTTGTTAATTGGCATCCTTTTCTTCCAATGCCAGTGCTGTGACTGGTAAACAGATGTTTCAAAATCTAATTTAAGTGAGAAAACAATAATTAAAACTTTTTTGTTATGTAATAATAAGCTAAGTCTTTGGCTTTGGAAAGGGGATGGTGGTCATTGTGCGGTGACAACTCCTAATTTCTGCTCTAGCCAAGTTTGAGATCTCATTGTTTATGCATACATAATCTATGCATTTCTGCTTTCCTGGCTTTATTTTTTCTATATTCTTCCCTTCTAATCCCCCCTGCACACTGCATTTTTATAAAAAGCATCCTGTCTTCTTGGTGCCCATTCATATTCTACAAGGCCCAGCTCAAGAGTTCCTTGGATAAATGACTAATTCCCCTTCTGGGCAGGAAATAAAAGATAAGCCCAGGGCATTGAAGAGGCAAGCTATCACTGACTAAAGGGATTATGTCAAAAAGCCACAAGAGCCAACCTGAAGGGATGCCTCATTTGATGCCTATTGTGGGATAATTTGGGCATCCAAAAGAATAATGACTCTAACTGATTGATATATTTCAAATATATATTCATTACTCTAAAAGTTGTTTGTAAAAAGAAAAAGAATGAGCATATATCCTGCCATTCTTGTGTGAACTATATTTCAGAATAAATAGTAGATGTGGAAAAATTCTTTATAGCAGAATTTCAATTAAAAGCAGAAGGAATTATAAAATTAGAAAATAAGCATTTTTCATATCCTAATGAAATAATGGGCCTAGGCTGTGATCACTAATGTATACTAAAATTAATTTGGTGGAAGGATGTTAGGAAATTTTGGATAGGCTGACAACTCATGAGCCCACGATCACTGTTAGCATTAGTAAAACTGGACCAAGTAGGTATCATGCACTTCCCTGATGGGATGCGTTAGGAAATACACAGCACCACCTACTAAGTATCCTTTTCAAATTAAAATTTAATCAAGCCTCTAGATCACCAATACCTATGAAGTAGGAAAAACAAAGGTTAGAGGAACAAGTTAAATACCACCATGATGAAGCAATCAGCCAAATCCAAAATATGGATCTTTCCTCAGGGCAAATTTCTTCAATAAATAAGTGATATTTAAAAAAAAAAAAGAAAAAAAAGAAAGAAGGAACTATTGTACATTTTAAAAGCCATAACAACTAAATACAAGGTATAGACTTTGGTTCCTGATTCAAACAAATGACGTATATCAAGACAGTTATGACAGTTAATGAAATTTGAATGGGTATTAAATGATATTAAGGAGTTGTCATTTATTCTGTTAGGTTTGATAGTGGAATTGGGTTTTTTTTTTTTTTAAGTTCTTATCCCATCACAGTTATACACATAATTATTTACAGGTAAAATTATATTATGCCTTTTAAAAATCCTCACCAATATCTAACACCATGTTGGACATGTAAGAAGCATTTATGCCGGGAGTGGTGGCTCATGCCTGTAATCCCAGCACTTTGAGAAGCTGAGGTGGGAGGATTGCTTGAGGCCAAGAGTTTCAGACCAGCCTGGGCAACATGGTAAAACCCAGTCTCTACAAAAAATACAAAAACTAGCGGGGCATGGTGGTACATGCCTGTAGTCCCAGCTACTTGGGAGGCTGAGGTGGGAGGACTGCTTGAGCCTGGGAGGTTGAGGCTGCAGTGAGCTGCACTCCAGCCTGGGTGACAAAGCGAATTCCTGTCTCAAAAAACAAAGCAAAACAAAAAAATAAAAATAAAAAAGAAGAATTTAATAAATTTCCAAGATACTTGCATATGACTACTGGTGTCAGTGTATGTGCAACACTAATATCTGCATGTTTACTTTGTTTAGGGATTTTTTTTTTTAACCCCAAAGTCTTCTACTTCTGCTACTATTAAACCTGACATTTGTATTCCCTCATCTCCCCATGAGATGTTCTCTAAAAAGGGGTATACCCATAGGGGCACAGTCTCACAAAAATTTGAAGAACAGCCAGGTATTTAAATACATAAACAGAGACTATGAAAATAAGCAAGACTATAGTTAAGTTTTTAAAACCATTTAAGTTATAATAATTTCCTTTCATTTTTCATTATTCTTCTTAAACGTGGACTTTAAAATATTTTTCATTAATAATAATAATAATAAATTATTTGTTTGATTTGTTTGGCTTACCTTGAAATCATTTATCGAGAACATAAATTCTGGGAACCATGGTATTTGGAAGAAGTAATAATAACTGGATTTCAACAGCTGAGCAGGGTGTCGTAAAATATATTCTGAAATTAAAATGCCATGTTAGACCTTATCCAAGGGGTATAAATTACTTACTGTTAGAAGAACTTCTTTTTAGGACAATTTCACTTTAAGATGATCCCATAAAAGAATCCATAAATAAGGCTTCTTTGGAACAATTTCTATGCTCTTGTATCTTATTATGAGTATTTCCAGTATTTCCAAAATTTATACCACTTTATTTATTATTTTTATTTTTTATTTTTTTGAGACAGTCTTGCTCTGTTGCCCAGGCTGGAGCGCAATGGCGCGATCTCAGCTCACTATAACCTCTGCCTCCTGGGTTCAAGCGATTCTCCTGCCTCAGCTTCCCAAGTAGGTAGGATTACAGGTGCCCACCACTGAGCCCGGCTAATTTTTTGTATTTTTAGTAGAGGCAGAGTTTTACCATGTTGGCCAGGCTGGTTTCGAACTCCTGACTCAGGTGATCTGCCCACCTCAGCCTCCCAAAGTGCTGGGATTACAGGCATGAGCCACCACACCTGGTCTTACACCACTTTAAATAAAAAGAAAGTTTCACTTTATGAAATCTTGACTCAAAAGGGAACAGGAAGCCCAAACAACGCTGCTTTTCCTCCAAGGTCATTATCAGTGACCTACCACTTTTCCTAGGAATACATGGTGATGTAATTTTCGGTTGTTTAAAAGATTTTCCTTACAAGTTGATTCAAATTGAATGCCTTGTTCACCTGGCCTCAAAAGTTTTTCCTATAAATTCATTGACGTATCTAGAAAACTCATTCATTCAATGAATATTTGACTATCTACTATGTGCCAGGGGATTTAGCAGTGAACAAGACAGAAAAGGTTCCCACAAACAATGAACTTACACAATAAATAAGTCCAAATGCTTACAAGATCACTTTAGAGATCAATAATACCATAAAGAAAATAAAAGAAGGCGATCTGATTGGCAGTGATGGTAGGGTGGAATGGAGGGACTGCTACATAGTAGAAGTGGTCAGGAAGGCCTCTCTGGGGATGCGATGTTTGCTGAGTCCTGAATGGTTACAGGGAGTCAGCTGTGCAAAGATGTAGGGAGAACATCCAGGAACAGCAAGTAGATCCTGGGCTTGGTACATTCCAGATGCAGAAAGGCCTTTGTTGCTGGTGTATAATGAATGAGAGGAAGATGGTATATGATGAATCAGAAAGAAAAGCAGAAGCCTGATCATGTAGGACCAGAATAGTAAGATTTTATTTTAAGTGCTTTGGGAAGACACTAAAGTTTTAAACTGGTGAGTTTATATATATGTATATATAATCATATATAATAAAAAAGTGTGTAAAGCCAGGCATGGTGGCTCATGCCTGTAATCCCAGTGCTTTGAGAGGCTGAGGGAGGAAGACTGCTTGAAGCCAAGGGTTTGAGACCAGCCTGGGCAACATAGCAAGACACTGTCTCTACAAAAAAAACAGTGGTGTAAGCCTGTAGTCCCAGCTACTTGGGAGGCTGAAGTGGGAGGATCACTTGAGCCCAGCCTTGAGGTCAAGGCTTCAGTGCACTATGATTATGCCACTGCACTCCAGTATGGGGGACAAAATGAGATCCTAAATGAGACCCTGTCTCTAAAAATATGCGAAAAAAAGAGTCTATGCTTGAGTACTATGCAATCTTATTTTCCTTACTCTAAAAGTCATTTTTTCTTATTTCCCATTTCATAACTATATTCAACATGGAGTTTTTAGAAATATAATTTTCAGATAAGTATACCATTGTTATACTATAGTTTTTGCAAAGTCATAATTTAACAAGATTTATTCATCCCTGCATTAAGAGATATCAATACAATTAAGGGAAAAATACAGGCAATTTATTTGAAAGCCTCATATTGACCTAACAGGGCAGAAACAATTATTGATAAAATAATTCCAGAAATATTCCAAGTATTTTCTTGCTGAAATCACCAGCTACAGTTTGTCCATATAGCACCACCACCAAAATAAGATTTACTCTTGGGTCCTGATCAATTGAACGAACATGTAGCATGACTTCTGCTGTTGAATTCAACCTAGAAAAATACAGTGACTCTCAGGACATTTGAATCCTAAGCATCCATCCCACTATACCTCAATAGTGATAGGTCAGTTGGATATGTATCTAAAATTCAACTCAACACTTACATTGACTTATATATTTACATAGTCATGGTCCCTTTCTTCCTTACCTGTTTAATTTTTAGGAAGAAATAGAAATATGTGGTTCTGAATTTTTTATTTCCTAGAGTCCTGCTGTGGGTAGTAGTAGTACTTGAACCTCAGAAAACTTAACAAGGGTAAAGAATACAAAATTATTATTTTTTGCCAAACCAAATAAAAATGTGCCTGGCCATGGTTCAGAGGTCTTTAATCACTATTAAGTTTTTAAGAGTTGCCTTTAAAGTGAAGGTTCTCAAAGTATCGTCCATGTGAACCCCTGGGGATTCCCAAGACTTTTTAAGGTATCCAGATGATCAAAACTATTTCATAGCAATATTAAGATATTTATTTGTTTTTTTCTCACCATATTGATATTTGCACCAGTACTACAAAAGCAATGATGGTTAAAGCCACTGCTGGTTTAGCACAAATCAAGGCAGTGGCACTGAACAATACTAGTAGTCATCCTATTCTTCACCACCACACACTGGTGGCAAACTAACTAATTAATTACATTTAAGTAAGTGCTTGTTTCACTTAACAGTGTCCTTGATGAAACAGCAAAAAACATTAATTAAACTTGACCTTTGAGTACATCTTTTTAATATTCTATGTAATTAAATAGAAAGTACACATAAAGCAGTTCTGCTGTCTCAAGACAACACAAATACAGTGATTATCCCAAGGAAAAGCACTTCTACAATTGTTTTGAGTTGATGGGTTGAATTAGCTGCTTTTTTTTTTTTTTTTTTTGAGACAGGGTCTCACTTTGCCACCCAGGGTGGAGTGCAGTGGCACAATCTCAGCTCACTGCAGCCTCAACCTCCTGAGCTTCAGTGATCTTCCTGCTTCAGCCCCCCAGGTAGCTGGGACTACAGGTGCACACCACCATAGCCAGCTAATTTTTTGCTGCATTTTTAAATGTAACATTGTTTGACTTGAAAGAATGACTAACAACCAATCATCAGTCAGACATGGGTATCTGGCAGATAATCTCTTGAAAATTAACAAAGTGAGCCTGTCACGTCAAGGAAAACAATCATCAGTAGTTGTTGCCATTGATAAAAATCAGACTTTCAAATGAACCTTAGAACTTTGGAAAACTTATATCTGCTACTGTGAGCTTCACAGCTTTGCAATACTTTAAAGGCTTTTCTGATGAGATTAGGGTGATGTCAAAGAACGTGATTTTTTGATCCTGTATGATGAAATGTGTCAACTTATGGAAGATCTGCATAGATCAGTGAACCAACATCTTCCAATGCATGATGATACAAAACCAGGCATGGATAAAAGATCCAATAAAAGTGCTAGGGAGACCTGTGGGTTTTAATAGAGTACAGTATAAAAAAATCATTTATTTGCCATCACATTCCACATTGTTACCTTTAAGAAACCATTGGCCGGGCACGGTGGCTCACGCCTGTAATCCCAGCACTTTAGGAGGCTGAGGCGGGCGAATCACAAGGTCAGGCATTTGAGACCAGCCTGGCCAGCATGGCGAAACTCTGTTTCTACTAAAAATACAAAAATTAGCCAAGCGTGGTGGCGGGTGTCTGTAGTCCCAGCTAGTCGGGAGGCTGAGGCAGGAGAATCGCTTGAACCCAGGAGGTGGAGGTTGCAGTGAGCCAAGATGGTGCCACTGCACTCCAGCCTGGGCGACAGAGTGAGACTCCATCTCAAAAAAACAAAAACAGAAACAAAACAAAACCATTAATTTTTAAGTTTGGTATAGTATTAAGAAAGAAAATCCACAGTTATCTGAAAAGGCTATGAAAATACTCCTCCCTTTTCCAATTACAGATCTGTGTGAGGCCAAATTTCCTCACATACTTCAATGCAAACAACATATTGCAACAGATTGAAGAGATTTGCAAAAATGTAAAACGATGACACTCTTTTCACTAAAATTTTGTTTTGGAAGATGTAGTTAGCTTTCATTTAAAATATGTTATTTATGTTAACATGTAATGGTTTATTTCTTTTGATGAATTAACATATACGTATTTTTAAATTTCTATCTTAATTTCCAATACAGTGAATATTTACAAACCGTATAAGTAAAAGCTCAATGGGGTCTTTAATAATTTTAAGAGCATAAAGAAGCCCAAGACCAAAAATGTGAGAACTGCTTTAAAGAATACTGCTATTCCTGACAGCCAAAGCAGTCAAGCAAAAGAAGAATTTATTTCTAGGCTGTCAGGATTCATTACTGTCAAAGCAATGTCATTGTATGTTTCCCTTTATCTCTCCCCAAGTTAACAGTAAAATCTTTTTTTGAAGGAATAAAATTATGTAAGCAAGTATAAAGCTAAATTTTCTTAGATTCCCCAGGAAGATTGAAAACCAAGGTATCTGACACTGTCATGTGCTATCATGGTTTAGTCATTTAATTTTAAAATATGATAGTAACCAAACTTTGCTGTTTCTAATCCAAAAGGTCAGTGGCAAAAGTGAATTGTCACATTAGCAGAACTGTTTTGATAAAAACTTGAACTCACCTGTAAATACATTTGGATGAGGGAAGTTAATAACAATAAGCTTCATCACCATTTCAGGATAACAGATGGCAATTAGCCAAGCAATCATGCCCCCCCAGTCATGGCCAATAAGAACACATTTGCTATACCCTGTAATCAAGAAATAAATGTTGACATCATTAAAAAGAAACAGGTGGGTGCACTGTAACCTCACATAAAATAGTTATACTTCTGAAGCACCTCTTTTCATTATCTTATCCTAATTATGCACTTTGTGCAGATATTGAGTTCAGTGGTTCCAAAACTTGTCTGTACATCACCTATATAGCTCCACTCTAAACCTATAGATTGAGAATCTCTCCCAGGAATCCATATTAAAAAAAAAAAAATCTGAAATAGGCCGGTGTGGTGGCTCACACCTATAATCTCAACACTTGCGAGGCCAAAGCAGGAGGATTGCTTGAGGCCAGGAGTTCAAGACCAGCCTGGGCAACATAGCAACACCTCCCCCCCCCCACACACACAGTCGTCTCTACAAAAAAATAAAGAAATTATCCAGGTGTGGTGGTGTCCACCTGTAGTATAAGCAACTGTAGAGCCTGGGGTGGGAGGATCCCTTGAGCCCAGGACTTCAAGGCTGCAGTGAGCCATGATCATGCCACTGCATTCCAGCCTGGGTGACAGAGCGAGACTGAGACTCTGTTTCTAAAAAAGAAAAAAAGTGTGGGGGGGTACAAAACAAACAAAAAAAACATCTGAAACAGCTTATGTTGCTCAGCTCTGGTCCCATGGACCTGAGTTTGGAAACCATGGTAAAGACTGCACATAATGAAGTCAAAAGCAAGATTATTTGGGTTTTTTTGGATGCTCAGAAATTTCTAGTTATAGTAAAATTATAAATGTCTCATCTATGTCCAACTCATAAATCTTTATTTCCAGGAAGCATCTATCTCTTCCCTAACTTCATAAATCCTATGTACAATTCAACACAGAAAATTTGTCACTAATTTGGAACTGTGAAGTCAAATTGAAGTAATGGAAAGTCTTAATTATAGCACCAATTTTGCACCAGTTTCATTTCATGTAATCACCCAGTTAATTTAAAGTAGGTTAAAATGTTGATTAATAGAGATTCCTACAGGATTTCCATTGTATGGATGCATAAGATTCATTTGTAATTTATTCCTGGAGTACTTAAAATTGCTTAATTCTTTCAAGGAAGTAATTCTCACCATCACTCCTCATTACTATACTAATACACACACATAGACATAGACACACATGCATAAATCTTGTTTATATTAATTATTTGCCTAAAAATTTCATGATGACAAATTTAGGCCAGGTCTGACTGAATTATCACAAAATCTGAAATATAATTGTTCAAAATCAGTGTCTGAGTCTCTTTTACTGTAATCAGATGAAATGACAATATTGTATGTGACACCCCCAGACCCCATTCATTTTTTCTCCCCTAAAAATATTGGCCTGATCCATGCTCTCACTAGATTACTGTAGAAACTGCCTTTGATTTCATGGTATTTCTCACCATATTGCTTCCATTAACATACTGATGGTAGCAGCTTGGTTTCAGTCAAAAGGGATATAGTATTAATAGATTGGATTATTGTTAAAAAGTATTTACTTTCCCCTTCTCCCTGCTGTCACAGTAGCCTACTTGCTGCCCCTTTGATTTTAGACTTGGCCATGTGATTTGCTTTGGTCTCGTGGTGGCTGTGTAACTTGACTTTGGGCTCCACCATATGACTTGCTTTGACTAATGGGCTGCCGGTAGAAACTTAAGCTTGTGCACCTGGGCTCACCCTCCACCATCGCCAGGAGAAAAGCTTCCCTCAGGCAGCCACTCCCTTTTATCTTGGGCTCCAGCCCAACTCACAGAGAGAAGCCAGTCCCAGCTGGACCTGCAGCCTGAGGTAAAGACCAGAGGAGTACAGCCTGTGGTTAACCTGCAGATCCATGAGCACAGGAAAAAATGGTTATGACCCTATGCCACCGAATCTGGGGTGGTTTGTTCCACAACATTATGTGGTTCTAACTGATTGATGCAACAGAAATAATGCAAGTGCATCTGTATCTTATAACATTTTAAAATGAATATTTAGGTGTGTGTTCTAAAGAAATAAATTTTCTAAGTATAAAAATAAACTTTTCAATAATTATTTCTGAAAATAATAAACAGCATACATTAGGTCTATTTTTCTTTTTTTCTTTTTTTTTTTTTTTTAGACAGAGTCTCATTCTTGTTGCCCAGGATGGAGTGCAACGGCACGATCTTAGCTCACTGTAACCTCCATCTCCTGGGTTCATGCCTGGCTAATTTTTGTATTTTTAGTAGAGACAGGGTTTCAACATGTTGGTCAGGCTGGTCTTGAACTCTGACCTCAGGTGATCTGCCCACCTCAGCCTCTCAAAGTGCTGGGATTACAGGCGCAAGCCACAGTGCCTGGGCCATTAGGTCTACGTTTAAAAACAAATCTGAAAAGTCATTCTTGGCTGGTAGACAGAATAGTTGCTCTAGATGCATCATTTTAAATTTCCTGTATAGATATTTTGGGCTGACTACCTGAAACCATAGTGACAGGATCCAGATAATTTGGGTAGATGGAATATGCATCCTCCCAAGAAAAGAAGTCATTGATTCACAATTTGTTGAATGTTTGTCCCTTAAAAAGAGTTGTTTTGTTTCAAACTAACCTACCTAAAGAATCTAAAATATCCTTTATATCTGTAATTAGACAATCCAATTTATAATTCTGTCGATGAATGGGAGCATCTGTTTCTCCATAACCTCTCAAATCCAGTGCTACAACTCGATATTCACTTTTAAATTCTCTCAGCTGGTAACGCCAAGAATACCTGCAGGAAAAAAGGAAGCATTTAAAATATCATATTAGCTAGTACAAATAGTAACATTACAGATTTTCTTTTTCTTTTCTTTTTTTGAGACAGAGTTTTGCTCTGTCACCCAGGCTGGAGTGCAGTGGTGCAATCACAGCTCATTGCAGCCTCAACCTCCCTGGCTCAAGTGATCCTCCTGCCTCAGTTTCCTAAAAAGCTGAGACCACAGGTGCACACCATCACACCCAGCTAATTTAAAAAATTTTTTGTAGACACGGGGTCTCCCTATGTTGCCAGGGCTGGTCTCAAACTTCTGGGCTCAAGTGATCCTCATGCTTTAGCCTCCCAAAGTGCTGAGATTACAGGTGTGAGCCACTGCACCTGGCCACATTTCAGATTTTCGATTTTCTCAGTGGAAAACTGTAAGAAATTCCTTATTTTTAGAACAGATATATAGCTGCAAGTAAGCAGGAAAGAGACCTACTTGAGAAGGAAACACTGACATTCTATGAGAATTATTTTGTCTTTTTACCAGTTCCAGTGGAGGGTAACAAAGTGCCACTATTTATAGAAACTACATAGTATCAGATACTAAAATCATTGTATTTATTTATGTCTTAATAAGTCCATTTTAAAAAAATTGAAACAGGGTCTCGCTATGTTGCCCAGGCTGGTCTCGAACTCCTGGCTCAAGTGATCCTCCTGCTTCGGCCTCCCAAAGTGCTAGGATTACAGGTGTGAGCTAACATGTCTGGCCAATAAGTCAATTTTTTGTTTGTTTTGAGACAGAGTTTCGCTCCTATTGCCCAGGCTGGAGTGCAATGGCATGATCTTGGCTCACTGCAACCTCTGCCTCCCAGGTTCAAGCAATTCTCCTGCTTCAGCCTCCGAAGTAGCTAGGATTACAGGCATGCACCACCACACCTGGCTAATTTTTGTATTTTTTTTCTTTTTAGTAGAGACAGGGTTTCTCCATGTTGGTCAGGCTGGTCTTGAACTCCTGACCTCAGGTGATCCGCCCACCTCAGCCTCCCAAAGTGCTGGGATTACAGGTGTGAGCCACTGCGCCTGGCCAAATAAGTCAATTTTTAAAGCTTTTCTTAAATGGTGTGTATAGCCACCAGGGAATCTGTACTATGAACAGTTAGTTATTTCACAGCCCGAATTTCTAGATAATAAATTGATTATCAAGTATAAAAAAGTGAATGGGAAGATGAGCTTGACAGTTTTACCAAAACATCTGAATGCTTATCTGGCCCAGGAATTTTGGTGGAGTAACATAAGTAAAATGCTTCTGTATTGCAGAACCATTTGATTCTCTGATTGAAAAAATTGACTAGATGAAATTTTATATTTCTCTCACAAGTAGATTTTACTCACCTTACTCCACTGTCAAATAGGGTCAAAGTTTTAGTAATAACCACAGCTTATTTATGGGTGAAAAAGTCTGAAGGTTTTTTTAAAAAGATTATCACTGAAATAATCTAATAATAAAACAACCATTTAAGATAAACCTCTGCTTGCTAAAGCAAAATTCTGTGGAGAAGATCCTGAACCATAAGAATAAGCAAGAGTGATACTAAAAACATTTAACAACCAAAATGGCACCAGCACTGACCAATTAGAAGGGCCACAGTGCTGCAGCCGAGTTCTGGAGGCCACTGCTGAGCCAGGCATTCCCCCTCTGCTTGATCATGGAACTGCAGAATTAATCGAAATAGAGAGAGCTGTAAGATTTTCTTCTTCAAATAAGCAAAACCATTTTAGATAACCAACAGAAAAAAAAGACATGGATTTTTAAAAGTGACTCACTATGTTACAGGACTCAAAATACGCATTAAAAAAAAGCTTCTGCGTGCACATTTGTTCATGGAAATACAGTGTAAAATTATCTGACACAAGCCAAGTGGGAGATCATTGTCTGAAAATACTTTTGAAGTGCAGTAGGCAAGCTAACGCAACTGAATGTTAAGATTATAAACCAGTGTAAAGATTGTAATATAAGATTATAAGCCAACAGTGAGAGGGGGGCTGCGATGTGAAATGATGCACAACAGTAAGATCAATGTAACAAACAGGCCAGGCACAGTGGCTCACACCAGTAATCCCAGCACTTTGGGAGGCCAAGGTGGGCAGATCACTTAAGCTCAGGAGTCTGAGACCAGCCTAGGCAACATGGCGAAACCCTGTCTCTACAAAAAATTAAAAAATTAGGCCGGGCGCGGTGGCTCATGCCTGTAATCCCAGCACTTTGGGAGGCCGAGGCAGGCGGATCACCTGAGGTCATGAGTTTAAGACCAACTGACCAATATGGAGAAACCCTGTCTCTACTAAAAATACAAAATTAGCCAGGCATAGCAGTGCATGCCTGTAATCCCAGCTACTTGGGAGGCTGAGGCAAGCGCCGGAGGTTGAAGTGAGCTGAGATCGTCCCATTGCACTCCAGTCTGGGCAACAAGAGCAAAACTCCATCTCAAAAAAAAAGTATGTATGGTGTCATGTGCCTGTGGTCCCATATACTCAGGAGCTTGAGGTGAGACGATGGCTTAAGCCCAGGCAGCAGAGTTTACAGTGAGCTGTGATCGCACCACTGCACTCCAGCCTGGGTGACAGAGCCAGAACCTGCCAAAAAAAAAAAAAAAAAAATCATTGTAACAAATCAACCACCTTACATCATCAGGAAGAGTGTCAGACACATATTTGGAATTATGAATGAATATAGAATTTTTGATCTATCACTAGGATATTTATGATTTATGAAAATCTGCCAAAGTATTGCCAACTAAGATGGATTTGAAAATGTTAATAAAAACAAAAACAACAAAAGAATAACAACAAAAAAGAAAATGCTAATAAACATGTCTTCTGGCTGGGCGCAGTGGCTCACGCCTGTAACCCTAGCACTTTGGAAGGCCAAAGTGGGCGGATCACTTGAGGTTAGGAATTTGAGACCAGCCTGGCCAACATGGTGAAACCACGTCTCTACTAAAAATACAAAAATTAGCCAGGTGTGGTGGCGGACACCTGTAATCCCAGCTACTAGGGAGGCTGAGGCAGGAGAATCGCTTGAACCTGGGAGGCGGAGGTTGCAGTGAGCAGAGATCGAGTCACTGCACTCCAGCCTGGGCAACAAGAGCGAAACTCCGTCTCAAATAAATAAATAAATAAACAAACAAACAAACAAACAAATAAATAAAATAAACGTGTCTTTTTTGGCTAGGCTGTAGTAATGTTGTTAATCTTGTCTGTGGATTGTAACAAATAAAGTAGCTTGTTTCCTTAAAGATACTCATCTGTCAACACATATGATTGTATTTTTTCCAATTTGCCTTACTTAAAATTTTGAATTGATTTTTTATGTCTTCATAACTGAAGCCTAATTCTTCCCTCTTTATAATCCATCATACCCAATCAATAAAGTTCTGTTCATTTAACCTCTTAAATATTTATTTAAACACTCCTATCTACCATTCTGTCAGTACCTTAATTCAGGCCTCCATTTAGGCAGCAGCATATTGCTTGGTCTAAGTGTGTGGCTTTCATTCCCCTCTGCTCTATCTTCTACAAAACCAGTGATGTAGCAAAGATACAAACTCATGTCATCTCCTTGCTGAAAATCCTTTCTTGACTCCCTGTTACCCATAACATGAAGCTCCAGCTCATTATTCCACCAGAAAAAAATCTGACAGATTTGACTATTGCCCAATCTTCCAGCCAGATTACTTTACACTCTGTCATTTGCTTTACAACAAAAAGAGCTAACATCTATACCATTCTTACGACATGCCAGGCCCAATTCTAAGTGCTTCTTGTATGGTAATTGATCTTCAAAACAATACTATGAAGTAGGTATTATTATTATCTTCACTTAACAGATGAAGAAATGGAAGGAAAGCAAGGTTAATTGAAGTACCAAAGGTCACAGAGTCAGCAAACAGCAGAGCCGAGATTCCAGCCCAGGGAGTCTGGCCCCAGAGTCCATGTTATACTGCCTCTGCAGCACTAGGCTGAAATAGGTGAACAAATAGAGATATTGGTTTTTGCTTTTATGACTTTCTTCATATGGTTTCCTTTGTCTGAAATACCATCACTCCCCACCATTCCCCTATTACCCCATAATCCCTGACTCTCACCCCTCAATTAACTCCTTATCACATTAAGCATCTCCTCTTCTAGGAGACTTCCCAGCTCTCTCCATTACAGCTGGGGTGCGTGGGCCCCTTCCACGCTTTCGCACTTGTATGTGCACTCTTCAGGGCTGGGGCACAGCTCACTTTTGATACCTGGCTCTTCCACGAGATCGTTTCCTGGGTCGTCTATGAGAATATCTAGCCCCTGTAGGTGCTTAATAAAGATTTGTCAAATAAGTGAAACAACAAACGAATAAAAACACTGAATAATGACAGTGCTAGAAGTACCAGTTGTGCAGTAGGACTTTGGTCCCTGTTCAAACCTTGAGACAATGACAGCTAATGGTCCCAAATTCCTATTGGGGAATTTGTATTCAATTTCTGTTGAACTGCACGTTGTTTCAATACCTTAAGGGTCGGTGTCTTCATTTAGGATTTAATTAGAGATTTCAAGGTAGAAATTTGACTTTATATAATCCTGCAACATTTTACATTTAGAATTGGATTAGAGATTATGCAAACACGATGCTTCCATGTCATATTAGAAATAATTTAAATTGCCTTAAAAATAAACCCAGCTACTGCTTTTAACAATGAGTGAAGCCAAACAATATCCTAAACAATTCTAAGAAATAGGGCAACTGCATGTTTTTAATAAATTACTAAGGAATAATTTTTAACTGTCATCTTCCTGAAGTTCATAAATAAAACACATTTGATGTACACATTAGCCCTAAACTGAAAAAGAAGTCACCCCAGTATTAGACTGATGGACATATCATTTACATGAATAAAGTGAAAACAATCTCCTTGATACAGGAATGAAACACATTACAAAAGCAGTAACCCTAAAAAGATTATAAATAAGCAAAACTATTTTCATCCACATTGCCTTTTTTCTGGTAGCTTTAGGTAATAGCAGAGGACACTCAGGAAAAATACCAGTCTCTTTCCCCGTGATTGCTCTTTACCTAGGAGGGCTCCTGGTTTTACCAGGTTACACTTTCAGATGTAGACTATCCTCCTCCTCTTTACCACAGAGAAATGTCACAGTTGTCAGCTTCTGTGCTCAGCTGTATGATGAAGGCCCCTCACTCGCCTTAGCACTTGAGTGATGACGCATGCATTCCATACAGCTGGAGACGAAGACGACTCAAAGAAATTGCCTGCCTCAGCTCAAAATATTTTTAAAGGAGATGCAAATTGAAGTGGAGAGAGAGAGTGGGAGAAAGATCATCCTTTGACAAACAGCCTTACTTGGGGTTAATTTAGTCAAAGGTCCTGTAGATGTGTATCTTGTTTAATATTTCCTTTAGATTTTAAGAAGACCCAGGATTTTATTGTTGCTGTGTAACAGCTAATTGTATACATGAAATATCACCATTTCTCAATAGCTATTCTCAGGCAATGATGGTAAATGCAGATAATATGTTACATTTGCATGGTGCTTTTCTGTTTACAAAGCACTTTCACACACATTATCAATTCTTTTTTTTTTGTTTTCACTGTATCAAATATTTATTACCTATTTAATCTACAATCAAGCATACACTTTCATGTGTATTTAGGCAAAACTTAATTGCCAGAGGAATAACATTTACATTTGTAATGCAAATTGAAATTGGTTTGAAATGCCAGGCATGAAGTTTTTTTGGCCTTTAAAATGAAAAAAATAAAAAAGAGTTATGTCTTAAAACTCAAACCCTAGAATTTTGTCCTAAATTCTAAGACCTTTTTTTTTCTTGTTGTTTGTTTCCACTAGCACCTCAATGAGACTGACTAGACCTCATAATGGGTAACAGTGGTAATTTGAGTGATTGAAAGGAAAGACAGAGTGAGCATCAACAGGGGTCTTGGTTTAGAGTATGACTCCAGAGATGCCTGATTACCAACAATCTCCATGTAGTATTTTCAGATGCTCCCTAAACAACAAGGTAGCTTTCAGATTAATGATCAGCAAAGTTCAATGAATTCAATATGATCTATCTGAGTAGCTGAGCTATCTGCGTTTGTAGTTGTTGCTGTTTTAAATTCTACCAATGTTCTTGCTGGAGTAACAAATGACAGGTTTAGTGAATAGAAGGGACTCATGCCTATCTATGATCTTCACATATTTCTTAATCTATGGCTTTTCAGAGTGAAAATATCTCTAGGAGCTTCCCAAAAACTAAACTATTCCTCACAATGACCAAATCCCTTTTGGATACATCCAAGACTTGACTTTGCGGGGGCAAATGGGAATGATGTCCAGGGACCAGTGCTGGACCCCTCCTAGGCTGTTTCATCCCCTGAAGATTCTAGGACAAGAATCACCAGCCATTTCTATTTTGCAAAAGGGCTCTCATGAGGAGTAAATAATGAGACATGACTGTGAAAAACACGCACAAAATCTCTTAGAATATGACAGAGAGCATCTACTGCCCTGTATGAAAGTGGTTGTAGGTTCATTTTTATCTTTGTGTATACTGTTCTGCATGTAAAGAGGTGAAATTCCAGAGGAATAAGGATGGCCAAGTACTGGGGTTGGTGTGAGGTAGAGAAAGAAAATAGCTTCCAAATGTTTTCTTTCTAAAAAGTTAAGTATCATCTCCCCGATGCAGGAATTTTATTTAGGATGATGATTTAAAATGTTAAATTAAGGTATTTTTATATTGTTGGCTGATTTGTTAACACCCTCTTGAATGTTTGTATAAGGTGTGACATTTGAAAGGTAAAAATCCATCCATGTTATTGGATCAGATTACTATAATTCCTATAGAATGAGAACAAGCTGCAGAGGTCAGCCCTGACTTTCAAAAACAAGGGACACCTGACTTTCTGGCACTGCCAACTTCAGAAGGGTAGCTATGGGGCTTAAATGAGATGGTATATATAAGACACTTATAAAAGTACCTGGCTCGGGAGGGGAACAACACACACTGGTGACTGTGGGGGGTGGGGAGAGGGAGAGCATCAGGATAAATAGCTAATGAACGCTGGACTTAATACCTAGGTGATGGGTTGATAGGTGCAGCAAACCACCATGGCACACGTTTATCACGTAACGAAGCTGCATGTCCTGCACATGTATTCCGGAACTTAAAATAAAAATAAAAAAGAGAGTGCCTGGCTCATAGTAAATGCTCAGAAAATGTTAACTATCATCACCAGAGTTAGGAAATTATTATTTGACACATGGATCTCCACACTGAATGAATGGGAATGAAGGAAGAAAATGAACATTTACTGAATATTCACTGGGGCCACGTGAAAGATTTTTGACATTTTGACTCTCTTCATCCTCACCCAACTCTGCAACATCATTGTAGATGACTGTTTAGGGTTCTGCAGCAAACTAGTGGCTGAGCCAGAATGTACTGCCCATGCTATGTTAGGCAGATTTGATCAATGTTTCAGAGTAACATTTTATTGCGAACTAATTATGCCATGCACTCCATAAGGTGAGACCATATGCATATGCTCGAATTGCACTGGGCAGCTAATCTACCACCTCATTAAGCTGTCTCCAAATGAAAGAACAGATCAAAGCGTAACATGAAAATGACTTATGTTTATTTATGCACATAAATCCAGAAGGGGAAAAAAATCTTCATGCAGAGAAAATCTTCTAAGGAAGACTTCTCACTCTGGAAAAATTATTAGGTATAGGTGTCTTTGCCATCCTCCACTGTTTTCTTCAATGCCTAATACCTCCTAGTACACTAACATCTTCAATACATTTATTCATAAAGTCCCTTTCACTCACAAAGTATTAACTAAAGTGGGTCGGGTGCAGTGGCTCACACCTGTAATCCCAACATTCTGAGAGGCTGAAGGGGGCAGATCACTTGAGGTCAGGAGTTCGAGACCAGCCTGGCCTGTTTAACATGGTAAAACTTTGTCTCTGCTAAAACTTCAAAAATTAGCTGGGTGTGGTGCACACTTGTAATCCCAGCTACTCGGGAGGCTGAGGCAGGAGAATCACTTGAACCCAGGAGACGGAGGTTGCAATGAGCTGAGATTGCACCACTGCACTCTAGCCTGGGCAACAGAGCAAGACTGTCTAAAAAAAAAAAAAAATGTGTCTTAAGGTAGTAATCCTTTCAGCACTAGATGCATTTTAAATCAGGATTTTGAGTGACATAAAATCTTTAAGACTCTAAAGGAGGTAAGAAATCTGTAATGCTGGAATTCTAGGAATCATAAGATAGTAAGGGAGAATTTGGGGACAGGATATTGTCCTAGACCTTTCAAAATATACCAGATATTCCACCTTTGAGTCAACTAAGGGAATTGGGCTTTTAAAAACATCAATTTCTTGACCTATTTAGTTTATGAACTATTTCTTATAGCCCTGTGCTATCAAAAACTGGTTTTCTTTTACTGCCATGATATGTACCACCTTTTTTTTTTTTTTTTTTGAGACAAAATCTTGCTCTGTTGCCCAGGCTGGAGTGCAGTGGCACGAGCTCGGCTCACTGCAAGTTCCGCCTCCTGGGTTCACACCATTCTCCTGTCTCAGCCTCCTGAGTAGCTGGGACTACAGGCGCCTGCCACCAAGTGCAGCTAATTTTTTTTTTTTTTTTGTATTTTTAGTAGAGACGCGGTTTCACTGTGTTAGCCAGGATGGTTTCAATCTCCTGACCTCGTGATCCGCTCGCCTTGGCCTCCTGATATGTACCACCTCTTTTAAAGATGTTCATTGAAAAAAAAAAAAAAAAAAGTTTAAACATGTGTTGCTTTCATCTGTACTTATTTGGCCCAGTGAGGTCAATAGAGAATAGAACACTTCCCCTTAGGTAACTGCTATGGTCTGAATATGTTCTCCCAAAATTCATATGATGAAGTTTATTTGCCTGCAGAGGACACATCAACAAGGCACCATCTTGGACACACACAGACATGGATGTCACCAGACTCTGAACCTGCTGGTGCCTTGATCTTGGACTTCCCAGTCTCCAGAATGGTGAGAAATAAATTTCTGTTCTTTATAAATTACCCAGTCTCAGGTATTTTGTTAGCAACAAAAATGAACGAAGATAGTAACTAATAATTACATATTTGGGGCCCTAGATTTTCTTCCTAATGAGAAATATTTAGGTACTTAAGTTATCCTGCATTCATATAAGCCTATTGCTCTGTGCATAGGAAATAGTTCATTTTCAGTTTCCATAAGTGCTCTACTCTCTGCCTTCTCCTCACCCCAGCCTCACCAAAATCTTCCTGATAACAATCACTCCACGTCTTTGGTTTGTTTAAAATCTCCTTTCCCTACCCAGTGTTGTATTTTGTCTATAGTAGATACTCTATACAAACTGTTTTGTTACTATTTAAGAAATTTGAAACATTAAAAGATACTTCTTTTAATCCTCAAAAAATATATAAATTTAAATTGGTAGCAGGTAGGTCTTTTTAGGAGGAAAAAGACCTGTGATTCAGGAACATTTAGGAATATTAACTCTGGGCACATGATCAAAAAGTAGGGTCTGTTAAAAGTCATTACATGAGGCTTGGTGTGGTGGCTTACATCTGTAATCCCAGCACTTTAGGAGGCCAAGGTGGGAGGATTGCTTGATCTCAGGCTTTCAAGACCAGCCTGGGCAACATAGCAAGATCCCATCTCCAGAAAAAAAAAAAAAAAAAAAAAAGCTAGGTGTAGTCCCAGCTGCTTGGTAGGCTGAGGTGGGAAGACTGCTTAAACCTAGGAGGTCGAAGCTGCAGTGAGCTGTGATCATGCCACTGTGCCTCAGCCTGGGTGACAGAGTAAGACCTTGTCTCAAAAATTGCCATTGTAATAGTATAAAGAGGTGGGACCTTTAAGAGGTGATTAGGTCACGCAGGCTCTGCCCTCATGGATGGAAATAATGCCACTATGAAAGGGCAATTTTGGCCCCCTTTTGCCTCTTTGCCCTTCCTCCTCTGCCATGTGATGTTGCAGCAAGAAGGCCCTTGTCAGATGTTGGCACCTTGATCCTGAACTGCCCAGCCTCTAGAATTCTGAGAAAATACATTTATGTTCATTTTAAGTTACCCAGGCTGTGATATTCTGTTACAACAGCACAAAATGAACTGAGAAAATAAGCCAAGTTTTAATGTAACAATAAATGTTAGTTGGTAAGCTTACCAGAATTCTGGAAATCCATGAAGCAGCAGCATAAGTGGTTTGCCTCTTTCCCCAGCAGCAACATAGTGAAATCTTAACCCTGAATCCTGAAAGTAGAGGGCATGGAATTTGAGTGATGTTTGTGTTGATTGACAAAGCAATATATTTAGCATTTCCATTTCATTAAAAAAAATAACTTGCCTTATTTTTAAAAATTTGTGTATTTACAATATCTTCATGCCACTCAGTTGCCTTATTTTTATCATCAAGAAATAAATTTACTTTTATTAATTTTCAAAAAGAAAAGCAAACCCCATGACCTATTAATAGGGTAAATTGACAGATTCACTTTGTCAACACTCCCTTGACAGTATCTTCTCTTCTTGTTCTAGTACAGTCAATTTATATATTATGAGCTTCTGAAGCAATGTCACAATTTGTAACTTTCATCTTACCATTTGTAACTTTCATCTTACTGATGTGTCACATTTCATCTCCCTCAAATGCTGCAGGACATGTAAATAATTCTAATCTGAATTTATATTTCTGCCATGTTTACATCCTAGTCATCTGCTTTTCTCAGCTTGCCCATCAAGAACTGTGCCATCAGTTATATAATTCACACCTCCTTCTCTTATTTTTAGGTCTCTCCTTCCCACATTATTATTTTGAGTGTTGCATGTTCTGTTCCCCTTGCTGCCTGCTCATGTCATGTCAGTGTGCGTTTCTAATAACAGAATGCCCTGAGTGCTCAAGACTTCACTCTGCATGTGGGAGACAAGAAAACCCAAGGAAAATTAAAAAAACATGGGAATGAGACAGGACTTCAAGCAAATACTAAGCAAGCTGAATGGAGGAAAGTAGAGGGAACAGCAGGAAAATAAAAAACTCTGAAAGCAAGCAAGCTAGGAAACAAAAAGAACCAAAAGCTAAACACAGACATTGGGTTTTTATATCAGGCAACTCAAGCAACTGAGTTTTCAGATGTGAAAGAATCATTTTGCAGATTCAGAAGATGAGGCCCAAAGATGGTAACATGAGTCATAACATGGTTGAGAGCAGGGCTGTGACCAGAATCTCCATCTTGTCCTAACTCCCAGGACAATGTTCTTTCCACTCCGTTCTCTGTCCCTGGGGAAGCTCTTTAGGCGGCCAGAGCGAGGGGAAAAGTGTTTTATGGAATTCCAGATGGTTCTTATACTACTTTTACTCCTCAGGTTGAGCAGAGATAACAAATCTGACTTTACCCTCAGCTGCACGATGGCTTCCTAGAGGTTTAATAACTTTTTTTATTGGTGGTGAGTCTTGGAGGATTAAATGTTATGGGCACTGGATTGGATTTAATTAACAGATACTTTATTGCACTGACTATGCATCAGGCATTGTTCTAAGTTTTTCGTGTTTGTTTTTATAAATATTAACCTATTTAATTCTCATGTCGACCCCAGGCAAGAAAGAAGTTCTCTTGCCCTTCTGATCTTCAGCTGCGGGGCAATTTGGCTCCTAACAGGAAATAAGGACTTGGTGACATAATCATCCCCTCTTATGAAGCTGAGTTTGAAAGGCCTGTGAGTCAGACTGCAGGGTGTATCACGGGAACTATTTCCCTTCACCACCTGGAGCCTCAGGAAACAGAATATGTGTGGGCTGTGAGGAAGCTTGAACAATTAGAGTCTGCAGGCATAGCTGGATTTACCTTTCATTCCATTCCTTTCTTTGGTTCCTGACTTCATAAGTCTGCATTCCTCTCCACAAACATACACAATTTACTTATTGTTTCATGCAACCTAAGTCGTCTGTGATCATAATAAACTCATGACTCCCAAAGACTGTTTATTCTTATTATCTCTAAAATTGGGCAAGAACAGCCTCCTGAGACATTAGGATGCCACGAGGAACAATTCTCTACAGCTGATCTGAGCTCTAAAGGGCAAAAGGGTGACAGGAGACAGCTTCCCCTTGCAGTAGGAAAAGGAGCAGGTTTATTCTGGGTTGTTGTGGCGCCGGGGGGGCAGTAATATAAGAGGACCCTGATTAGAGAAGTTCCACATTCAGAAACCAATCAAGGTGCCTGCAAAGACCGAGTGCTGTTTATCTGTATCTCTCTCTCTCCCTCTCTCTCTTTCTCTCTCTCTCTCTCTCTCTCACACACACACACACACACACACACACACACACACACACACACACACACGACACACAGGGACCCGACCCCTCCTCCCCTCCTGCCAGGACACTAGGGGACGCTGAGCCGGCGTCTCGGAAGGAGAAGCCCGGAGCCCCCCACCCTCGCGGCGGTCACGCTCCCTCCCGCTCCCGCTAGGCCCGCGCGGCCATTCACCTTGATCCGCACGTAGCAGTGGGTGCCCAAGGAGGGGTCGCTCAGGCACGCGGGAGGGTGCTCCCGGGCGGGCCGCCGGAAGGTCTGCGCCGGCCCCTTGCCGAGGCTCCACAAAAGTTTGAGCAGGTGGATGGAGGCGCAGAGCCCGCAGTAGCAGTAGACCAGGGACCAGAAGAGCAGGGACCGGAGCGTGAGCATCAGGCGGGGCAGGCAATCCCGCAGCCTCGCCATCGGGAGGCGGCGGCGGGGCCCACTGCCCTTCCTCGGGAGCCGGTGAGCGAGCGCCGCGGCACGCCAGGCCAGCCCGCCGTCGCCGCTCGACGCGCGCCTCCCCCGGCCCGGGGCGGCCGGCGTTCCGTGTCACCGCGGCAGCTCCGCACACGCGCCGCGCCCAGCCCGGAGCGCGCAGGGGAGAGCCGGGCCTGCGGGGTGCGGCGGCCCAGGCCGGGGTGCAGAGCTTGGCTGTCTTCCGCGGAGAGCGAGATCCCTTTTCAAAATCGCAAAACTGTGGGGGAGGATGAAGGCGAGACTTTCCCAAACCATCCTGGGCACCAAAGAAGGAAGCGCCACTCGGTCTTCTTTGTTGTTCTCAATGTATCAAGCAAAACTATTTCTAAGCCCACATATTCGTGTGTCATAGTTCAGGGACACAGGTCAGCGACAAACTTCCATGCTATTACACCCAAAGAGATTCTTTATAGTGCAAAATCACTCTGCACTCTGAAAGATACCAGCCTTCCTCTTCTCAAAATCTTTCATGGATTCATAATTTCTGTAGAAATCCACCTATGCCTTGCCTGGTTCAGCCACAGCAAACTTACAGAGAGCTGCAACCCCAGGGACACAACGAATGCTTCAACAACGTGACGCTGCAGAAGCCTGGCCAGAAGGCCACACACCTGAGAGTTCGTCGAAGGGCGGGAAGCCGTGAGAGTGACAGTCCTCGGTAGGTATCTCAGCCTCAGCACCGACGTGGCCACTCTTGTCCTGACCTCTTCTATCGTCCAGTTCACTGTTAGAATTTCATTAAGCCTTTTCCCGATCACCGGGTCAGGTGTTAAGTGTTCATTTTTTATGAGAAACTGTCAAACTGGTTTCCAAAGTAGCTGTACAATTTTGAATTTACTTCAGCATGTGTGATTTATACAATTGACCTTTGAACAATACTGGGGGTTAGGGTTGCTGACCCCTTTCACATCTGAAAATCCATGTATAACTTTTGAGACCCCCAAACATAAGTACTAATAGCCTACTACTGACCAAAACAATTAACATATGTTTATGTATTACATACTGTATCTTTATAATAAAGAAAAATGTTAAAATCATAAGGAAGAGAAAATACATTTACTATTCATTAAGTGGAAGTGGATTATCTTGAGAGTGTTCATCCTTGTCATCATCATGTCTTGGGGTGAGGGGGAGGTAAGAGGTGGAAGAAAATCCATGTGTAAGTGGACCTACACAGTTCAAACACATGTTGTTCGAGGGTTAACTGTATTTTGCTCTTTTTTTCTAGGGTCTTGAGTTAGGAACTTATTGAGACCTTTGCTATTTCTAATGCAGTCATTTAGCACCTATACACTTCTCTCAGTACTCTTTTTTTCTTTTTTTAAGACGGAGTCTCACTCTGTCGCCTAGGCTGGAGTGCAATGGCGCGATCTCAATCTCAGCTCATTGCAAGCTCCGCCTCCCGGGTTCACGCCATTTTCCTGCCTTAGCCTCCTGAGTAGCTGCGACTACAGGCGCCCGCCACCATGGCCGGCTAAGTTTTTTGTATTTTTGGTAGAGACGGGGTTTCACCGTGTTAGCCAGGTTAGCTTGTGATCCGCCCGCCTCGGCCTCCCAAAGTTCTGGGATTACAGGTGTGAGCCGCCGCACCTGGCCTCTCTCAGTACTCTTTAATCGTATTACATATGTGTTGATATGTTGTATTTTGCCATTTGTTATGTATTTTTTAAAATGTCCTGTTTTAGGTTGGGTGCTGTGGCTTACGCCTATAATCCCAGCACTTTGGGAGGCTGAGGCAGGAGGATCACTTGAGCTCAGCAATTCAAGACCAGCGTGGGCAACATGGCAAAACCCTGTCTCTACAAAAAATAGAGAAATTAGCCAGGTGTGGTGGTGCATGCCTGTAGTCCCAGCTACTTGGGAGGCTGAGGTGGCAGGATCGCCTTAGCCCTGGAAGGTTGAGGCTGCAGTGAGCCAAAATCGTGCCAGTGCACTCTAGCCTGAGTTAAAGAGTGAGATTATATTTCAAAAAACAAAAAACAAAACAAAACAAAACAAAAAACAGGGCCGGGGGTGGTGGCTCACATCTGTAATCCCAGCACTTTGGGAGGCTGAGGTGGGCAGATCACCTGAGGTCAGGAGTTTTGGACCAGCCTGGCCAACATGTTGAAACCCTATCTCTACTAAAAATACAAAAAAATTAGCCAGGCATAGTAGTGCACGCCTGTAGTCCAAGCTACTTGGGAAGCTGAGGCATGAAAATTGCTTGAACCCGGGAGGCAGAGATTTCAGGGAGCTGAGATTGCACCACTGCACTTCAGCCTGGGTGACAAAGGGAGACTGTCTCAAAAAATAAATAAATAAACAAAAACAAAGATTCCTGTCTTCCTCCTTGCCCCATTGTGTGTTTTTAGTGTGTTTAGCAATTTTTCTATTATTACTTTCAGTCCTCCAAACTCTTAACTCATAACACATTAAATTTTTAAGAGATAGAGATCTTGCTATGTTGATCAGGCTGGTCTTGAACTCCTGGCCTCAAGTAATCCTCTCAGTTTAGCCTCCCAAAGTGCTGAGACTACAACCATGAGGTACTGTGCCTGGCAGTTTATTATTGACTTGCATCTGATTCTATTATGGCCCAAGAACATACTCCACATGACCTCTATTCTTTTAAATTTGTTTTATGATCTGGGATATGGTCTATCTTGGTGAATGTTCCATGGTTGTTTAAAAAAAAAAACGTGTGGATAAGAGTGTTCTACATTTGCCTGCTAGATCATGTTGGCTGCTAGTGTCCTACTTTTTTTTTTTTTCTTTTTCAAGAGACAGGGTCTCGCTGTGTTACCCAGGATGGAGTGCAGTGGCTATTCACAGGTGCAGTCATTAAGCACACTGCAGCCTTGGACTCCTGGGCTTAAGTGACCATCCTTCCTCAGCCTCCCAAGTAGCTGGGATTACAGATGCATTCCACCACACCCAGCTTGTATCAACTTTTAAATGAGAGACTTCCTGTTAAATTCATTCACATCAAATAAGTTCCTCAATTTATAGACCACAATACCAAAATCTGATGAAGATTAAAAAGCAATATAGACAACTTCTTGAATGAAAATAGTTTCAATAATTATATTAAAAAAAAAAAAGAAATTGAATCTACCAGTATATAATATGAATAATTCAACTATAGAGGCTTAATTTCAGGAAAGAATGGTCCAACATCAAGAAATCTATAAACATACTATATCGACATTTGTAGAAGAAAAACCACATATCAACAAATGCCAATAAAGGCATGTGGCAAAATTCAGCAGCTATTCCTTAAAAGCTAAATTAATCCAGGTAGCAAGACACTGCTTAAACATTACCATTACCAGCAGACAGTAACCTATAGTGAAATCCTCTATTTTAAGAGTTGGGAATAAGAAAGAATGATTGCTATTAGCTCTATTATCTAACATTATTTTTGGAAGTTCAAGCTAAGGAAATAACCCAGAAAGAACCAAATAAATTTTTAAAATTACATAAAAATTGGAAAAGAGGCAAAAATATAGCTATTTGCAGATTATATTTCTTTAAACCTTAAGAAATTAATAGAATAAAATTTGGTAAGGTGTCTAGATACAAGGTAAGTATACAAAGTCAATAGTTTTTCCATATCCTAGCATTAACCAATTAGAAATTGAAACTGCATTCCCCAGATTGCAGGAGAGCTCAACGTTGTATCATTCCCCCATATTATTGCATATAATTAATTTTTGATAATATTCCACTGTGAGATCATGATAGTTTATTCATTCTTCTATTAACAGCATTTGGGTTGGTCCTGTCTTTCCTTCCCTCCTCCCTCTCTTCTCCCTCCTTCCCTATTATGATCTTTGCATATGTTTTGTATATTCTTGTACATGTCTCCTTAGTCTGTTTTGTAATAGCTTCTCTAGGTTATATACTTTGAGCGAATTGCAGAGTTATGACTACAGAACTATTTGTATTAGTCTATTCGCTCATTGCTATAAAGAAAACCTGAGACTGTGTAACTTATAAAAAGATTTAATTGGCTCATTGTCCTGCAGGTTGTATAGAAAGCATAGTAGCTCCTGCTTTTGGGGAGTCCCCAGAGAGCTTCCAATCATGGCAGAAGGCAAAGGGCGGGGGGCAAGGTGGCAGAAGCAGGAGCAAGAGAGAGAAGGGGGAGGTGCCACACATTTTTAAACAACAAAGATCTCGTGAGAACTCTCACTATACAGTAAAGAGGGGATGATGCTAAACCATTCATCAAGACTCCAACACCATGATCCAATCACCTTCTACCAGGCCCCACCTCCAGCATTGGGAATTACATTTCAACATGAGATTTAGGTGGGGACACGTATCCAAACCATAGCACTATTCAATTTTATAAAATAATGTTAAATTGTTTTCAAAAAAATTTTTTCTTTTAACCTTTCTCTGTCTTCTAGGCTAGAGTGCAATGGCATGAGCATGGCTCAACTGCCACCTTGAACTCCTGGCCTCAAGTGATCCTCCTGCCTTGGCCTCCCAAAGTATGGGGATTACAGGCGTGAGCCACTGCACTCAGCCAATGTTGTTATATTTATACTCCTGACCACCAGTGTGTGAGGTCTTACTGATCCTCTTCCAACATTTGATAATGCTACATTATTTTAGCTAATGTGATGGATGGATAAAGTGGTATCTCCTATGGTTTCAATTTTCATTTCTCAGTATTAAATAATCTGAGCATCTTTTCATCTTTTTAACCTATGTTTCTTCTGAAGTGAAATGCCTGTGAGTGGCAGAAATTACCAATATCCACATGTTGCCCCAAATGTCTCATGCTTAGTCAGGTGTGGCCAAGTGATTGCGTTCTGGCCAGAAGGATATGAGTGCAAGAGGTTTAAGTTTCTCCCAAGTCTGGGCATTAAAAACACTGTAGACTGGCGTGGTAGCTCATGCCTGTAATCCCAGCACTTTGGAAGGCTGAGGCAGGCAGATAGATCACTTGAGCCCAGGAATTCGAGATCAGCCTGGGCAGCATGACAAAACACTGTCTCTACTAAAAAATACAAAAAATTAGCTGGGCATGGTGGTGTGTGCCTGTAGTCCCAGCTACTTGGGAGGCTGAGGTGGGAGGATCACCTGAGCCCAGGAAGTTGAGGCTGCAGTGAGCTGTGATTGCACAACTGCACTCCAGCCTAGGTGATGGGAGTGAGACCCTGTCTAAAAAAATAAAAATAAAAATAAAAATAAAAATAAAAATTCTGTGTAATCTTCTGACCCTATATTCCTGTGCTGTATCAATTTTAGACATATTTTCCAGGTGGCATAACTACATGATGGAGTAGAGCCACTCAAACTGCTTCAATGTCTATGAAAATGGAATATCATTTCTACATTTCTTAGAGTAGAACATTTTGTGGTAAACTTTTTTTCATCCTCCTTTTGATGATTTTGCCAAGTTAAGAATCCCAAGCTGCCTCCCCCACCCCAGTTTTCCCTCTTATTTAATCAAATATTGACAGATAAACATAATTACAGCACAATTCACATAATTCTTCATGTTGTATACACACAATTCTTCATATTGTATACACAGACCTTTAAATATAATCTAAAAGGAATCTGCAGTCCACAATGACACACATACAGCTTTTCCTTACTTTGCTTAAAACACATTATTTTATTTGAGGCAGGGTCTCACTGTGTCACCCAGGCTGGAGTGCAGTGGTGTGATCTTATCCTTGCCTCCCGGGTTGATGTGATTCTCCTGCCTCAGCCTCCCGAGTAGCTGGGACTACAGCCATGCACCACCATGCCTGGCTAATTTTTGGTTTGTTTTCATTTTGGTAGAGGTGGGGTTTCACCATGTTGGCCAGGCTAGTCTTGGATTCCTGACCTCAAGTGATCTGCCCACCTTGGCCTCCCAAAGTGCTAGGATGAGCCACCACACCTGGCAAAAAAGTTTTTAAACCATACAAATTTAGAATCCCATCAGCACACACTTTGCTGTGACATAGTTCAGACACAAATAGGGTACAAAAAATATGCTAACATATATATAAACTTTGTTAATAAAAAAAGACAGAAACAGGTATGATTGAGATACATTTAGTCACTGATAACTAGTTGTGCCCTAAGGGACACTATCAAGAGAAACTGTGCTGCAGAGAAAACCTATATATAGATATACAACAAGAATATAAACTGTAAGATTAATACATGCATGTTTAATACTGGGAAAAAATCACAGACCTCCAAAGTTTCTCCACATTTCAAGTTGACAGTTATTTTTCTCTCAAAACTTTGGGGATTTAATTCTACTGTTTCTGGTATTCATTGTTACTGATAACTTGTTTATATTTGGTAAAATAAAAATAAGCTGCTTTTCCCTTGCTGCTTGCAAAATTTTGCTTATGGTGTTGTGTAGGCCACTGAAAAATGTTTTAGGTATGAATTTCTTTTTAATTATCTTGTTTGGAATGTTACACTTACAGGATAAAATGACTTTTTTAAATTTTAAGAAAATCACAATTATTATCTCCTCAAATAATGACCCTCCTTATTCTTGTATTTGATTTCCAGGACTCTAATTTAGATATATGTTAGGTCTTTCCATTCTATCATGTAGATCAGGGGTTGGCAAACTTTCTGACATTTTTTCAATAAGAGGTCGGATACTAAATATTTTGCCTTTGAGGGTTTATTTTTTTATTTTGCTTCTCCTTGTCTCTCTGTGATGTATCCTGGTATCTTTATTTGGATACAGCTTCTAACCCATTAATTTTCTCTTCCCCTATGTCTAATTGTTTTAACCTATCCATTGAGATTTTTAAAAACTGAGTCTATGTCAACATTTTCTTACCTAGAAGTTTCATTTTTTTTAATCTGCCTATTCTCCCCCTCCCAAAAGTCTTTTTTTTTTTTTTTTTTTTTTTTTAATGGAGTCTTGCTCTGTCACCCAGGCTGCAGTGCAGTGGCACAATCTTGGCTCACCGTAACCTCCATCTCCTGGGTTCAAGTGATTCTCCTGCCTCAGCCTCCTGAGTAGCTGGGATTACAGGCGGGTGCCACCACATCCGGCTAATTTTTGTATTTTTAGTAGAGAAGAAGTTTCACCCTGCTGGCCAGGCTGGTCTCAAACTCCTGATCTCAAGTGATCTGCCTGCCTTGGCCTCCCAAAGTGCTGGGGTAACAGGAGTGAGACAATGTACCCGGCCAAAAGTCTTAAAGATTTTACAAACAGCTGTTCTACTGAAGTCCTAGGGAGAATGGGGTGCAAGTTAGTGGGTCTATATTTATTGTTCATTATTTCTGCTTCTACTTATTGTAGCTTGCTTTTTAATGTAATTCACCCTTGATCATGAGCTAATTTCATCTTGATCCTGCTTCTGCCAATAGCCAGTTGGGGATCTTTAGCTTCCTGAAGACCTTCATTCAACTTTCCCACCTCACCATTAGCCCACGGCACAATTAGCATGTTAACATGGCTCCAAGCATCTGACCTAAGGCAAATCCCACCATCCCAGCTGCTGACTGCTCTGCTCCCAGCTAATTTGAGGGTGAAAAACCTGGGAACCCCCTCACCTCTTCTGAGACGGGCTGTGCCTCAGAAAAATATATCCATGCAGGATATATTTGTAAAACTGGAAATAAAGTTGATAGGTTTCTAAGTTTAATTCTAACTAATCTCAATCAAAATTCTAATTTTAGTTCACTCAATTTTTGCAACTTAGAGTGATTATAAATTTCTCATAAAGTGACAGTGAAGCAATTCAGAGGTTCAGTAGTAAACGGCCATAGTTAAGCAATTCAGAGGTAGCATAACTGACAATTCATTTGGGGAAAAAAGAAAGCTGGCTCTCTACCTCATACCATATGTAAAAATATCTGTAATACATCTGGACTTTTAGTGTAAAAATTAATTATAGCTGGATTTTAAGTGCAAAAGATATAAGAATATTTTATTTAGCATCTTGATGTGAGAATACATTCCTAAGCAAGGCATAATATATCAGACACAAGAAAGGAAAAGTTTGACTATACAAAATTTAAAATTTTAATGAAAAAAAAAAAGACAAGCTTTGAGGGACAAACAATAGATTAAAAACCAGAGTACAAATTGATAAGAAAAAGATATCCCAAAAGCATGAGTAGGCAAGTCACATGGCAAACAAACATAAGACGATCAACTCCACCTGTAGTCTGCGAAATGCAAATTAAAGAAACCTGTTCATTCAGAGTAACCAAAAAAATACAGGCATAATGGCTTACACCTGTAATCCCAACACTCTGGGAGGCCAAGGCAGGGGGATCACTTGAGGCCAGGAGTTTGAGACCAGCCTGGCCAACATAGTGAGACTCCATCTCTACAAAAAACAAACAAACAAACAATTAGCTTGGTGCAGTGGCACACACCTATAGTCCCAGCTACTCAGGAGCCTGAGGTAGGAGGATCACTTGAGCCCAGGAGTTTGAGGTGGTAGTGAGCTATGATCGTGTGACTGCACTGAAGCCTGAGCAACAGAGCAAGACCCTGTCTCAAAAAAGACAAAAACATAAAAACAAACAAAAAAAAGACAATAATATCCAATGCTGGTGAAGATAATGGGAAAGTGGTATTTTCAAATTTATAAGGGTGTGAATTGCTCTAACACTTATTGGATTCAAAATCTATTAATATTAAAACTACTCCCTTTGACTATACCTTCTGACCCAGTGACCCTATTTTAGGAGCTCCACTCTTTGGAAACAGAAGTATAATTACATAAATTATGTGATTGCTCATGGTGGGAAAACGCTGTAATCAACTGAATGAACAAGGACTTATTTAAATTATAATATAGCTATACTAATGAATGCTGTACAGCCTTTAAAAATGAATTAGTGTATATCCTTCTAATGACTTAATGCTCAAGATGCATTAAATCAGTTGCCAAGTAACATATATAGATGATCATAATTTTGTAAAAACAAGTCCCTCAAACCTTCTATATGTTCATATTTGAATGGGCATAAATAAGACAGAATAATATATAAGATTTCACTTCTCCTTTGGGAGACTGAGGCGGGTAGATCATGAGGTCAAGAGATCGAAACCATCCTGGCCAACATGGTGAAACCCTGTCTCTACTAAAAATACAAAAATTAGCTGGGCGTAGTGGCGTGCGCCTGTAATCCCAGCTACTTGGGAGGCTGAGGCAGGAGAATCGCTTGAACCTGGGAGGTGGAAGTTGCAGTGAGCCGAGATTACACCACTGTACTCCAGCCTGGCGACAGAGCAAGACTCTGTCTCAAAAAAAAGAAAAAAGATTTCACCTCTCAGTATCTGAAGTGGACAGAAACTTTAATACCTCTAAATTTTATCTTTAAATCATATCTAAAAGCTTTATAATTTAAAAATTATAAAATTCATAATTGGATATAGTATTCATGTATAAATGACTTATAACAATTTTTGGACTGGCAAACTGGTTTTGACTGTTGGCTGCTACTTAATTGTGTACAAATTAATAAATTAATGAATGATATATATAGATAGTATTTCTACATAGAGTATTAATATCCAGAATATACAAAGAATGATAAAGAAACAGGAATTCCCATATAGAGTAACTATACTAAAAACCACTGAATTTCACACTTTAAAGCGTTTCATTTTAGTAATTTAAAAAAAAATACTATAAAGAGGTCAGGCGTGGTGGCTCACACCTGTAATCCCAGCACTTTGGGAGGCCGAGGTGGGCGGATCACGATGTCAGGAGATTGAGATGATCCTGGCTAACATGGTGAAACCCCGTCTCTACTAAAAACACAAAAAGAAATTAGCCAGGCGTGGTGGCTGGCGCCTGTAGTCCCAGCTACTGGGGAGGCTGAGGCAGGAGAATGGTGTGAACCCAGGGGGCAGAGCTTGCAGTGAGCCAAGATCGTGCCACTGCACTCCAGCCTGGGTGACAGAGTAAGACTCCACCTCAAAAAAAAAAAAAAAAAAAAAAAAAAATTAAATTACTATAAAGAAAAAAAGAATGGGCCAAGGATGTGAGGAGCCAACTTAGAGAAGAAAACCCAGGTTTTCTTCTAATTGAATTGTACTTACAGAAAAACCAGTGTATAAGCTAATTATTTATAGGAGGAAACACTGATGGTAGAAACCAAAATTGGTAGAATGACCTTAGGAAGGCAAAAAATTAGAGATTCCCCTTGAATGAGAGCACAGACAATTCATCCTTTGTAACAGAGGTGATAGCAGAGCATCTGAATAGTGATGCTTGTAGATGTGGTTTTGGAAGTCTATGGAAGGTCTCCTCAGATTGCTTCTGTTCTCAGTCCAAGAGAAGCAAGAAATAGGTAGCATAGACTGATGGTGGGGTAGTGTTGATTAGTGGTCTGAGTACAGTGGAGATATAAAATAGTTGACTCCCTAGGGAGAATAAATGAACCACGGAAACAGTAAGACTTCTGGGCAGCATTAAAGTTAATTTGAATTTATGCTCACAAATTTAAAGTGAGATTGGTTATCATGGTCACATATCTTTCTCTAACCACACTCAGCTTCCTGAGTGCAAAGTAGGCATTCATATTTAATAAGGATTTGAGCTTTGCCAAGGGAATACAACAAAGAAAGGAGCAATGGAGTTGACAGGGCATGCAAAGGAGTGATTATTAATAACGTACTACAGGCTAGGTGCAGTGGCTCATGCCTGTAATCCCAGCACTTTGGGAGGCTAAAGAGGGCAAATCACTTGAGGTCAGAAGTTCGAGACAAACCTGGCCAACATGGTGAAACCCCGTTTCTACTAAAAATACAAAAGAATTAGCTGGGCGTGGTGGCATGTGCCTGTAATCCCAGCTACTACTCAGGAGGCTGATGCAAGAGGATTGCTTGAGCCCAGGAGGCGGAGGTTGCAGTGAGCCGAGATCGTGCCATTGCACTCCAGCCTATGCAAGAGTGAGATGCTGTCTCAAATAAATAAAAAGATAAATAATGTACTAAAAACTTAGGATAAGCACAGAAGTGAGGGCATGAAAGGAGAGGTGCTGCAAAAACACTAGGATTAATGGATTGTAGGTCTTCATGAGGTCTGAGGATTGTTGGCGTCAAGAGCCTATAAGGAGTATGCTAGAAAAAAGATAGGAGAAAGTAGTGAGAGAATAGAATGCTTGAAACTGAGACTAAGGGTTTTTGTTATCGGTAATGACAAAGGAGTGAGTGGCTGAGGCTGATCTTGCTACTCAAGATCATCAGCAGAGAGGTCAAAGGACTGAGAAGTATCATTTGGAGAGTAATGGTGAGGTAGAGACTAAAATCTCTGAGAACAAGAAAGAGTGAACCAGGAATGGTAAATGACAATGGGTGGTATAGTCTGATGATCATGAAAAATTTTAAGACAGAAGTTTTTAGGGAGGAGGGAGGTGAGAAAGAGAATGGTCTATAAGCAGCACTACAAAGATAAAAACCACAAGAAAACAAGCACCAAAGGAGAGGCTGCAGGAGACAGCACAGAGTTCTGTGAGAGCAGGGGGATCTCAAACTTCAGTGTTACGAGAATGACCTAGAGGGTTAGTTCAACTATAGATTGCTGGACCCCACACCCGGAGTTTCTGATTTAGTAAGTCTTAAGTCTGAGAATCTGCATTTCTAAAAATTTCCCAAGCATTGCTGTGTGGTCCAGGGACTACACATTCAGAACAACTCAGAACAAAAGAAAGAAAAAAAGCAAAAAGATTGACTATGTAGAGAACATCATTGATGACTTATCATGGATTCTAGAAAACACAATAAAAAAAGGTTCCAGGAGTTGGAGCAGGTGTGAGATGGGGCCAGAAACAGAGGCTTCACAAAATCAGGCTTTAGTTGAAGACAGTTATATGCATGATGTTAAGAGAAGCCAATCTTTTACTAAAAATAATGTATAATATAGGAAGCATTGGTTATAAACCAATAGTATTGACTTTTATTTGCCAAACTGACTTTAACCCACTAAAAGTTTGTTGAGTATCTGCAATGTGCCAGGCCCCTTATAGCCTAAGAGGTTAAGTGCCAAGTCAGTTAAACGGAATAACCAAACATAGCTCTCTATAATCTTTTATATTATATAAATAAAATTTTATATATATATAATCATAGGACAATCTGTACTGTTTAGCACAAACTGATTTCTTAATTAAAATAGGTATAGTTGGATAAGAATACATTATCACTTTATTTATTTATTTATTTATTTATTTAGACAGGGTCTCACTCCCATTGCCCAGGCTGGAGTGCAATGGCATGATCTTGGCTCACTGCAGTCTTGACCTCCCAGGCTCAAGAGACCCAGCCCCCTCCACCCACCAACTGCCAGTAGCTGGGACTACAGGTGCGTGCCACCATGCCCCACTAATTTTTGTATTGTTTTTCTAGAGACAGAGTCTCAACATGTTGCCCAGGCTGGTCTTGAACTCCTGAGCTCAAGCAATCTGCCTGTCTCAGCCTCCCAAAGTGCTGGGATTACAGGCGTGAGCCACCCTGTCACTTTAATTCTGGCTGTGTCATGAAGGTCACATCACCATTTAGTTACTACTTAATCATGTTTTTTAAATGCCTGATAATTTAAAGATATGTCAAAAATTTATCATATTAATTATAAAAATAAGTGAAGTCAAGATAACTTTTTCTCTTCCTCTATAATAAACATACACTTTGAATTTTTACTTTAGATGGTATCAGAACACTGCCTGAATCATGTTACACTTCCAGAGTTCAAAATTTTGAAATACATTAAGCTGATACACATGATTTACACATAATTGCAACTTGAAAATAACAAAAGAGAAATATTTTACAGAATATTTAAATAAGTCTTATTGTAGTTAAAATATTTTAAACATTCATTGCTATCACATATGCATATTAAGAAATGTCTCATAAGTTTATATAGAAACTTACATACATAATATTCACTATTAAATATTACAAATAAATATTTTAGTTATTTTGACTCAAATTCAACATTTTTCAAACCATCGGCAATATTTTCTTGTTTTTTTTTTTTTTTTTCTTTTTTTGAGACAGGGTCTCACTCTGTTGCTTAGGCTGGAGTGAAGTGGCACAAACACAGCTCACTGAAGCCTTGACCTCGTGGGCTCAAATGATCCTCCTGCTTCAGCCCTCCATATAGCTGGGACTATTGGCATGTGCCACCATGCCTAATTTTTTTGTTTGTTTGTTTGTTTGTTTTTAGAGGCAGGGGTCTCACTCTATCACCCAGGCTGAAGTGCAGTGGTGCGATTTCAGCTCACTGCAGCCTCTGCCTCTTGGGCTCAAGTGATCTTCCCACCTCAGCTTCCCAAGCAGCTGGGACCACAGGTGCGCACCACCACACCCAGCTGATTTTTTGTATTTTTTGTAGAGACAAGGTTTCACCATGTTTCCCAGGCCCAAACTCCTGAGCTCAAGAAATCTGCCCACCTTGGTCTCCCAAAGTGCTGGGATTATAGGTGTGAGCCACCACAACTGGCAGTTCCAGCCAATATTTCTTTAAAACTAAATTTCAATATAAATTTTTAATATAGAACCAGCTGAGAATCTTATGAAATCTGACATTTAGTGAAACCAAGTATTATTTGTTAGAATCTAAATATTTTTGAAGGCAGACAAATATTTGTTTTAAAAGTTAAAAACTCAACAGGAACTATGTTTTTTATACACTTTCATATATTCTTCATTATTTTTCACTTATTGAATTAGAAAACTCATACTCTTCATTTTTAAACAAGCAGGAACTATCTCTTGGATTTTCATTGCTTAGTACAGGGCCTATAATATATAGACAATTATTTATAGAATGAATGAATATCTGGGAATTTGTCCAATTTTTAGGGATCCAAAATTATTAAATTTCCTTTGAATTATGTCGTTTAAAAAATAAGCATATAGCTATTAAAAATGTAAGTGAAAACTGTTTAATCATTTTAGAGCAGTCAAAATACAATATAAGATTGGTATCTTGTTATCTTGTTACCTGAAAGCAATCATTTTACCATATGCATTTTGATCTTTTACCATTCATTTTAAGTTGATGGTTAATTTTAAAACTGAGTTTTAATCAAAGCTGTTTTCAAACATTGTCATAATGTCACTTTGAAGGGTCATATCAATGGTACCCGCCATCTGTAGAAAAAGCAGAAAATTTTAATATTACTTTAAAAATGTATGTCTTTACTACAACTATACAATAATGATTATGCAACATTTGGGAACAGATCATACAAAAGAAAACTATTCAATAATTTTTTAATTTTTATTTTCTCAGGTTGAACAATAAATGTGTACATAATTATTTCTGTTCAAATACTACCTGATTTGTTAATATATTGTTCATGTAATAAATAAAAAACAAAACCTACAAGAACACTAAGAATAAGTTTGACCCCTCCCTACAAGTAAAAGAGAAAGTTCAATGTTGACAGAGTGGGTATGAATAAGAACATGAACGCTGAGAGCAGATTGTCTTACTTCTAAACCCAATATAATGCCAGACACACAAAATTACTTTCTGAATGAACCAATATCTTCATTATGTGAGATAACTATAATATGTAATGCTAAAACTATGGGCTTTCCTTGATTCTGCCACTTACTGTGTAACCTAGTCTATTCTATGTATAGGCATTTATGAAGAATCAGATTACATGTAACATTCAGCAAAATGCCATATTAATCACTAAAAAGCTGTTTAAAAACTAAGCCAAAGTAGAGAAAAAGCTAATTAAGACAAAGGAAACAAATGTCAACTATATTCTGAAGCCTTTTCTAACTGCCCTTATAGATAGATATTCTTTAGCATCCGAGATGACACCAAATATTAAAGTTCACAAAATTATTTTTAAAAAATAAATCAATAAACAGCAACAGGCCAGAGTGATAGGTAAAAGCACCAATTTGCAATCAGTTGGTTGGCTTCTTGAATGGGAATTAGCATTCTCATTAGCTATGTGGGAAAATATTTGGAATTGTGATTTACCTACTGAAAGTATTTGAAAGGTATGTCTGACTCTTACAAACCATACAAATTTCTTTAAATCTGCCTTAGAGACAAAAGAATACTTCTTAAATCTTAATCTAGACTACTTTTTTTTATCTTTATCTTTTTTTTTTTTTTTGAAACATTGTGTCGTTTTGTCAACCAGGCTGGAGTGCAGTGGCATGATCTCAGCTCACTGCAACCTCCGCCTCCTGGGTTCAAGTGATTCTCTTTCCTCAGCCTCCCGAGGAGCTGGGATTACAGATGTGCACCACCACGCCCAGGTAATTTTTGCATTTTTAGTAGAGACAGGATTTTGCCACATTGGCCAGGCTGGTGTCGAACTCCTGACCTCAAGTGATCCACCTGCCTCAGCCTCCCAAAGTGCTGGGATTACAAGGTGCAAGCTGCTGCAACTGGCATAAACTACAATCTTTTTTTTTCTTGTGACAGAGTCTCAATCTGTCGCCCAGGCTGGAGTGCAGTGGCATGACCTCAGCTCACTGCAACCTCTGCCTTGCAGGTTCAGGTGATTCTCATGTCTTAGCCTCCCAAGTTGCTAGGGCTACAGGTGCGTACCACCAAGCCCAACTAATCTTGTAGTTTTAGTAGAGACGGGGTTTCACTATGTTGGCCAGGCTGGTCTTGAACTCCTGACCTCAAGTGATCCACATGCCTTGGCCTCCCAAAGTGTTGGGATTACAGGCATGAGCCACCACACCCGGCCCCAGACTACATTCTTAACACCCAGTTTCTAGGATGCCAAATGTCTAGCACAGATTGTTCCTTTAAGTTCTATTCTAAGCCTCCAATATAGCATTGGATACGTTGTCCCAGTTTAAATATCATGTGATACTGCTATAAGTATCCAGACATACTGCAAAATTTGTAGAATATGTAATGAAACCTGTTTTTATTTAAAGGTTGTGTGTATTGGCTTATTTTAGATTCTCTTACATCTTGACTAAAATCTGTGCATGTGGAACAATTATCGATAGAGAACTGGTATTCTCTGTACCAATTAACCTTAGATACCATGATATATATATATATATATCTTTTTTTTTTTTTTTTTTTCAGATGGAGTTTTGCTCTTGTTGCCCAGGCTGGAGTGCAGTGGCGTGATCTCAGCTCACTGTAACCTCTACCTCCTGATTCAAACGATTCTTCTGCCTCAGCCTCCTAAGTAGCTGAGATTACAGGTGCGCCACCATGGCTGGCTAATTTTTGTGTTTTTAGTAGAGATGGGGTTTCACCATGTTGGCCAGGCTGGTCTTGAACTCCTAACTTCCAGTGATCTGCCTGCCTTGGCCTCCCAAAGTGTTAAGATTATAGGCGTGAGCCACTGTACCCGGCCAATACCATGATTTTTAATACTAATGCTCTCCATAGCTGACACCATAAGCTGGCTATTCCTTACTGTGTGGTCCTAAATACACTCTTCAACTATTCAAATTTAAGATCAAAAGTTTGGTCAAGGTAACTGGCATGAGGTGAACTTTTGGGAACTCTGCTAAGTGTCAAGTTACTATTGCTTTATAGAGTATGGCTCTTTCGACTGGCAGCAAGAGGCTGGGCTGTCAAAAATGATAGCAAATAGATCCAAGGTCAGGTTGTTAGTTATCAAGCTGCTAGACGTAACATCATTAGTCAACTTTCAGTGGGTTCCCAGTCTAGTCATGTTCCAGAATAGTGCTTAGGATATTGGGAAATGTATCAGGTTACCTAGTTGTGTTGTTGGGCCGCAACTAGGGTGCAGTGAAATCACTTGGGGGTGACTTAAGTCAGGCCCGTGTGAGTGCCAACAGGAAACATTTTTACATCACTACAGAAAGACTTTAGGTCGGATGGGCGTGGTGGCTCACACCTGTAATCCCACCACTTTGGGAGCCCAAGATGGACAGATCATGAGGTCAGGAGATCGAGACTATCCTGGCTAACATGGTGAAACCTTGTCTCTACTAAAAATACAAAAAATTAGCCGGGCGTGGTAGCGGGCACCTGTAGTCCCAGCTACTCGGGAGGCTGAGGCAGGAGAATGGCATCAACCCAGGAGGCGGAGTTTGCAGTGAGCCGAGATCGCGCCACTGCACTCCAGCCTGGGCGACAGAGCGAGACTCCGTCTCAAAAAATAAAAAAAAAAGAAAGACTTTAGGTCAACTACTAACTAAATTTACCAATGAGTTCCTAAAAACCTCCAAAAAGACAATAACAAAAAGTTTCTATTTAAAATTGAGTTCATTAAAATTAAAGTTTAAAATTCAGTTCCTTAGTTGCATTAGCTACATTTCCCGTGCTCAACAGTCCTATGTGGCTATTTGATAGTATGTTGGATAAAGCATATTTCTATCATTGTAGAAGGTTCCATTAAGATCACACTGCTCTAAAGTAAACTTCACCATATGTTAAATGTGCAGCACTATTAAATGCAATTTGTTTCTACCTTAGTGTTATAAAATATGTGGCTGACAAAACTTTTGTTATTCCCTAGAAAATTAATTTGTACTTTAACCAATACTATAGCTAAAGCCAATGGCTCTTCTCTTCTCAAACTAATGTTCTTATATGTCCTATGAATTTATACGTTTTTCCTAGGATTACAAAAATATCTAGTTCTATGTGACTGAGATTGCTGGGAAAAAAAAAATCTAGCACCCAATAAGGTAACATTCACGACACCTGGTATTTATGATTATTAGTTATGCAAAGAAGCAGAAAAACACTATTCACAAAGAGACTAACCAATCAATTGAAACTGACCCAGAACTGACATACATATTAGAATTAGCAGAGAAGCACATTAAAACAGTTATTTTAACTGTATTCCATTTTTTCAGAAGTTTAATAGAGATAAATAAAAAACCACACACATTTTTAATAAACCCAAATCTCACATCTACAATGTCTGGGATGAAAATTAATACACTGGGGGTTAACAGAAGATTAGACACTAAAGAAAAGACTGGTGAATTTATCCAAAATGAAATTCAAAGGGAAAAAAGAATTTTAAAAAAATTAAAAGAGCAGCCCAGGTGCAGGTGGCTCATGCCTGTAATCCTAACACTTTGGGAGGCAGAGGCAGGCAGATCCCTTAAGGACAGGAGTTTGAGACTAGCCCTGGCCAACATGGTGAAACCCTGTCTCTACTAAAAAAATAAAAACAAAAACAAAATCAGCTGGGCATGGTGGCATGTGCCTGCAGTCCCAGCTACTCAAGAGGCTGCATCATGAGAATCACTTGAACCTGGGAGGAGACAGAGGTTGCAGTGAGCCGAGATCACGCCACTGCACTGCAGCCTGAGCAACAGAGTGAGATTCAGTCTCAAAAAAAAAAAAAAAAAAAAAAAAAAAAATTAAAAGAGCATTAGTGAGCTATGAGGCAACTTTAAATGGTCTAATACATAAATAATTGGAGTCCTCACAAGGGAGTGAGGGGGGATATTATTTGAATAAATAATGGCCAAAATTTTTCCAAGCTTGATGAAAACACACATCTCGAATAAGCTCAACAAATCACAAGAAACATGAAGAAAACAATTGCTGAAACCCAGTGATCAATACAAATGTTAAAGGCAAGTAGAGGAAAAACATACTATATACAGAAGACCAAAGATAATAGTACTGGATTTCTCAGTGGAAACAATGGAATCAATGAGACAGTGAACAAGTACCTTTAAAGTGCTAAAAGAAAAAACATTAAAGCTCTAGAGTTCTAAATTCAGCAAAAGTATCTTTCAAAATTGAAGGCAGGGCCAGGCGCAGTGGCTCACACTGTAATTCTAGCACTCTGGGAGGCAGAGGCAGGCAGACTGCTTGAGCTCAGTAGTTCGAGACTACCCTGGGCCACACAGTGAGACTTTGTCTCTATAAAAAAAATAAGTAAATAAAATAAAAAATAAAAAAATTAGCTGGGTGTGGTGGTGCATGCCTGTGGTCCCAGCTACTGGGGGGTTGGGGTAGGAGGATTGCTTGAGCCTGGGAGGTCAAGCCTGCAGTGAGCCAAGATCATGCTGCTGCACTCCAGCCTGGGCAACAGAGTGAGACTGTGTCAAAAAAAAAAAAAAAAAAAAAAAGTGGCAAGTTGAAAAACCTGCAAACAAATGTTTATGGCAGCTTTATTCTTAATTGCCATAAGTTGGAGGTAACCAAGATGTCCTTCAATAGGTAAGTAATAACTAAACTGTGGTATATTCATATAATGTGCTAAAAAGAAATGACCTATTGTGATAGCCAAGACATGAAATCAACCTAAATGTCCATCAATGGCTGAATAGAAGAAATGTTATATATACATAATGGAATACTATTCAGTGTTTAAAAAGAAAACTCCATCATTTTCAACAACATAGATGAACCCAGAGGACATTATATTAAGTGAAATAAGCCAGGCACAGAAAGACAAATACCGCATGATCTCACTTATCTGTGGGGTCTTAAAAAGTTGAACCCATAGAAGCAGAGAATGAAATGGTAGTTTATCAGGATATGGGGAGAGGCTGGGGGTAGAGATAGGAAATATTATTCAAGGAATACAAACTTTCAGTTAGACAGTAGGAATTCCAAGAGATTTAATATACAACATGGAGACTATAGTTAAAACAATGTATTATATACTAAAAAATTACTAAAGAATAGATTTCAAGTGTTCTCACCACAAAAGGTGAGGTGATACATGTTAGTTTGATGTAGCCATTCCACAATGTACACATATTTCAAAACATAATTGTATACCATAAATATATATAATTTGTCAATTAAGATAATTAATTTTTTAAAATTCAGCTATCAAGCCATTGAAAGATAGAGAGGAACCTTAAACGCACATTGCTAAGTGAAAGACAACAATCTGAAAAGACTGCATAGGGCATGATCCCAACTATATGACATTCTGGACCAGATAAACCTGTGGAGACAGTAAAAAGATCAGTGGTTGCCAGGGTTGTGAGGAGGGATGAATAGGTGGGCCACAGGAAACTTTCAGGGCAGGAAAACTATTCTGTAAGGAACTATAATGGCTGATGCATATCATTATACATTTGTCAAAGTCCATAAAAAGTACAACATGAAGAATGAATCCTAATGTAAACTATAGACTTTACTTGATTATACTAAGGCTGACAATGATGTGTTGACATTGATGGTGGGGGAGGGCGTATATATAGAGGGGTATGGCAAGTAAGAACTCTGTATTTTCAGCTCGGTTTTGCTACGAATGTAAGACTGCTCTAAAAAATAAAAGTCTATGAATGGAAAAAAAAAAAGGCCAAATAAAGGCATTTTCAGATGCACAAAAGTGGAAAGAACTATTGCCAGCAGACCCACACTATAAGAAATGTTCAAAGGAAGTCCTTTATGCAAAAGGAAAATTATACTATTTGGATATCTGAATCTAAACAAAGGAATGGGCCGCGCACGGTGGCTCATGCCTATAACCCCAGCACTTTGGGAGGCTGAGGTGCATGGATCACCTGAGGTCAGGAGTTTGAGACTAGCCTGGCCAACATGGCGAAACCTTGGCTCTACTAAAAATACAAAAATTTGCCAGGCATGGTGGTGGGTGCCTGGAATCCCAGCTACTTGGGAGGCTGAGGCAGGAGAATCGCTTGAACCAGAGAGGTGGAGGTTGCAGTGAGCCGAGATTGCACCATTGCATTCCAGGCTGGGCGACAAGAGCAAAACTCCATCTCAAAAATAAATGAATGAATGAATGAATGAATGAATGAATAAATAAATAAATAAATAAATAAAATAAAGGAATGAAAAGCACAGGAAGTGGTAACTGCATATATAAATATAAGATTCTTTCCTTATTTAAAACAATTTAAGAGATATTATCAGTATTTAAGAAATAGCATAAGGCTGACGGGGAGGAATGGAAGTAACTATTGTAAAGCTCTTACACTAAACATGAGGTGGTATAACGTAAATTGAAAGCAGACTGCGATTAAGTTAAAGCTGTATATTGTAAACCATAAGCAACCACTAAAATAGGAAAACAAAGAGTTACTGACTATGTCAATGGAGGAGATGAAGTGGACTAAAAAAATACTCTGTAGACATAAAGAACAAGATCATGTCTTTTGCAGGAACATGGATGGAGCTGGAGGCTATTATCCTCAGCAAACTAATGCAGGAACAGAAAATCAAATACTGCATGTTCTCACCTATAAGTGGGAGCTGAATGATATGAACTTAGGAACACAAAGAAGGAAACAGCAGACACTGGGATCTACTTGAGGGTGGAGGTTGGGAGGATGGAGAGGAGCAGAAAAGGTAACTATTGGGTACTGGGCTTAATACCTGGGTGAAGAAATAATCTGTACAACGAACCCCTGTTACACCAGTTTACCTATGTAACAAACCTTCACATGTACCCCAGAACCTAAAACAAAAGTTAACAACAAAAAAGCTTAATACAAAAACGGGCAGAAAAAAAAAGACAGAAGAAAGACAGGAACAGAAAACAATTATCAAGATGATGAACTCAAACTTAACAATGTCAATTATTATACTGAATGTAACTAGTCTAAACATGTGATTAAAAGGCAGAGATCTTTGGTTAATGCCTGTAATCCTAACACTTTGGGAGGCCAAGGTGGGTGGATTGCCTGAGCTCAGGAGTTTGAGACCAGCCTTGGCAACATGGCGAAACTCTGTCTCTACTAAAAATACAAAAAATTAGCTGGGTGTGGTGGCACGGGCCTGTAATCCCAGCTACTCGGGAGGCTGAGGCATGAGAATCGCTTGAACCCAGGAGGCAGAGGTCGCAGTGAACCAAGATTGCGCTACTGCACTCCAGCCTGGGCGACGAGCGAAATTTTGTCTCAAAAAAAAAAAATAAATAAAAATAAAAATAAAAAACAGGCTGGGCATGGTGGCTCACATCTGTAATCCCAGCACTTTGGGAGGCCAAGGCAGGCGATCGCCTGAGGTCAGGAGTTTGAGACCAGCCTGCCTAACATGGTGAAACCCCATTTCTATTAAAAATACAAAACATTAGCCAGGCATGATGGCATGCACCTGTAATCCCAGCTACTGGGGACGCTGAGGCAGAAGAATTGCTTGAACCCAGGAGGTGGAGGTTGCAGCGAGCCGAGATCACACCACTGCACTCCAGCTTGGGCAACAAAAGCGAAACTTCATCTCAATAAAAACAAACAAACAAACAAAAGCAAGCTCCCATTACATGTTGCCTACAAGAAACTCACTTTAAATAATTAAAAAAAAAAACACAAGATAGGTTAAAAGTAAAACGATGGAAAGAATTTTACTATGCCAACGCTAGTCATCAAAAGGTGAAGTGCCTATTTTAAATTTCAGTGTAATTTTCAGACTAATTATTACCAGAAGTAAAGATCATTTCATAATGAAAAAGAAGACAAACCAACTTGGCCTGATTAACACCCTATCCAACAGCAATAAAATACACATTCTTCATGTGCACACAGAATATTTACCAAAGTAGACCATAAGCCAGGCCATAAAATAAGTCTCAATAAATTTCAAACAATTCAATCAGATATGTGTACAACCACAATGGAATTAAATTAGAAATCACTAACAGAAATCACTAGAATCAGAAAATTCCCAAATATCTGGAAACTAAACACTTCTGAAATAATCCATGAATAAAAGAAGGAATCAACTGTAGCTTTTAAAATATTACTTTCTGCATATTAGGACTCCTAAGTGAAAGTCAGCTTCTTAATCTAGCAGTCAACCGAAGAAACGCCGACCAGGAACAGATGGCACATCTTCTGGCCACAATTCATAGGTGGTTTACAGATTTTTAAACAGTAACAATAGTAAGTGATAAATCACTTCACCTAGTGCTAGGCATTTTCCTATGTGCTTAATACATGCTCATTCATTTCACCCTCACAATATGTATTATTATTCCCACTTTAGGGAGTTAGATAATCGCCAAGGTCTAAGAGTCTAGTAAATAGGCAGACCATCTTTTTTTGTTTGTTTGTTTGAGAGCACCATGTTGCTCTGTCACCCACCCTGGAGTGTAGTGGCGTGATCATAGCTCCCTGCAGCCTCTAACTCCTGGCCTCAAAAGATCCTCCCGCCTCCAAAATCATCATTTTAACTCAGGTAGTCTAATACTTCCAGGATCAATACTCTATTATTGCATTGCCTCTTTTGGCTATGAATTTTTTTATTTTAAGCTTTAATTTTAGAACCTGATCCTCACTAAAGTGGTAAGTCCACTGTCACTGAAAAATTACTCCGAATGCATCCTTGAACATAAAAAAGACAGTGCTCTATTAAATCTTTCCCTTGTTAAATTAGATTTAGTAAACTAAAATTCACTTACTGCTTCTCTCCTCCTCCTCTCTTGTTCTTTCTCCCTTGCTAAATTACGGTCTTTGAGAAGCCAGAGTTTGGATTTATCTTGAGCTTCCGATGACTGCTGATGTTCTTTCTGCTGTTCTCCAGAGCACTTGTTTTGTATTTTATTTGAAAAAGATTCTATAGTCAATCCATTCCCAAGATCCCTTAAAGAAAAAAAGTATAGCTCAAAGTAGGTTTCAAGTTCCTTAAAAGTATTACAAAAATGTTATTAAATGACAAATATAAAGCCATATATTAGACAACCATGTTCATGCTATAACATTATTTTAAGCTTTATTTTTGGTGCATCAAATTATACATAGGTTAATCTATATTAACAAATGAATGGTTTTAGAAAACTGTGACCAAGATGAACCACTATCTTCTAACACATCACCACTTAGAAAAAGTATCAATTCAAATGTACTTTTTGCAATTACAATTTGCTCTGTGTTCTACTAAATAGCTGAATCACAGTCACTTAACAAATAAGAAATTTAATGTATTTAAAATACATTCTATATCTCCCAAACCCTCCTTTAATCCAGTAAATTACAGACCTCTGATTTTCTTGAGATGCTTTTAGTTCCTTTGTATTTTGTTCCAAATGCTTCCGTATGAGTTCCTGTGTCCGAGCTTTTACTTCCTTTTCTATGGCTGCTTTTCTAAATTGGTTGAAGAGCTCATCTGAGGATTTCATTACACCTGATGGTTTCACTGGTTTGCCTAAACTTTTCCATGAATCTGCATTCTTAATCTTTATATCCTAAAACAAATATTTGGTTCAGTCTATGTCTACAGATGTTAACCAAATTTTGGAAGGAAGAAAACATTTTTTGATACAGCAATAGATCTAATTAAGATTCTAAAGGCCTTCATGTACTTTTACTAAAGTAAAAGGTTACTAAAGTCAAAGGTTACTAAAGTCAGAAAAAAAATACAAAAACATAATAGATCATCTAAACTCAATTATTAATCTGAGACCACATTAAAGTAGCACACTTGCCAATTATTTTAAGACATATATATTAACTGCATAATTTGCAGAAAGCATAAAATAAATAAATCCCTCAGTGTAATCAAGATACTTATTATCCTATAGGGAAAATAAAGCAAATGCTCAAAGGATTAATAAGAGGCAAAGTAAGATCGTACCCTAAAAATGCCATGGAGTTTGTTGAGAGTCCTCTGACATGGATATATTTTTCCTTTTGGTGGTTAAGAAGAAAAAACTTAAGTGATGTGACTGCTCTTCTTAAACAAGATACACCATGGTTGAGATTAGTGCTGCCCACCAGAAATACACGTAATTTAATGTTTTCTAATAGCCACGTTTTAAAAATTTAAGTAAATTTAATATATTTATTTAACCAAACATACCCAAAGCATTATTTCAACAGGTAATCAATATAAAAGACATAAGGTATTTTTTCATACTAAGTCATACCAATTATTTACATTTGTAGGACATTTCAATTTCAAATGCTAAATTCCTACTAGAAATAATTGACCTATAATTAGATTTCATATCACAGTTGAAAAACTAGTTATGTATAGTAAAACTGTTCCAAACACATCTAAGTCTTCTGAAACTGAATTGTATCCATTTTAAATTTTAATTAAAAGACAAATTTTAAAACTTAGTTCCTTTAGCTACATGCCAAAGGCTCAATTAGCCACATGTGACCAGAGGCTACCATATTAGATAAGCAAAAGTATAGATGGCCCTTTCTACAGTTAAACCTGTCCATCTATAATAAGGAAAGAGGGCTGTGCAATACTAAAACATCCTCTGCTGAATTTCTAAAAATACTTATCTCCTTAATAATTATGCTTGATTGCACTTTTGATATATTTCCATGAAATATGAGGAGAAAACTTGTCTAGGGCCCCATATAAAGCAAAAGAAAATGTATGACTAGATATATTTATAGGCCTTTTATTTCTATCTTGAAGTAATAAAAGGAGTCAAAACATCCCTCCCTGCCCCCAACGCAACGTCCTTTACCAATCACCAATGATTAGCCAGTTGTGCTTTCCTGTAAGTTGTCAATAAAACATGTTTTTGTCTCTACCTATGGAATGGGCTAATTACTAGTTCTATGACTCACTCAACTAAAGCATCTCACCTTCCACCTTCTCACCTTTAGATTTGTCCTCCAAAGTACTTGTAAGGAAAAGGTAAGAAGTAGAGGGTAATGGAACAGAGGGAGGGAGGGGGATAGAGAGAGAATATATAAAAATATTCCTTTCATAGTTTCTGAAAACACCTTGAACAGTACCTTATGTATCTTAATGTATCCCAATAATCTATTTGTTGAAAGAATGATATCAGTATATAATTTGAAGATTAAGTAGACATTAAGACTCCATTAGGAAATCCCTTGGATTTCTTAGATATCCCTAGAATAGATTCTAAAAGATGGTTTTATGACATGCTTTAAAATTGAGATCACTGGCAAATATCAACATTATAGAACTTTCAATTAAACACAAACAAGAGGGCCAAGCGTGGTAGCTCATGCCTGTAATCCCAACACTTTGAGAGGCCAGGTGGGTGGATCACCTAAGATCAGGAGTTCGAGACCAACCTGGCCAATGTGGCGAAACACTGTCTCCTCCAATAAAAATACAAAAAATTAGCTGGGCATGGTGGTACACACCTGTAATCCCAGCTACTTGGGAGGCTGAGGCATGAGAATCGCTTGAATCTGGGAGGCAGAGGTTGCAGTGAGCCGAGATCATGCCACTGCACTCCAGCCTAGGTGACAGAGTGAGAATCCGTCTCAAAAACAACAACAACAACAAAAAAACACAAACAAGAGGACCAATGATAGGTAGGTAGGTGGGTAGGGGAAGGATGTTGCTCACAAGTACTTTTTTAAAAAATTACGTAGGCAAAAATTAGGCTTAGAGATCCAACATTTCATTTAAGTCAGGGCTTTTAAATACCTCTTGTACCACTTTCAAACCCAATTTCAAATCCCTTCAAGGTTTGTTAGAAAAAAAAAAAAAACATTACTTTTACCTTCTGCACAGGAGCTTGACATTCAGATTCTAACATCGTTGTGTCATTATCACCAGATGGATGCATCACAGTTATGCCATTTGAGAGCTGTTCAGAATCACCTGGATGCACACATTTTTAGAATAGTATAATTAAAATATTTCATCCTACTTACCCAGCATTTGATTTTATTTTTCCTTCCAGGTCAGACACTATGAAAACAAAGAGACTAATTTTTTGATGCATCATTTAACTTTGGAATATTCTTAGTTAGGGACTTGTTATACTGTAAAATATTTCTCATTTGAAAGTTAACACTTTGCTCTTTTTTTGTTATTTTTGCTTGTTCTGGTCAGCATGAAGTATAGCTGACATACTCACCCACCAAAACCTTTTTATCTGACCCCATGCTATAGCAGCTCTCCAGTTTAGACTGACCTCAGCTCCAGAGGTGTTTTTTTTTTTGGGAGAGGGTCTTGCTTTGATGCTCCAGGCTGAAGTACAGTGGCGCAATCTTGGCTCACTGCAACCTCCACCTCCAGGGTTCAAGCAATTCCCCTGCTTTAGCCTCCTGAGTAGCTGGGATTACAGGCGCCCACCACCATGCCTGGCTAATTTTTGTATTTTTAGTAGAGATGGGGTTTTACCATGTTGGCCAGGCTGGACTTGAACTCCTGACCTTCAGTGATCCGCCCGCCTCAGCCTCCCAAAGTGCTGGGATTACAGGCATGAGCCATTGTGGCTGGCCAGGCCTGTAAATTTCAACGTGAGTTTTGGAGAGGACAAACATTCAAAACCATAGCATAACTTATCTAAAGCAATTTAGACTGCTGATAAAACCCAGTTATCGCTAAACATTTACTGAGCATATACTATGTACTAAGCACTGGGAACATAAGGATGACTAAAACGTAGTAACTATCCTCAGGTATTACGTGCCCAGCCTAGACGTGGGTTTTAATTAGGCCAAGCCAATCCTGGTAATTCTATCTCACCATCAGTAACTCATTTAGGAAGAGCAGACCTAAGCCAGTGCAGGGCTTCCAAGGGAAAGATGCTGCCTGGGGGGCCAATTGGAGACAAAAAAACACAGAGAGGGAAACTAAGATACCAGACACTCAAAATAGCTACCAAGGGAACAGGGATGAGAAATGCAGTAAGTCTGACTCTGAGGTGAGGAGAACAAACTATGCAATCTCATTAATTCTTAAGTTTTAATGCAAATATTTCATTTATTATTATTGGTGAACATTAACTACAGAGTGTGAGCCCTTATCAAGCCATGACTAAAAGATTGACCTATCTTTGGACTATTGCTTATGTATGCCAACAAAATTCCTTTATTAAATCAGTTTGGGCTGAGTTTTCTGTCATCCGCAACATGGAACATCCTGATGCATGAAACTTAATTGACCACTTGATTCAATTCTCTCTAGTCATAGTCTACAGGTTCTAATTCGTGGCTGAAGAACAAGAGGGACAAATCAAAACTGAGCTGCTGTCTTTGTTAACTAACCCAAACTAACAAAATCCTGGCCACTTACATATTACAGGGACTTACATTTAAGCTTCTACCACCCATCAATCCCTTGACTGATTCTCTGGCTAAATCATACTCTGAGGTTGAGGTTAGAAGAAGAGAGCAAGGAACATCAAGGAATAGCAGTGAGCATAGGAGGGCAAGACAAAAACACTGTCAAAGAATGCAGAACAAAAGCTCACATTTTTAATTTGTACGTCTATACACAGCCCCAATGTAGCCATGTTTCCTCACTTCAACAAGGAAAGGAAAAAAATAGTGAGAAAAGCTGTAAGTATAGGACTACCTTCCCTTCTCTGCTTCCTGTCAGTGATTATTTAGGAAGGAGAAAAAGTATGTATGGTAAGTGAAATTCTAAAGTGACCCTTAATTTGCTGATTCTAAGTTGGTAAGTGGTGATAGTGCCATTATTGACAATTAAAGAGGAAGGATTAAAATCTGGGGACCAGGCTGGGTGCACTGGCTCAGGCCTGCAATCCCAGCACTTTGGGAGGCCAAGGCGGGAAGATTCCTTAAGCCCAGAAGTTTGAGACCAGCCATGGTGAGATCCCATCTCTACCAAACAAACAAACCAATTTGTTTGTTACAAAACAAACAAATAAAAACTTAGCTGGGCACAGTGGCACGCATTTGTGGTCCCAGCTACTTGAGAGGGTGAGGTAGGAGGATGACTTGAGCCCAGGAGGTTGAGGCTGCAGTGAGCCATGTTTGCGCCACTGTACTCCAGCCTGAGCAACACAGGAAGACTGTCTCAAAAAAATAAATAAAATCTGGGGACTAAAAGGGGGAATTCAGTTTTTACATGGCTGTGTTTGGAATGCCTATGTGATGTTTAAGTAAAGACATTAGTAGAGTTGTATAAACACGCCTGGGGCCTGGATACATTTGAATTGTAAAAATGAGACTAGAAGTCATGGATGCCAAAGATCACCCAAGTATAGAGCACTACTTCCAACCTTTTCCATGTCATGACATATAGAAAATGATCAATGTATGGCCACCTGCATAAATGGGAAGGCTGCTCCGAGCTCATTGCTATAAGAGCTGAGGGGACATTCATTCAGTAAGACTGTGCTTTGAAACATGGTTGGGAAATTCTGGGGTAGATGAAAAAAACAGAGAGGCTTAAGGATGCAATTCAGAGAATTATCAACATCTAAAGGGAGGCAAATAAAGAGATATCTGTAAGGGACAGACAGATGGGATGGTTAAGAGAGGTGTCATAAAAGCCTAGGAAGTATGTCAAGGGTCCAACTCTCTGAAAAATATTTTTACATGAATGACCCTGTGAGACCTCAAAACGTTACAAAACTCATCTTTCCTCAGAAGCCTATTCTTCATCTGTGTCCCAGGTCTGTCAACCTGGACAGTATCCAGCCAGTATCCTGTGAGCCATCAAAGCTTATATCCCTGGGTTATTAACCTAGCATGTTTTCATATTTTGCAGACCTGCCCATTCTACTCTTGTAATTTCTTTTAACTTTCCCCTTCTCTTTCCTTCTATCACTTTATGTCGTTTTTTCCCTACTACTGCAACAGCCCAGCTGGTCTCCTCCTTTCTCTGGTCTCTATATTCTCCTTTCCTTCAACTCACCTAGATAATATTGGCAAATTAATCACCCAGAGGCACACCCTCACTCAAAAAACCTTCATTGCCTCCCCACTGACTATGCTATTATAATTAAGTCCAAAGTATCTAGACTTAAAGGGTTAAATGATCTAAACCTGGTCTACCTTTGTAATTTTCCACATTCCTGTTTAATCCAACCAAATCTTTAATCACAAGGAATTATGAGTTGCCTAAATACCTTCACATTCATGTTGCTTCCTCCATCCAAATGCCTTTCCATACTAAATAAACATAGGTAAGCCTTATTTTTTTTCTGCAATATCTAGCTCAAATGATACTCATTCTGTAAAATACGTATCTGCCAAACAGATCAGGTGATTCTGCCTTCTTCACCTCCGTAAGGTTCACTTTAGCTTCTTTAAGGGTACATTATTTTTACTTTATATACCAGTTGTTTATTTCTCCTATGAGATAGCAAACTCCTGGATTTACTTTTTCATTTGCAATTATGAATTCATGTTTATATAACAGCCTAAATATTTTAAAAACTCAATATAATTTGGTGAAGTTTAAAAAAAAAATTTATTATACTCTAAGTTCCGGGACACATGCGCAGAACGTGCAGGTTTGTTACATAGGTATACACGTGCCATAGTGGTTTGCTGTACCCATCAACCCGTCATCCACATTAGGTATTTCTCCTAATGCTACCCCTCTGCTAGCCCCCTATCCCCCAACAGGCCCCAGTGTGTGATGTTCCCCTCCCTGTGTCCATGTGCTGTCAGTGTTCAACTCCCACTTATGAGTGAGAACATATGGTGTTTGGTTTTCTGTTCTCGTGTTAGTTTGCTGAGGATGATGGTTTCCAGCTTCATCCATGTCCCTGCAAAGGACATGAACTCATCCCTTTTTATGGCGGCAATTTAGTGAAGTTTTTATGAGAAGGGGAAAGGGTAAACTATAAGGATAAGGGTATGGCTAAAAGCTTCAACTTATAAGGAAAAAAAATTCAACATTGTCCATTTCATGTGGGGATCATATGTGGGCAGGTGTGATGAAAACCAGTAACACTTAAACATTCACTTATTAATCTTTTATGTACTCTAACATTTTGTCAAACTATTTTTCCAATAAGAAAACTTCAACACATTGCTTTTATCATTTAATTATAAGGTTTAACAAAAAATTTATTTCTATTGAGATTTAACTCCAGCAAAAGAAAACTTCTCTATAAATTTTATGGCTCACATACATTTGCAATTTCCCTTGGGCATAGTGCCACCTACAGTTGGCAAACGTAAACCATGTTGTTTCTCAGAATCTTGCTAACTGCAAAAGAACAGCTCCTCTGGCATCATCCAAACTTTCCTTTATATATTAGCTTACTAATAGGCATCATATAAACAGAATTTCAAGTAATATAATAAACTGATCCTTACTGAAGGTGTAGGCATTAAAAGCCTGACTTTTCATAGATAGGGGGTTTTCTTAAATTAGGAATAAGAGAACACCCTGACTACATTCTCACCTTTGTTTTTCATAATCTATTCCTTTTCAAGGGCAAGGCTACCCTAGCATTCTTCTAAAACATACTCTAGTAAAAAGAGTAACTTTTTCCTACTTTAGCTCTTTATAATGAGCCTTCAAATGGTCAAATCTCTCCAATTAAAAAACTCAAAATAATCTTGCCCACTCCTCCAAAAAATCTATTTTCCTGTTAAAGCCACAAATATCTTCCCATCCTCTTTACTAACAAAGTTCTTCAAAGAATGCTTTACATTCACTACACTCAAATTCCATTACTTCTCAATTTACAACAATCTAGTTTCTGCCCCATCACAATGGGTATTAAAAAAGCTTCCGCAAAAGTAAAAATTCTCACATTCCCAATGTAATGCTCTCTCTCCATTCCTCATCCTACTTAAATGCTCTGCAGTATGTGATACTTTTGATTTCCTTCTAAAAAAAAAATCTATCTTCCTGGGCTTTTATTACACTATTTTTCCTTTTTCTCTACCATTGATTACCTCTTCTTTTAACTATTTTTTTCTACTTTTACTGAGGAGGTTTTATTTCTTAGAATTTTGTCTTTAAGGTTTTCTCTTCCTGCTCTGCAGATTTTCCTGGGTGTTTTCATTTATTCTTATGGCTTCAAGTAGCTTCTACATACTGTTAATTCCTAATTTCTAATTCCTGTTACACCCTGTTAGTTCTAGAAACCTATTTCTAGCTTTATATTTCCACTTAGATATTCTGTAACATCTCAAACATGTGCCAAATGAGTTCTGTCTCCTGTTTTCAATCCAACTATTAGATAATCTCCCAGTAGCTCATTCATCCTAACAAAGTATATCAATTCTGCCACAAAAATACCTTATATATCCACATCCTTTCTATAGTTGCTGTGTTAGTTTTGGTCCTAATAATTTATTTCCTAGACTACAGCAGTGTCCTTACTTGATCCTAACTACATCAGAGCATCATCTTAATCCATCCTCTACATGGTAAGCAGCAATTTTTTCCCCATTATAAAACCTGGGGCTGGGTGTGGTGGCTCACGCCTGTAATCCCAGAACTTTGGGAGGCCAAGGTGGGTGGATCACTTGAGGCCAGGAGTTCAAGACCAGCCTGGCCAACATGGCGAAACCGTCTCTACAAAAAGTACAAAAATTAGCCGCGTATGGTGATGCATGCCTGTAATCCCAACTACTTGGGTGGCTGAGGCATGAGAATTGCTTGAACCTGGGAGGCAGAGGTTGCGGTGAGCAGAGGTTGTGATACTACACTCCAGCCTGGGCAACAGGGCGAGACTCTGTGTCAAAAAAATAAATAAATAAAATAAAACTGAATAAAATCTGATTATGCTTCCTATACAAAGCTCCTTGTTGTACACAAATAAAAGTATACAAATTTGTATACAATTTGTTGTATACAAATTAATAGCACTGGTATTCTAGGTAACTCATGACCTATAGCTATCATATCTTCTGTTATTCTCCAAGTATCTTGAAAATGTATTTCCAAAAAAGAGTAGACATAAACATTTCCAATAAACGAATTGGATATTTGTTTATTCTTCTTCCTGGAATGCCCTCCAGTGTGGCCTTAGATATTTTCTCCATTGATCTCCATTCCCTTCCCCACAATGAAGAGATATAACTTTAATTAAAGACAAAATGGAATATTCAAACACAGAATAGGGAGGCTGAGGCAAGCGGATCATCTGAGGTCAAGAGTTCGAGACCAGCCTGACCAACATGGTGAAACCCTGTCTCCACTAAAAAGACAAAAAATTAGCTGGGCATGGTGGTACATGCCTATAATCACAGCTACTCAGGAGGCTGAGACAGGAGAATCACGTGAACCTGGGAGACGGAGGTTGCAGTGAGCCAAGATTGCACCACTGCACCCACGCTGGGCAACAAGAATGAAACTCCGTCTCAAAACAAAAACAAAAACAAAAAACTACAAAAAAACTAGCTGGGCATGGTGGCACATGCCTGTAATCCCAGCTACTCAGGAGGCTGAGGCAGGAGAATCGCTTGAACCCGGGAATCATTGCTGAGATTGCAATGAGCCAAGATTGTGCCACTGCACTCCCACCTGCAAGACAAAGCGAGACTCCATCTCAAAAAAAAACTTTAAACAACACACACACACACACAGAATAGTAGGGAGCTTTTAAACTGAAAGCTGTGAAGAAGGATCAAAACGTCTCCCTTTTCCTCCTAATCTGTGTTGCAGTAAAACAGCTTGGAAAGGTATTCTGCTAGGGAGACACCTCTGCCCTTGGGTGGCCAAGTGGAAACCAGGGCACATTCTAGAGGGAAGAAGAATAGACAAGGAATATTCATATCTGCCCTTAACCTAGGCCTAAATACATTAGTGTCTTAAGGTTTAGTCATGCTCTAGGCTAAACTCGTATCAGAAGTACCCTTCGTGCCACACATCTCCTTCAACCCAACAGAACCAAGTTGAGACAGGCAAAACTTTCCCTTCTGATAAGATATTAAGTCAAATGAATCTAAAAATATAAAAATTTAACCAGTTTTAGACAAATAGGAACTACCCTTAGGCAAATATTTCTAGCCCAAGTTTCCTTAACTGTAAACTATTTTATATATCTGTAACTTCATTTCTTTACCTATAGAATCTCTAAGTATCTTTCCCTTATTCTTTCCTACTTTTCTAACCCAGATAGGTGTCATGGAAGTTAAAACAGCATTTCCCAGATCTGCTCAGAACTTGGTAGTATGAGCTCCAGCAGTAACAGGTGTGTGTGTGTGTGTCTGTGTATGTAAAATGTATGTATATTATACACATATATGTGTATACAATTTATATATATAATATTTGTATGTGTAGTGCGTGTGTGTGTATATATATATATATATCATACCAATGTATATAATTTACATGAAAGTAAATTGGGTGTGAACTGTATACATAATTTTCTTTCTTTTAAATATAATGAATGCCTACAGGTATAAAGCAGATAATTGCTAACGATGTGCTTCAGTGATTATTTGTAACCTGGAATTTACTAATTATGATTGTTGGTATTTCCCAGATATTTAACATTTAAGATGACCATAACATTTTCATATATGTATAGGTTTAGAAGTCAATTTCTCAATAACAGTTGTTTACTTGTTAATTTCTTACCTGAGGGAGGCAGAATTTGTAAAGGTGAAATGTTTTTCACAGTCTGTAAATGTTCTAATTCTTGATAATTAAATGCTAATTGGTGGTGATTCGGTGGCATTACATGTGAAGGTGTGATCTGATGAACAAGGGTAGTATTGGCAGAGGTTGTGTCCTGCACACAATATTCTATCTGTTAAAACAAAATCAAAGTTATCACTTAGTTTTAACTATACAAGAAGTATACCAAAGAGAACAGAAACACAAGAGTCAAGAATATAATTTAATGCTACCTTTTTAAAATACCTTATTATTTAAGTCACACAAATCTATAATGTATAGTTATCCCTATCTTGCAAATGAGCAAACTGGGGTTTAAAAGCATTAAATAACTTGGCCATTATATGGCTTACAAGAGGTAGAGTAAGTCAAAGCCTATGATCTTAGTTATGAGTATGCATGTATATTTTACATGAGTATACATGTATACTATTAAACAATGCTATTCATTTAAAGCTTTCCTGTAATTACTAAAAAACAAAACAAAACAAACCCCTGAGCTTTTATAGCAAATCCAGAGACCAATTCACTTACTTTAGCCATTTTTCCTTACTGTATTATAGACATAAGGGGATAAATTTAAAATTACATCATGGTCAACCCACAAGACTATCAATAAATTCTAATTCAATATTCAGGTAACTATTAAGTAAAAGCTGTAGTGTAATAATAGCTAACATTTATTTAATGTTTACTATGTGTGAGGTACCAGGGTAAGTCCTTTATATAGTTTTTCTTTAATTCTCACAATAATGCTATGAGTTAAGTATAATTTTTATCTCTACTTACATTTTCTAGAAATAATAGAAGCAGCTTACCTAAAATCTCACACCTATTCTGTGGCAAGCGAAGTTACAGTAGCAAAGCCCAGTAGCCTTATCTAACTAAGCTCTGAGTTGTAGATGGTACAGAGATAAATAAGACAGTCTTTCTCCTTTGTCTAACAAGGCATTGGGGTGAGGTAGTAGGTAGGCAAGTGTACAAGTAACACCTATGCAAATATGAATAAAACAAATGCCATAGGAATGTTTATTACAACAATATAGATCCAGGCCAAAGCTCAAAGCCTAATGCTCAGGTTTAAATCAGCCAAAGAAAAAAATCACTTTCTGAACTACACAAATATATACATTCATACATGAACCTATGGATTAATATATACTACCTTTTACCATAAATAGGCATTTTTTTCCTCAGTGAGTGAAAGTGAAAAAATTTTGACCAAAAATAGACCATTAAAAAAGGTGGCATTCTACATGCTACGTATTGAGATAAAAATGCTTCCAAAGTTCCTTCATAACTTGACATAATTTTTTTATTCCACTAATACACCTTTGGCAAGACAGACCATCTATAACTTCTTCCTATTCAAAAGGAACGGGAAGGCCAGGCATGGTGGCTCACGCCTGTAATCCCAGCACTTTGGGAGGCTGAGGTGAGTGGGTCACCTAAAGTCTGGAGTTCGAGACCAGCTTGGCCAACATGGTGAAACCTCGTTTCTACTAAAAATACAAAAATTAGCTGGGCGTGGTGGTGTGTGCCTGTGGTCTCAGCTACTCCGGAGACTGAGGCATGAGAATCGCTTGAACCCGAAAGGCGGAGGTTGAAGTGAGGGAAGATCGTGCCACTGCACTCCAGCCTGGGTGATGGAGCGCGACTGTCTCAACAACAACAACAACAAAATATATATATGTATAATTTCACTTACGTGTCCAAAGCCCCGTTATATACTCCAAGCCATCTAATAAATACCCTCAGCTTCCATATTTCTCTGAATATACTTGCTGTGGTTTTTTTTTTTTTTTTTTGCCTCTCTTCATGCTATTACTTATTTTAAAAAATAAGCCCCTAATCTATATGTAAACCATTTCTTCCCCGTTCTTTAAAACACATTTTAAGCATTACCTGTGTGACGCCTGTTCTTCCTTCAGGCAGTATACATTCATTCTTCATTTTCTAAAAATAATTATATAGATTATAGCATTAATCATATTATCTCTTAACCATGTGATTATATTCCTTTTTCACAAATTAGAGCTCTTTTAAGACAGTATTATTTGTTATTGTGTTTCCCTAACCTAGTTAGATGTTGTTACATAAATAATTCTATGTTTGGAAGGGGTACAAAGGGAAAAAAAAATGTATATGAGGATGACAACTTGAGCTAGTAAAAAAATCACTTCTGTTCTTTTTTCTTTTTTTTTTTTTTTGAGACAGAGTCTTGCTCTGTCGCCCAGGCTGGAGTGCAGTGGCACAATCTTGGCTCACTGCAAGCTCTGCCTCCCGGGTTCACGCCATCCTCCTGCCTCAGCCTCCCAAGTAGCTGGGATTACAGGCGCATGGCATCACGCCCGGCTAATTTTTTGTATTTTTAGTAGAGATGGGGTTTCACTGTGTTAGCCAGGATGGTCTCGATCTCCTGACCTCGTGATCTGCCCGCCTCGGCCTCCCAAAGTCCTGGGATTACAGGCGTGAGCCACCACGCCCGGCCACTTCTGTTCTTTTCAAAGCACATCAACTACTAGTCAAACATAGATGTGCCAAAATGGATAGCTGGCAATTATAAGCTTTATCTGTAGAAACCTTAACTACCATTCTCCTACCACCTTTTGAGAAATTTCACTTCACTGTATGCATAGTTCTGTACACTCATTCAGGATACCAAGGCCATCCCTCTGTATTCAGACTCTCAGGGATAAGCTGAAGCTTCTAGAATTTGTTCTACTTATCCATTTGGCTCATATAACAGTTATATCTCATTGCAAAATGAAGTCAAATAGCTTCCCTATTCGGTTTTCTTCAGGAAGAAATCATTGAACATTTAGTTGATAAGCTAAAAACAGTGACAACTTTCTTCGTGTAAATAAAATTGAAAACAATTTTAAAGAAAGCTACTACTATACTCATGAGTTATACATACTTTTAAAATTCAGAGATACAAATAAAGAATTCACTTACCTTTACATTCTCTTTAGAAGGAGAATCATTTGGTTTTACTTCTGTAAACTTAGGGAACATTTCTGCAAATGTATACACATAAATATTTTAATATTTATTAGCTGAAAAAATACCAAGTTATAATTTTTCCATATTAGAAACACAGTGGAGGCTGGGCACAGTGGCTCATGCCTGTAATCCCAGCACTTTGGGAGGCCGAGGCGGGTGGATCACGAGGTCAGGAGATGGAGACCATCCTGGCTAACACAGTGAAACCCCATCTCTACTAAAAATACAAAAAATTAGCAGGGTGTGGTGGCACATGCCTGTAGTCCCAGCTACTCAGGAGGCTGAGGCAGGAGAATCGCTTGAACCTGAGAAGCGGAGGTTGCAGTGAGCCAAGATCACGCCACTGCACTCCAGGCTGGGCAAGAGAGCGAGACTCCGTCTCAAAAAAAGAAAGAAATATAGGGGTGATTTCAAGAAAATGCCTTTATTACCAACCTCTCATATCAAGAAATCCTTAGAGTCACAGGTTTTCACCCTCTTTGAATCAGCTAAAATTTCTAAAGGGATACCTGCTTTCAAGATTATTTTATTTTCCTATAGAGGAGTAAATATCCACTCACAAATTTCAATTTTCATTATGTTTCGGCCAAAAAGCACAGTAAGTTACATAACAGTAACAAGCTTGAATAATTGACAGTTTAAAAAGGAATATGTTGCAACAGAGATAAGGTTTCAAACAAGCAGCATCCATTATGCTAAAATCACCTTTTATCAAGTAGCCATAAATATAGCCCTAAGAGGCTTAATTTAAAAAATAAAGAATTTACTATAAGAGAAGGGGATGTCATTTACCTGAGAGGATACAGTCTTTTATTAAAAGTAAAGCTATTTTAGTTCTGTGGAAAGGTCTGCTGTGCTTGCTAAACTCTGTAATAAAGGTTGTATCTGATTGACTGCGAAGCTATTTGGCAGCCTCAGCTATACAGCAAGAAATGAGTTTTATAGTATCTCCTCTGCCTTTAGAAATACTGTACAGCTGACACTGGCAGTAGAAGCAGACATAAAAAGAGATCTCTCCAACAGGGTGCTAGTGGGTTTCTCTTTCTTTATCCTACAATTGTTTCTGATGCTATCCTCCCCAGTCATAATCCTGGGTCAGTAAGGTAAAGCACCAAACTGGTAGTAACTGCCTTGATCAGTCTCTCCAAGCCAGCTTTCATGACCACCTGAGTGTTATTTGTTTCATGCTCCAGGACACCACGGATGGTCAACACCAAACATTATTCAAACTTAAAACATTCTAATTTTAATAATTATCTTCTGCCTTCTGAAAAGCCATCAGTTTCCACTGGATGTGTTATTGTTCTTTCCTCTCCTAAAATGTTTGATGCTGGACATTGTTAAAATTGCTAAATGCCACTCAATGACATCCTTTAATTTAAATAATTCAAGTATTTAAAATGACATGAACCTTCTTAATGTCACTCAGCTAAGTATTATTTAAGTGTTGCGGGCTAGGCATAGGAGGAAGAGAAAGAGACAGACTGAGAAGATTGAGAATATACATCCAGGTAGCTTTTGCATTTAAAGGACATATTAGGCAGTGCATGGTGGCTCATGCCTGTAATCCCAGCACTTTGGGAGGCCGAGACGGTTAGATCACTTGAGGTCAGGAGTTCAAGACCAGCCTGGCCAACAAGTTGACACCCCATCTCTAGTAAAAATACAAAAATTAGCCAGGTGTGGTGGTGTGCACCTGTAGTCCCAGCTATTTGGGAGGCTGAGGAAGGAGAATCGCTTGAGCCCAAAAGGCAGAGGTTGCAGTGAGCCGAGATTGCACTACTGCACTCCAGCCTGGGTCACAGAGCCAGACTCTGTCTAAAAATAATCATAAGCATAAAGGAGAAATTATGGTTTCAACTTTGAACAAAAAAAACAACAAAAACCAAAGACTTCATTAATATGATCATATATGTATATCTATACATCTAAATTATTCAAATATGCACCTAAAACTACATTGTCCTACAATATAAACTCTTTAGTACAAATATGACATACCAGATTGGTGTTCTACTAAAAAAAAAAATTCAAGGGCATCACCTTAGTTTTCTAATATATAAAACTAAGCTCAAAATTATTATAAAACTTAGCATCTAAAGGCTGGCGCAGTGGCTCACGCCTGTAATCCCAACACTTTGGGAGGCCGAGGCAGGTGGATCACTTGAGGTCAGGAGTTCGAAGTCCCAAAAACTTAGCACCTCAAAATCTAAAGATATTAGCAAAAGGCATCAAGGAATTTTAATTAAAAAAATAAAAACACCTACTATATATGTCTCATAAAAGTCTCAGCATTTTGCTTCTCATTCTAATCTTACATAACTGACTTTTTTAAGAGCATAATAAACTAAAACTACATATATATGCTTATTCATGAGTTCCTGGCCTTTGAAATTAAAAGACAAACATACATATTTTCACTACCAAACTACAACTATATTTCAATTAGTGAAGAAGCTCTATCAGTGCTAGCAAACATCAATTAAAATCGATAACAAGGCCGGGCGTGGTAGCTCACATCTGTAATCCCAGCACTTTGGGAAGCCAAGGCAGGCTGATCACCTGAGGTCAGGAGTTTGAGACCAGCCTGGCCAGCCTGGTGAAAACCCCCCTCTACCAAAAATACAAAAATTAGCTGGGCGTGGTGGTGCAAACCTGTAATCCCAGCTACTCAGGAGGCTGAGGCAGAAGAATTGCTTGAAGCCGGGAGGCAGAGGTTGCAGCGAGTGGAGATTCTGCCATTGCACTCCAGCCTGGGTGAAAGAGCGAGACTCTGTCTCAAAAAAAAAACAACCCATAGAACTAAAAAAAAGATCTGCAATCATAGAGATTTGATTAAAGAGTTTACTTAATATCTATCACCAATCAAAGCACTGAGATAGATGTTCCAGAGATACTAAATATTATCAGCAAGCCAATTTGAACTAAAAAACCTGAAAAGTTGGATAGGAACATAATATGATTAAAAAAAAAACAAGGCCGGGCACAGTGGCTCACGCCTGTAATCCCAGCACTTTGGGAGGCTGAGGCAGGCTGAGGCGGGCAGACCATGAGGTCAGGTGTTCGAGACCAGCCTAGCCAATATGGTAAAACCCCGTCTCTACTAAAAAATATCAAAAAAAATTAGCCGGGGATGGTGGTGTGCACCTGTAGCTCCAGCTACTCAGGAGGCTGAGGCAGGAGAATTGCTTGAACCCAGGAAGCGTAGGCTGCAGTGAGCCGAGATCGCACCACTGCACTCCAGCCTGGACAACAGAGTGAGATTCCATCTCAAAAAAACAAACAAACAAACAAAAAAAACCAGAATGTGATGCCATATATAGCAGACATAATTACCAAAGACTTTTAAATTAGAAAAAGAAATCACACTTTTGTTATAGAGGACAGATTATAGAAAAGTGATTGGTAGGCCAGGCGTGGTGGCTCATGCCTGTAATCCCAGCACTTTGGGAGGCCGAGGCAGGCAGATCGCTTGAAGCCAAGGAGTTCAAGACAAGCCTGGCCAACATGGTGAAACCCAGTCTCTACTAAAAATACAGAAATTAGCCAGGCTTGGTGGTGCATGTCTGTTGCCAAGCTACTTGGAAGGCTTGAACCTAGGAGGCAGAGGTTGCAGTTAGCTGAGATCGAGCCACTGACCTCCAGCCTCGGCAACAGTGAGACTTTGTCTCAAAAAAAAAAAAAGGAATTTATAAAAGTCTAAAATAATTTAATAAACTCTAGTCATTTACCTTTAGCTTTCTAGTTTGAATGGCAAAGATTATTTAGAGGCTTTCCTTGTATACCTCCTGCACTTACTAAATTATCTTCCTCTAAAAAGTTAAAATCTAGGCTTGAACAAAGTTTGTCGGTTTCCAAACCTTGCATGAAAAAAATCATATCCTTGTCATGTCTATTGAAGACCTAGGTGGTAGTACTAAAATTACAAATATATTTATTCCTGTTTGATATCACCCACAACTAAGAAAGCTTTTTAAAAAAAGAAACAAATGTTAAAGAACTTATAAATTTCATTCTCTGAACATTACACTAAATCCAATAAAATGCAAAAAGTCCAAAGGATGAAGTGACAAATTCACTTTAAGTCTTAAACAACTAAAGAAAAACAGTGAATTGATGTCATGACCATTTAGTTTCTTTGTGTTTAACTCTGTAAAAATTGAAATTAAGTGCACTGAAAAAATTCTATTTCACACTAATCAAGTATCTGAGCTTATGTTTAGACAGTTCCTGGAGTTATTTCCTATAAGGCTTTAATTAAAAGCACTCCTATTGATAAGCTGTTCCTTTTGATTTTTTTTCTCAGTATCATTATTAGTCACAGGATTAAAGCTATTAGTTATATTCCTCCCTATAAATCACTCAAGGTAACCCCAAGGTTGTTGAGCATTAGAAAACTCTCAATAGCTTATGTGTGCATACTAGCACAGCCTAGTCAACATAAGATACATGCATTAGAATTGATTTCATTTTCAAGGCTTGGCTACATCTTTGATCTGACATTTAATGATTTTAGTTATGAAAAATCATTTTAAAAGATTTTATATTTATACCGATGTTTAATAAATGTTCTTGACTTATCTGCATATGCTGACACCAGTCAAAAAGATAAATAAAATCAAATCACATTAAAATTTGCAATGACATGCTGCTTCCAGTCCATAGAGCTCTCATTTTCATTTTTCAAGGATTTGGGCTGGACATGGTGGCTCACGCCTGTAATCCCAGCACTTTGGGAGGCCGAGGTGGGTGGATCACGAGGTCAGGAGATCGAGACCATCCTGGCTAACACGTTGAAACCCCATCTTTACTAAAAATACAAAAAATTAGCCAGGCGTGGTGGCGGGCACCTGTAGTCCCAGCTACTCAGGAGGCTGAGGCAGGAGAATGGCGTGAACCCGGGAGGTGGAGCTTGCAGTGAGGCGAGATCATGCCACTGCACTCCAGCCTGGGCAACAGAGTAAGACTCCGTCTCAAAAAAAAAAAAAAAAAAAAAAAAGGATTTGGGATTTCATTACAAATATCTTGAAACTGATTTAATATCTTGTTTAAAATGAGAATTAAGTGAATTTGCTAGATTTTTAAATAAAACTTTCCTTGGAAATCAATGTTCCACCCATGTGATCAATCCTACTTAACAAAGCAGAATTAAGGAAGTGAGGGTGATCTGGCTGCAACACCTGTCACCCCATTGATCAAAGGGTTAATTCGGCTGATCTGGATGGCCAGGAAGGTATCCCCTTTCTCCCTCACCACTCCATGTATATCCCTCCCGAAGCAGTGCACTTGGTCGAAGAGGACCTTCTCTGATAGAGGAGGACTGTTCATCGGTCAAGGGTATACAAGTAGCTGTGCTCCCCTGCTAGACCCTCCACACAAGCTCTCAAAGCAGAACTAAGTCTATATTTTTAAAAGTGCATAAACTGAAGTTTGGGGATGATGAAAGACAGCCACTTAAGTAATGTGGAATAATAAATAGCTTCAATACTACTTACAACACTCAAAGATTTTTCAGATATTAAACCTTAAAACATTTGCCACACCTAAACAGAATAACGATATTGTAGTAAAGAGAGACCAACTCATAACACAGTATAACTATAAGAAGTCAATAATATTTAAAACTTTAGGCCGGGTGTGGTGGCTTGTGCCTGTAATCCCAGCACTTTGGGAGGCCGAGGCGGGCGGATCACGAGGTCAGGAGATGGAGACCATCCTGGCTAACATGGTGAAACCCCGTCTCTACTAAAAAATACAAAAAATTAGCCGGGCGTGGTGGCGGGTGCCTGTAGTCCCAGCTGCTCGGGAGGCTGAGGCAGGAGAATAGCGTGAACCCGGGAGGTGGAACTTGCAGTGAGCCGAGTTCGCGCCACTGCACTCCAGCCTGGGTGACAAGGCAAGACTCAGTCTCAGAAAAAAAAAAAAAGAAAAAAAAAAAGACTTTAGAAAAAGTGCCAGGCGTGGCGACTCACGCCTGTAATCCCAGCACTTTGGGAGGTGGAGGCGGGTGGATCACGAGGTCAGGAGATCGAGACCATCCTGGCTAACACGGTGAAACACCGTCTCTACTAAAAATAGAAAAAAATAGCTGGGCGTGGTGGCGGGCGCCTGTAGTCCCAGCTGCTCGGGAGGCTGAGGCAGGAGAATAGCGTGAACCCGGGAGGTGGAGCTTGCAGTGAGCCGAGACGGCACCACTGCACTCCAGCCTGGGCGACAGAGGGAGAATCCATCTCAAAAAAAAAAAAAAAAAAGCAAAAGTAATTAAAGCTCTGTCTCTAACACAAACATTATAAAAGACTGACTTGCTTTGAAAAATTGCATATAGCCAAATTGCTATAAGAAAATCCAGGAAGACAGATACTAAATGAAAATTACATTAAGAAAAAATTACTAAAGACCAGGCACGATGGCTCACTCCTGTAATCCCAGCACTTTGGGAGGCCGAGGCATGCAGATCACCTGACGTCAGGAGTTTGAGACCATCCTAGCCAACATGATGAAACCCCATTTCTACTAAAAATACAAAAAATTGCCAGGCGCGGTGGCTCATGCCTGAAATCCCAGCACTTTGGGAGGCCAAGGGGGCGGATCACCAGGTCAGGAGATCGAGACCATCCTGGCTAACATGGTGAAACACCGCCTCTACTAAAAATAAAAAATTAGCCGGTGTGGTGGCATGCTCCTGTAGTCCCAGCTACTCGATTGCTTGAACCCGGGAGGCGGAGGTTGCAGTGGGCCAAGATTGTGCCACTGCACCCCAGCCTGGGCGACAGAGTGAGACTCCGTCTCACAAAACAATAAATAAAATAATAATAATAATAATCAAAGCCTATTATCTTCAATAAATAATCAAAAGCCTATTAATCAGAATTCTGGAATCATGATATCCAACTGCAAGTTTCAGTTCTGGCCAAATCATAATTATTTTTAAAGCAATAAAAATTATATTTATGGGCCGAGCATGGTGGCTCAGACCTGTAATCCCAGCACTTTGGGAGGCCGAGGTGGGCAGATCACTTGAGCTCAGGAGTTCAAGACCAACCTCGGAAACATGTTGAAACCCTATACATTTTTGTCAAAAAAAAGTACAAAAATTAGCCTAGCATGGTGGCACATACCTGTAGGCCCAGCTACTTGGCAGGCTGAGGCAGGAGGATGGCTTGAGCCCAGGAGGCAGAGGAGTGAGCTGTGATCGTGACACTGCACTGTAGCCTGGGCGACAGAGCCAGACCCTGTCTCAAAAAAAAATTTTTATTTTTTTCATATTTATATTTTATTTTTCATATTTATATTTTCAGTCAATTTTTACTGATGTAGCAGATAAAGCTTTTGCTGATGTGCCTAATTTTCATAAATTAAATTTTCTTAGTAAACAGCCTCATTCTGCCCATGCTTGAAACTTTGACATAGAATTTGCCATCTGTTCCTTGAGAATGTTACTAGTATAATTAAGAATAGTAGGTGCTTTAATTATTTTTATATTAGACATTGCTAATGATAATATTTGACTTGCTTATTTTTCACAATTTTCAGGGCTTTTTTTTTTATGTGTGTTGTTCCCAGGGAAGTAAAAAATGTTCTTAGTTTACATGCTAGAAATTAAGAGCCTTTAAAATAACAGCTGCAACTGAAATTGATATTTAGAACATTAGAAGATGTGGAGAAAGGCAAAAAAAATTAGGACAAAAGGTCCAATTACTTCATTTAGTATTAAGCAAAGATATAATTTTTTCCCATTTGTCTTTGCATTTGCAATTTATAATATATATAAAGTATTTTTCCAATAAAGCACAGTTTATTCATAAAACAATTAAAATTTCAAAAATAAACAACTCACACTATCAGATTAGAAGACAAATTGACCTTGTGTCACAAATTGTACACTATCCATAATGCAGGTTCAAATATAAAAACTTGCCACTTTAGGCTGGGCACAGTGGCTCACGCCTGTAATTCCAGCACTTTGGGAGGCCAAGGAGGGAGAATCACTTGAGGTCAGGAGTTCAAGACCAGCCTGGACAACATGATGAAACCCCATCTCTACTAAAAATACAAAAATTAGCTGGGTGTGGTGGCATACACTTGTAATCCCAGCTACTTGGGAGACTGCGGTGGGAGGATCACTTGAACCCAGGAGGTGGAGGTTGCAGTAAGCCACGATCACATCACTGCACTCCAGCCTGGTGACAGAGTGAGAATCCGCTCAAAAAAAAAAAAACAAAAACAAACAAAAAAAAACTTGCTATTTTGATTTCAACATTATATATTTTAAAACTCCTTTTAATTGAAAAAGATGACATTAAACAAAAATGTCAGCCATAAAATAAAAATTCAACATAGCAATGTTTTAAGATTTGAATTCTAGGCCAGGCGTGGTGGCTAATGCCTGGAATCCCAGCACTTTGGGAGGCCAAGGTGGGTGGATCACAAGGTCAGGAGATCGAGACTATCCTGGCTAACACGATGAAACCCCGTCTCTACTAAAAATACAAAAAATTAGCTGGGCGTGCCTGTAGTCCCAGCTACCTGGGAGGCTGAGGCAGGAGAATGGCGTGAACCCAGGAGGTGGAGCTTGCAGTGAGCCGAGATCGCGCCACTGCACTCCAGCCTGGGCGACAGAGGGAGACTCCGTCTCAAAAAAAAAGGATTTGAATTCTGAGACTGAGTTATTCTGATAGAATGTTAGAAAAACAGAGAATATATATTGCACTATTTTAAGAACACAAGTTAGTGATAAACATTCTTTCCTCCAAGCAACATATAATAATATTGTATCAGAAAGTGATAATTCATATTAAAATTAAGGTACTTTATTGAAAACTCTGTATTATATTGTACTTTTCCTCTAACACTTGAAGCATTTATTATAATTAGATAATTCAAACTAACAGGAACAGTAAGAGTTTTATCCTACAAAAAAAAGACAAAGTGCTCTAACTTATTATGCTTTATTTAGATGAAGTTACAAATGCTAATTACAATTGAAAATACTAAATGCAACTTAAGTTTTTCCAGTATTGTTCTATGCTTAGAAGTCAAATAAGGAAATACTATATAATCAGAGCCCTACATTTTTAAATTTTCTAATATGACAAATCCCGAAGTAAAAATTCTGTTTATTCTCCAAAAATGTTTATCACTATATACTTTAGAAATGTAAAAACAAAATACAGCAATCAGCACCATATAAATGCAAACTAAACAGAACTAAGAGTTAAATAGAACGTATTGCAAGTCAGCAGACCATACTACCACACTGAAAAAAAGAGGGATGCTTTTAATAATGCTAAGAATTCCTGATGTCACAATATTCTGTGTGAGATGTTTCTTTAAAAAGATAACTGAATTTCACAAGAAACACCTCATTTAAAATAAAGCAAAATTTAGGGACAACAGTGTCCAAATTCTGAATTTGGCTTTTGGTCAATAAAGATGGAACACCACTGCCAAGTCAGTATTCTTGGGGTAGTGATTACTTATCAACTATGTAATCATTAATAGAAAAGCACAAAGAAAACATAAATGACCTAAGCCTGATGCAACTGCTAAACTATACAAGATAATATGGCACTTGAGCATAGCTGAGAATCTGAATTTAAAGTACATTTTTCTATAGATGGAAGAAAATACTCTACAGTGAAGAAACCAAAGAAGTAGAAAAAAAAATCTGATTTACAGCTTCTGGGATGACTGGTTTCTTAACTCAAAAGGATTATTCAATTCAGAACGTAGTATCACAACACGGCATCTCTTGCAACATTAGAGTGATCTGATAGATCATGGAGAGTAAAGGGAAAGGTGCTCTCAATAATCTTTTATTTTATAAAACAAGTAAAGGTCATTATTTTGGGATATATTTTGATATTAAGATTTGAAATTATTTATTGAGACTACCCCTCCTTGAGGAAACTTTTTTTCAGCATTACAAACCTACATGTCATATACATATAATACGAAGTTTCATCTTACACAGTATCTCTTTTAGGGAAAATACTAAGATTGTCAACATGCAATTAAATAATTAGCATGATATACAAACCATGGATTCTGGGTAAGTAACAAATATTTCTTCAAAATATAAATCAATATGACAGGAAAAAAAAAAATGCTCCCATCAACAGAGGTACATTTAAGGGGACAGCTAACCTGGTTCAGAATCACTGCTGTCTGAAGAGCTTAAGTCACTGCTGCTACTTTCAGACTCTGATGAGCTGCTGCTGCTGCTGCTGCTGCTCTCACTCAGTCGGGAAACACTTCCAACAGCTTTGAATGGTTGCGTTTTATCAGCTACAAAACAGAGAAACATATTAAAATGCCAGAAGAATTAAATAGTTGCAGGAACATTTAAAAACTGCCACCTAGGCTGGGCATGGTCGCTTATGCCTGTAATCTCAGCACTTTAAGAGGCCAAGGTGGAGGATCACACGAGGCCAGGAGTTCAAGACCAGCCTGGGCAACATCACAAGACCCTGTCTCTACATACATACATACATACGTACATACATATAAAAACTGCCACCTACACTTTGTTTGACGTTTTCTAGAATTTAACTGATTATTAACATCCAGTAACTGCTTTTCCAACTTCTGCTTTTTCTGTGAGTGAAGTTCTTCTTTGGACATCATTATTTTCTTAGCTGTGTGATTTAGGAGGGAAGAAAGTGAGTATAACCAAAAACCAACATAAATACCAAACCGATTTCTATTAATATGCAGAAATACATACCAGGAGGTTTTAATGATCTCTTTCTTAGACATGCCGAAACATATTTTTCTAATTCTCTTAGTGTTGATGCTTTCAGTGTTTCAAAGTCTATCTCTATCTCATCAGGATTGGAACTGCTCAGAGAAGGCTCTCTTGATTGTATTATGCGAACTACTCGCCCAAGTTTATCTCCAGGGAGTTTGTTTATATTCAAACTTAACTGCCTTTTCTCATCATAGTTCATAGGTTTAGCACTATCTTCATCTTCAGATTTTAGACCAATGAACTGTTGTTTCCTTTTCTTTGGCTGACTGTAACAAAAACTCAATTTAGTCCAACTTATCGTTATTGTCTTAATAAGCTATCATAATAAAAGATACTTACTTTCTCTTGGACTTTTCCTTTAGTCTCATTCGCTCACACATTTTTCTTGGATTTTCATTGCTGTTATTAACCTTTTCTTTTTTCTTTTCCTTTTTAGACTTCTCTTTCTTTTTATTTAGCTTACGGAAAGGTACCTGGGACAAAACCTGGAGCTGTTGATGTACAGCTTTAAGCTGATAAAAGAAAAAAAATCTGTAAACATTCATGTCTCTAAATAATTAAAGAAACTAGAAAAAAATCAAGCCACTCCAAAGTCAAGAGTGTCTTTTGTGAAATTCATTTCTTATTACATTTCCTTCAAGTTTTTATTTAATTTCACAAATGCACTGAATTTTTAAAAGGCATATATTAAATTACAAAAACTATCATGTGCTCAACCCATAAACTTAAATATTCAACTACCAACAGATCAAGAATAAATAACATTTCCAGGTGGTCTTAAGTTTGTTTTTTGAGCCAGGGTCTTGCTCCGTCACCCAGGTGGGAGTGCAGTGATATGATCCTGGCTCACTGCAGCCTCAACCTCCTAAGCTCAAGTGATCCTCCTGCCTCGTTTTTTTTATTTTTTTGTAGAGACGTGGTCTCACTATGTTGCCCAAGCTGGTCTCGAACTCCTGGGCTCGTGCAATCCTCCCACCTTGGACTCCCAAAGTGTTGGGGTTACAGGCGTGAGCCACGGTGCCTGGTTGGTCTTAAGTTTTTAATCATTGATTTTTCAGACTTGAGCTCCAGAACCGTTTAACATTTTATCATAAAAAGCAGTTAATGTTAAATAAGACCTCATTCATAAAATATCTCTGATTATTTCTTAAATTATTTCCATGAGAATCAACCACTCATGATTAGGAATAGATAACATAATTTTTTAAAATAACAGATTTTTATGATAATAAATATTTGATTAGGAAAAACTATTAAACATTAAAAATTTGCCAATAAGTAAATAAAGCCACAGTTATGAAGCGATCTAACTATAACAGCTTTAAATCTGCAGAAAAAATTTCCTGATAGATTAGCAGCTCATAGATTATCAAAATTTGTATCAATACAATCAATCAACTACCTGCTCCTGAAGCTTTGCAAGACGCTTAACTCGTTCATCTTCAGAATCATCAGAAGAGTTCCCTTCAGAGGAGGCTTCATTAGTGTTCTCTCTACCAGTGGTTTCTGTGATATCTGTTTTGATGTAACATAAAGGCATACTCTCAACAGGTTCAACTGGGATCTTTGAAAAATGCGTTTCGAAAACATCCTATAATGAAAAATTAGTTTGTTATGGTTTTCTGCATTTTTTATTTAATCCAGCAATCATAGCTTTTAATAAAAAGTACATTTCAGTGTCATATTTTGACCAGAATTCTTTTTTCCTTTAAGATATATCAGAAGAAACGTATTAAGACTGATGCTGGCCAGGCGCCATGGCTCACGCCTGTAATCTTAGCACTTTGGGAGGCCAAGGCGGGTGGATCACCTGAGATGGGGAGATCAAGACAAGCCTGACCAACATGGAGAAACCCCGTCTCTGCTAAAAATACAAAATTAGTCAGGTGTGGTGGCGCATGCCTGTAATCCCAGCTACTTCGGAGGCTGAGGCAGGAGAATCGCTTGAATCCGGGAGGCAGAGGTTGCAGTGAGCCAAGATTGTGCCACTACACTCCAGCCTGGGCAACAAGAACGAAACTCCATCTCAAAAAAAAAAAAAAAAAAAAAGACTCATGCTTCTCTGCCTGCCAAACTTACCAACTTTTCTCCATTTTTTTCAGGCAAGATAGACCTCTCAAGTAATATAGGGGTTCTTTTTTTTTTTTTTTTTTTTTTTTGAGACGTAGTCTCGCTCTGTTGCCCAGACTGGAGTGGAGTGGAGTGGCACGGTTTCGGCTCACTGCAAGCTCTGCCTCCCGCGTTCACGCCATTCTCCTCCTGCCTCAGCCCCGCCAGCAGCTGGGACTAGAGGCACCACCACGCCTGGCTAATTTTTTTGTATTTTTTAGTAGAGACGGGGTTTCACCATGTTAGCCAGGATGATCTCCATCTCCTGACCTCGTGATCCACCCGCCTCGGCCTGCCAAAGTGCTGGGATTACAGGCGTGAGCCACCGCGCCCGGCCGGCACAGGGGATCTTCTTTCAAGGGCCCTGTAGTTGGTAAATCATTCTATTACCTCCAGCCATTTAGACTGTCCCCTCAGTGGGACATGGGCTCTAGTCAACCCTATATATCATATATCTACATCCCCTCTTCACTAATATTTCTCCAGTTTCCTTTGTATGCAGGCCAGCTTCATTAAAAGATTCGCTACTAAAGGATGCAAGAACTCAAAAAAAAAAAAAAAACAAAACAAAATAAAACACACAACCCTCTCAGTTTTAAAAGTATAATTCATAAACTGTTTTGTTGGTGCAAAAGTAATTGTGGTTTTTGCCATTTAATACTTAGAGGTGTAGGAGTTATTATTCTTTATCTCTTAAGTTATGGTTCTAAAAAACGTTTCAACTATGTTCAGAGGAAAAACACTTTCAGAGCACAGTAACAGCTCACCTGAAGCATTCTTGCCATTGTCACAACTTCGTGATCTGGAGGATTGTACTTGTAGCAATTCATGAACATTAATCTAACATCTGCCGCAAATTTGTATGCATCCTTATATTCTTGGTTATCCATTTTCTCCTAAATTAAAGAAAAACTACAGGATTCACAAACAGTTCAATTCAATAATTATTTGAGCACCTACATTAAATGTTCATATTACAAAATAATTCAAATATACAGAAAACAGTTGCCCACCATCCAGATTTGACAAATGTTAAAATTTTGCTACATTTGTTTCATATTTTTTAGACTTTGAAAAAAAATCCAGTGAATTTTGACAAGTAGAGATAAGGAAGGAGGACATTCCAAGTAAAGAGAACAGGAACAAAATCACAAAAGCAGAGAAGCAGAGTGTTTTCATATAATCTTTTTTTTGAGACAGAGTTTCCCTCTGTCACCCAGCCTGGAGTGCAGTGCATGATCTCCGCTCGCTGCAACCTCTCCTCCTCCCAGGTTCAAGTGATTCTCGTGACTCAGCCTCTGGAGTAGCTGGGACCATAGGCATGCACTACCATTCCCAGCTTTTTTTTTTTTTTTTTTTTTTTTTTTAGTAGAGACGAGGTTTTGCCATGGCCAGGCTGGTCTCAAACTCCTGGCCTCAAGTGATCCGCCTGCCTTGGCCTCCCAAAGTGCTAAGATTACAGGCGTGAGCCACTGTGCCCGGCCTAGAACCATGGACATGTTCAAGTGGAAGAAAACAAAAAGATATATTTAAAAATTTTCCAGAGACTCACTCCAGGTAGTATGACTCGGATGATCTTAATTTCCTTCATCTTTTTCTAGATTTTAAGATTTCTTTGCAATGATGAATTACTTTTATAATCAAGAAAAAGAAGTTCTTCCTTTTAAGGCAACATTTACCTTAATAGTTCCAAGATCCATTGGATTTTTGACAATGTCATAGTAGTTATGGAGTCCCAAAGCATTAACGTCAACAGGATTATAAAAGGGCCATGCATATGAAAAATGTTTCTTTGCAAGCATTTCTTTAAGAATCTCACTACAGTGTTTTAATTGTTCAGTTACTTTAACACTCTTCACATTATATTGTTGCTGAGAATCTGGCAAAACATTCTTTGGCATATTTTCTTTTATAGGTGGCAGTGTCACTGATTTTTCTGTGAATGTTGGAGAAAATTCACTACTTGCTTTAACTGCTGAAGTTGCAGGAGTTGTTGTATCTGCTTTCCTCTTCACACCCTTTGTAACCTAAAACAGAACAATTCAACAACAAAAATATATTTGAGATGATATTCAGAGCAATAGTTCCTTATCAGTTAAAAGAAAAAAAGGGAAAGATTATTGGCACCAAGTCTTTATATAGATAATTTACACATATTGTTGTCAATCCATGCATTAAATATTGCTAAAGGTTAATTTCCTTTTGTAGGCAAACTAAATAGTTCTAATATTATCTTCTCACATACCAAAGAATGTCTTGTGCAAACCTTAAGATGAATGACAAGTAAAAAATCAAAGTCACAGTTATACCAAATAAAGTTTCTGAATACCTGAAAATCAGCAAGAATATGTGATTTTTAAAAGAAAACTATGTAGGTGAACAACTTCTGATATTAATACTATCAAGATACCCAAACAGTACAAATTCTACCTAAGAAATATCTAAAATTTGGCTAGCCTCTTAGGTGTCTATTCATAAAATGCATAGAGAGGTGGAAACAGTATTATTTCAGATTGCTAGATACTAAATGAATTAAAAAAGAAAAATTGCTAGAGGCTGAAGACTAATTTTCCTATTAATGGAAAAACAATCCAACATTAAAAAGCAATGATTTAAAAACTACAACAAACTTACTTGGGCCGCAGTTTGTGAACTGGAGTTGACTGAAGCTCCCTGTGCCACGTTCAAGGGAGAAATAGATGTCTTAGGAAATACAGAAGGAATTGCTTGCTGCTTAAATACTTTTTCTGTTGCGCTGGGCAATGATTTTTCTTTAGCAGAAGAAACAGCTATATTCTGTTGAGTGCCTGGAAAATTATGAGCCAGAATCAAATATATGAATGAATAAAGTACAAAATATCACTTTCTGTCTTATTTTCTATTTCATTTAGTTCAGCTTTTTAGCAATATAAGCATAGGATACTTATTTCATTTTGAAATCTACACACACAGGATTAGACAGGTTAGACCAATTTAGATATAATAATGGAGACTTCAACATTTGTTATTAAATGGTAGGTTTATCAGTTTTATTCAAAAAGGTGCCTGGCTTAAACCAAGACTAATAATAGAGGTGTGTGGTTAGCTTCAGGTAGCTATGAATATGAGGAAAAATTTCAGATACTCTGGAGACCAACCATACAATACTATGTGAGGTCTTCAGAATGCTCTGCATAAATATCCAAGGACTTCATAATTGTTACATAGTCCATCACAGAACAAAAGATGTGAATATGATTCTCTTATCAATACCTTCTTCAGAAAATTCTGCCAAAGGAATAATTGTCACATTCTTCTGCCCTGTTCTCACAGAATGTTATGATGTAAGACATTTGGATCATATCACTCTGAAATCTGTTATTTCAAAAGTTCAACCTTCCATCAAGGCAACTCTATTCTTCTAATTGTTCACAACAAAAACCTGGAAGTCATCTTTGACTCCACTGTCTCTCAAACTCCATATCCAACCCACCAGCAAACCCTGTTAGCATTATCTTCCTATCTAGACTCCAAACACTTCTCACAAGTGGCATTCACTTTGGCCCAAGGCATCATCAGTGCACAACTCAATTATTGCAATAACATCCAGGCAGGTCTTCCTTCTGCTTCAGTACTCTATAGTCTATCCTCAAAACAGCTACCAAAGTGATCTTTTAAAACTTAAATCAGTGACAGCTTGTAATCTTGCTAAGTAAAAACCAAAGTGCTAATAGCATGTGTACAATCTGCTTGTCCTCTTCTCCATACTTCTTCCCTCCTTCCAACCTCACTTCTTATTTTTTTAATTTTTTTTTTATTATACTTTTAAGTTCTAGGGTACATGTGCACAACGTGCAGGTTTGTTACATATGTATACATGTGCCATGTTCGTGTGCTACACCCATTAACTCGTCATTTACATTAGGCATATCTCCTAATGCTATCCCTCCCTACTCCCCCTACCCCACGACAGGCCCCAGTGTGTGATGTTCCCCTTCCTGTGTCCAAGTGTTCTCATTGTTCAATTCCCACCTATGAGTGAGAACATGTGGTGTTTGGATTTCTGTCCTTGCGATAGTTTGCTAAGAATGATGGTTTCCAGCTTCATCCGTGTCCCTACAAAGGACATAAACTCATCCTTTTTTATGGCTGCATAGTATACCATGGCACATGTGCCACATTTTCTTAATCCAGTCTATCATTGTTGGACATTTGGGTTGGTTCCAAGTCTTTGCTATTGTGACTAGTGCCGCAATAAACATACGTGTGCATGTGTCTTTATAGTAGCATGATTTATATTTCCTTGGGTATATACCCAGTAATGGGATAGCTGGGTCAAATGGTATTTCTAGTTCTAGATCCCTGAGGAATTGCCACACTGACTTCCACAATGGTTGAACTAGTTTACAGTCCCACCAACAGTGTACAAGTGTTCCTATTTCTCCACATCCTCTCCAGCACCTGTTGTTTCCTGACTTTTTAATGATTGCCATTCTAACTGGTGTGAGATGGTATCTCATTGTGGTTTTGATTTGCATTTCTCTGATGGCCAGTGATGATGAGCATTTTTTCATGTGTCTTTTGGCTGCATAAGACACTTCTTTTGAGAAGTGTCTGTTCATATCCTTCACCCACTTTTTGATGGGATTGTTTTTTTCTTGTAAATTTGTTTGAGTTCTTTGTAGATTCTGGATATTAGCCCTTTGTCAGATGAGTAGATCGCAACATATAGCTATTTCTGGCTCTTCAATTCTTGCAAAACAAACTCAGGAACTAAGTAAATTTGAATGTATTTTAAGATAAGGTTGATATTCCTCAATATCTGAGTTGTCACTACTCTCTAAAACTTAGGAATCAAATACATTCAGATAATCTCACATCCTTTGATATTCCAACTGTTGCTCTTTGAACTCAGGAGCTAATTAGATATGCATAGTGAGGAATAGTTACAATTATTTAATTTTGTCTCTATCCCTCACAAGAATAAAAAGCCCTGTGAGGATAAGGGGACTTTGTTTTGGTCACCCCTAAATCCCTTGTGCCTAATGCAGTACTTTGTTCATGAGAGAAACACAGTAAATATTTGCTGCATGCCTATTGTGTGTTGGGCACCATTTTAGGTGCTAGGGCACAAAAATGAACAAGACAGACATAGTATCTGCTCTTGGAGCTTACTGTCTAGTGTAAGAAACAGACAAAAAATAAGTAATCAAACTGAATACAAGTGATGCTAAGTGTTAGGAAGGAAATATACAGGTTACTGACTAAATTAAGGCAGAGAACTATTATGGAGAGGGTAGCCAAGGAAGGCCTCCCTCTCTAAAGCTGAACACTAAGATGTCACTATAAAGGTAAGAAGTAGCCAGCCAGGTCAAGAGAACTATAGAATGGGAAGTAAGTCCACATGATTAGTGTGTGCACGAAGAAATAAAAGCATTTTAAGAAAGACACAGTAGTCTCCTAAGGCAAATACTGACAGAAGTCAAATAAAATGAGAATAGAAAAACACTACTTAAATTTTGCAGCATGAAGACTACAAGTGACCCTGACTGACAAAACGTTTTTGGTGGTGAATCAAAGCTAGAACTTGTGCTAAGGAGACTACATGAGTAAATAGGAAGAAAGAAACAAAGAAAAAAAAACAACAATAGCTGGAAGGATATGGATAAAGGAGTATTTTAAAGATGAGATACTAGAGCAAGCTTATAGGGTCATGAGACTAACCCCATAGAGGAGGAGAGATTAATGATCCAAGAAAAAAGGGAGATAACCAAAGGAATAAAATGGTTGAGATGGCAAGATCTGTTCACAAATGAAGGCATTGGCTCAAAGTGATGGAGGAGGAAAGGATCTGTTATAGGCCTTTGCTCTAGCTGATTCCTCTAGCTGGAATGTTCTTTCAAATCTTCACTTCTCAATGAGGCCTCCCCTGAATCTGTCATGTTTGTCTCTCACTTTCTACTGGAATATAAATTCCAAGATGGCAAAGTTTTTGTTTTATTCACTGATAATATCTCAAGAGCACAGAACAGTGTTGTGGTACATAATTAGCACTCAAGTATTTGCTCAATTAACATTACCAGTTTAATACCGAGTTTTCTTTGCCATAAATTATCAACATGTACGTAACATTATTTTAAACCAGCTACCATCATATGACAATTTTCCTACCACTGTGACTAACAAAGACACGACTCTGGTAGTGGAATGCTTTTGTCAAAAGTTTTTTAAACTTAGACATTCACTCTGAAGCCAAATCCTACCTATCCTTTGAGGTCAAACATAACTTATATCACCTCTAAAGCCTCTCCCAACTTTTCCAGCGTGATATGGTTTGGATGTTTTGTCCTCTTCAAATCTTATGTTGAAATGTGACCTCCAATGTTGGTGGTGGGGCCTGGTGTGGGAGGTGTTTGGGTCATGAGGGTGGATCCCTCATGAATCTCTTGATGCTGTCCTCGACGTAATGAAGGAGTGCTCACTCTATGAGTTCACATAAGATCTGGTTGCTTAAAAGAGCACCTCCTCCCTACCCCCACCTCACCATGTGACACAACAGCTCCCTCTTTGCCTTTGACCATGATTGAAAGCTTCCTGAGGCCCAGAAGCTAAGCAAATGCTGGTGCCATACTTACACAGCCTGCAAAACCATGAGCCAAATAAACCTCTTTTCTTTGTAAATTACCCAGCCTCACATATTTCTTTTCTTTTTTTTTTTTTTGTTTTTTTTTGAGAAAGGGTCTTGCTCTGTCGCTCTGTTGCAGTGGTGTGATCATGGCTCACTGCACCTTCAACCTACTGGGCTCAAGCAATCCTCCCACCTTGGGCTCTTGAGGAGCTGGGACTACAGGTGCATGCCACTATACCTGGCAAAGTTTCAAATTTTTCTATAAAGGGTCCTCCTATCCTGCTCAGGCTGGTCTTGAATTCCTGGACTCATGTAATCCTCCCATCTTGGCTTCCCAATGTGCTGGCATTACAGCCATGAGCCACAATGCCCAGCCAGGTATTTCTTTATAGCAATACAAAATGTACTAGCACACATCACATATCAATTTCTCACTCTTGGCCATGCATGGTGGCTCACGCCTGTAATCCTAGCACTTTGGGAGGCCAAGGCATGAGGATCATTTGAAGCCAGGAGATCAAGATGAGCCTGGGCAACAAAATGAGACCCCACCTTTGTAAGAAACAAAAAAATTAGCTGGGTGTAGTGGCACATGTCTTTAATATTGGCTACTTGGGAGGCTAAAGTGGGAGGACTGTTTAAGCCCAGGAGCTCGAGGCTGCAGTGAACTGATCGTGGAGTGCCACTGCACTCCAGCCAGGGTGACAGAATGAGACCCTGTCTCGAAATAAAACAAAATGTCTCATTCTTTTGAAACACAGCATATATTAACATGTAATTTCATCTGACACATGTCATAATGCATTGTCTTAATTTTTTTCCATAATGCACTGTCTTGTAATTTTTTTCAAGTTTTATTTCTAACAAAAAACTTAAATGTAGGCCAGGTGCAGTGGCTCATGCCTGTAATCACAGCACTTTAGGAGGCCAAGGCGGGTGGATCACCTAAGGTCAGGAGTTCGAGACCAGCCTGGCCAACATGGTGAAACCCCATCTCTACTAAAAAATACAAAAATTAGCTGGGCATGGTGGCACGCGCCTGTAATCCCAGCTAGGCAGGAGAATCACTTGAACCTGAAGTTCAAGGCAGAGGTTGCAGTGAGCAGAGATCATGCCATTGCACTCCAGCCTGGGCAACAAGAGTGAAACTCTGTCTCAAAAACAAAAAACAAAAAACAAAAAACTTACACACTTGAGAGTTAAGTTGCAGCTACTTGTTTCAGATGCTCAGGTAACTGTTAACAGCATGTTTCCCTCAGATAAAAGATCAATAAGAAGATCAATAATTTTTACCTTCTAGCAACATTAAATGGAAAAAATAATAATTTTTATCTTGCTAAGGGTAATAATTTAAGTCAGCAACAATTAGCACGTTGGTTTTACAATTTAAATACCATACTGATCTATGTATTATCTACCTCACAAGGGCTTATTTAAATCTTCTTGTAGAAGCCCAGGTCTCACATTGTCAGACATTAGATCAACCTTTTCTAAAATAAGAATAAGGACTTAAATAATCAGTGAGTATCTGAATATCTCATAGACTTGGTTAAAGCACTATAAGTTATGACCCACCTTAAGGATCTATTAGCAATAAAAAAGCATATATTAGCACCAATAAAAACCTCAAAAAAAAATCAACCTCTGCCATGAACCTATTACAAGCTTCCTATATCTCAGGCACTTAACTATATACTTTATAAACATTTACAATCATGAAAGATAAATATTTTTAGGGCCAGGCGCAGTGGCTCACGCCTGTAATCCCAGCACTTTGGGAGGCCGAGGCAGGCGGATCACGACGTCAGGAGATCGAGACCATCCTGGCTAACATGGTGAAACCCCAACTCTACTAAAAAAAAAAAAAATACAAAAAATTAGCGGGGCGTGGTGGTGGGCACCTGTAGTCCCAGCTACTCTGGAGGCTGAGGCAGGATAATGGCTTGAATCTGGGAGGCAGAGCTTGGAGTGAGCCGAGATTGCACCACTGCACTCCAGCCTGGGCGACAGAGCAAAGACTCCATCTCAAATAAACAAACAAAACAAACAAATAAATAAATAAATAAATATTTTCCTGATATTGTAAATGAGGAAACTAACATGGAATGACTAAGAATTTAAAGTTTACACTGCTTAAGTGATCCAAAGATAAACCAACATTTACTACATTCTTGGTTAACCTCTACAATAAATCTATTTGAATACTTAAGATTTAAGATTTTTGAAACACCATATTTAAATGATATGATTATTAGCTGTAAAGATGATTTCCTCCAAAGATTTTTGTGAGTGAAGAAAAAGTTAGGAAAAAAAGACAATCTTCCAACCCAATACTAACATTTTATTCTCAGCTATGGAATTTTTTTTTTAATACAGAGAGCACCAGCAATTTGGGCATTCTTATCAGTACAGCACAGATACAAGATCCACTGAAAACAGTAGTAACAGCTATGATTTTCTGAATCCCTACTATGTGAATGGCATTATGCTACAAGAAAGCTGGCTCCGAGGCCATAATCAATGCAGTCCTCACTATTCTTGAATGATATCCATCCTTGTGATCAAGGTTTGGCAGATTGTTTTAAGTGGACATTTTTTATCAATAGAATAGGATGTAGGACTTCTGGATGTCTGTCTCCTCTGAGGGATTTACACACACACACAAGACAGATAGAGAGGGGAAAAGAAGGGAGAGAACCATAAAGTGTTTACCTCCTGCCTTACCTTTCTTGATTCTTTCCTTACCACCCACAACTTGCTCTTCTTGTGGCATCTGAGATAATTTCTGCATAAACAGCTTCTCTAGAGTTTGTGCCATAAGAACAATGTCATCTCCAGGCTACAAAATATATTAAATATACCATAAGGATATACAGTATGGTCACTGTACCAAATGTTTTAAATTCAGCCCACTTTATGGAAGGCAGTAACATAGTAATCCTAGACGGTATTCATCTCTTATAAATTTAGAAAATAGTGAAACTGCTCACATTTTATTTTCTTATTCTCTATGGCTGAAAGCAGCTCACATTTAAAATTCTAGCATCCCACTCCTTCAACTTCTAAAAAGGACCCAAATGGCTTTCTGAACACTAAAGAATTACAATCCAACCAATCCTACTAAATCAAACAGGTATTAAAACTGATAATTTCGCCAGGCATAGTGGCTCACGCCTGTAATCCCAGCACTTTTGGAGGCTGACGGGGGTGGATCACCTGAGGTCGGGAGTTCGAGACCAGCCTGACCAACATGGAGAAAGCCTGTCTCTACTAAAAATACAAAATTAGGCTGGGCGCAGTGGCTCACGCCTGTAATCCCAGCACTTTGGGAGGCCGAAGTGGGCGGATCACCTGAGGTTGGGAGTTTGAGACCAGCCTGACCAACGTGGAGACACCCTGTCTCTACTAAAAATACAAAATTAGCCAGGCGTGGTGGTGCGTGCCTGTAATCCTAGTTACTCAGGAGGCTGAGGCAGGAGAATTGCTTGAACCCTGGAGGCGGAGGTTGCAGTGAGCTGAGATCGTGCCATTGCACTCCAGCCTGGGCAACAAGAGCAAAACTACATTAAAAAAAAAAAAATTTAGCCAGGTGTGGTTGCGCATGCCTGTAATCCCAGCTACTTGGGAGGCTGAGGCAGGAGAATTGCTTGAACCAGGAGGTGGAGGTTGTGGTGAGCTGAGATTGCGCCATTGCACTCCAGCCTGGGCAACAAGAGTGAAAACTCCGTCTTAAAAAAAAAAAGAGAATTTCTACTCACAAATAGATTAAAACAAAACTTACTCATGGCTGTACAAAGTATCTCATGGTTTGATTGGAAGTAATTCTGTTTAAGTAACTAATTAATAAAATAACACTGTAGCACTGACTCAATTTTTAAATATTTTTTTCTAAGCCAACTCTACCAACATATTCAATGACAAAGTCTCACTCTGTCTCCCAGGCTGGAGTACAGTGGTGCAATCTCGGCTCACTGCAACCTCTGTCACCTGGGTTCAAGCGATTCTCCTGCCTCAGCCTCCCGAGTACCTGGGATTACAGGTGCCTGCCACCGCGTCTGGCTACTTTCTGTAGCTTTAGTAGAGACAGGGTTTCACCATCTTGGCCAGGCTAATCTCGAACTCCTAACCTTGTGATCCACCCGCCTTGGCCTCCCAAAGTGCTGGGATTACAGGCATAAGCCACCGCACCCAGGCAACATATTCAATTTTTCAATCTTAACTATTCACTTACAAGTCTTCCTCTTGCTTCAATTTATGACTGAGAAAAAAAGTAAGTAATTTACAAAGCAACAGTTCTCTTAAATAAAGAGAACATTTATTTCTAAGTTAGGTAGCTCAGGAAAATTACTAAACTTCATTTTAAAATATTACATCTGAAAGGACCCTTTGGAATTGTAGTTAAATTAAAATGAAGTTGCCAATGGTACTGATTTTTTAAAAATTCACATTGGAGCTGGATGCAGTGCTGTGTGCCTATAATCCCAGTTACTTAGGAGGCTGAGGTGGGAGTATCACTTGAGCCCAGGAGATCAAGTCCAGCCTAGGCAACACAGTGAGTCCCTGTCTCAGAAAAAAAAAAATCATTCTCATTGGCTAATAGTTTTAAATCTTTTATACATATAAGCTGGCATTGGTAGTTTTCTTGGGAGCCAAATCAAACTTTCTATTACAATTCAGTGTCACTCACCAGTGATTTTGAATAAACGAAATCACAAATACTTAGAATTCTCATATTTAAATGAGATATAAGCTTTAAAATATTTAGATGCCCTAGAACAGCTAGAAAAGGATACAGTACTGTAGGAAATGGGAATACTATATGGAAGAAAACCAAATACACAAATCCAATTTTATGGATGAGAGCCAATATGAAGATTAAGTTTAAAATCTCCACATACACTGCACTCCAGCCTGGGCAACAGAGCAAGACTCTATCTCAAAAAAAAAAAAAAAAAAAAAAAAAAATCTCTACATATATCATATAGGCAAATTCATTAACACAAATCCAAGTACTACTACTGGGATAGAACAAAGAGCATATCTGATCTTTTTTTTAGACGGAAAAACAAGAGACAGGGAAAGGCAAAAGGGAGAGTCAAAGGACTCATCCCAGGAAGGTGGAATTTTTTTTTTTTTTTTTTTTGAGAAGGTGTCTTGCTCTGTCACCAGGCTGGAGTGCAATGGTGGCATCTAGGCTCACTGCAACCTCTACCTCCTGGGCTGAAGCGATTCTCCTGCCTCAGCCTCCCGAGTAGCTGGGACTACAGGCACACGCCACCACACCCAGCTAATTTTTGTATTTCTAGTGAGGCGGGGTTTCACCATGTTGCTCAGGATGGTCTCGATCTCTTGACCTCATGATCCTCCTGCCTCAGCCTCCCAAAGTGCTGGGATTACAGGTGTGAGCCACTGTGCCCGGCCAGAACATATCTGAACTTTAAATCAACTTGTGAAGTTTAGAAGTAGGCAATTGGTTTCACTTTTTAGGTTATGGCCAGGGGTCCATACTGTGAAAATTTAATGAAGATTAGTATACGCTAAGGCTTTTCCTTTATCTCATAAGTAAAATGACAGGAATGCAATAGAAAACGTTCTAAAATACCTTATTCACAGAAACCAGCTCTCACTGGTATTTTAGTTTTTAAAAACATAGCCACTACAGCTATTCAGGCACAAAAATATTACAGCAAATAGACTGAACAAGTATTGGTATGTGAAAATTATGAAATTCAGTGAAAAGTATTGTCCTTAAAAATATGTAAAAGATCTTGGCCAGGCACAGTGGCTCACACCTATAATCCCAGAACTTTGGGAGGCTGAGGTGGGTGGATCACCTGAGGTCAGGAGTTTGAGACCAGCCAGGCCAACATGGTAAAACCCCGTCTCTACTAAAAAAAGATACAAAAAATTAGCCAGGCAGGTTGGCGGGTGCCTGTATTCCCAGCTACTCAGGAGGCTGAGGCAGGAGAATCACTTGAACCAGGAGGCAGAGGTTGCAGTGAGCTGAGATCACACTACTGCACTCCAGCCTGGGTGACAGAGCCAGACTCCATCTCAAAAAAATAAAATTATATATATACATACACACACACACACACACACACACACACGTAAAATATCTCAAATGAAGAGACTTGAAATCTGAAATGATCACATGATTTTATACATTTCTCTCCTATATGTAATGGCAAAGAATTAGTAAGTATAACATAAGGCTTACATACCTTGTTATATAAATAACAATTTGAGAACATTGTATTGAAGTCTTCTATACATTCTGAGGCCTTCGCATAATATTTATTCTCCAAGCGCTTCTTAATTGTATTTAAATCCATTGGGTTTTTTATAATGGTATAATAATCCTATGGTTTTGAACAAATTCTAAATGTTAGTAAGAATGAATACACTACCACTATTGATACACAAAGAAATTTAATACACTATACACCTGTAACTAGAGAGAGCAACTGATTATCTTTAAAAAGCCATATTCTGGCTGGGCGCAGTGGCTCACGCCTGTAGTCCCAGCACTTTGGGAGGCCGAGGCAGGAGGATCACTTGAGGCCAGGAGTTCAAGATCAGCCTGGCCAACATGGTGAAACCCATCTCTAATAAAAATACAGAAAATTGGCCGGGCATGGTGGCTCACGCCTGTAATCCCAGCACTTTGGGAGGCCAAGGCGGGTGGATCACCTGAGGTCACGAGTTCGAGACCAGCCTGGCCAACATGGGGAAGCCCCATCTCCACTAAAAATACAAACATAAGCCTGGTGTGATGACGCGTGCCTGTAATCCCAGCTACTCAGGAGTCTGAGGGAGGAGAATCACTCAAACCTGGGAGGCAGAGGTTGCAGTGAGCCAAGATTGTGCCACTGCACTCCAGCCTTGGGGACAGAGCAAGACTCTGTCTCAAAAAACAAAACAACAGCAACAACAACAACAACAAAACAGAAAATTAGCCAGACGTCCTGGCGCATGCCTGTCTTCCCAGCTACTTGGGAGGGTGAGGCCCAAGTATCACTTGAGCCCAGGAGGCAGAGGTTGCAGCAAGCTGAGATCATGCCACTGCACTCTAGTCTGCGTGACAGAGTGAGACCGTCTCAAAAAAAAAAGGCCATATTCTAGAAACTAGAACCTTCAGTAATGAGAAACAAAGCTGACTGCTATGGCATTATTTTTAGATGTTTAAAAAAAAAAAAGCCAATAAAGATGAACAAAGGTAAGAATTTGAGAATAAAATTATCCTTGAAAATAAAAAGGGCATGAGGAAAAAGAACCTTGTTTTTATGGAGTCTGACTCCATAGAATAAAATTCCAGCTTCAAGTTGACTAGCTATATTGTAAACTACTCAACCATTGCATTACTGAATGGCTAAAAATTCCTAACGTAAGACCTAAAGTCAAATTCTGTATGTGATGCAACTAAGCCTGCCAGGAAGTGTCAAGAGAAACTTCATGGAAAAGGTAAAATTCAGGATAACTCTGCATCCAAAAGGTGAAGTGACATATACTATAATAAAAAAAACACGTATTACAATTTATCACAAATTATTAAAATAAGAATGCGAATGCTCAGAAAAATAAGCTTTTTTTTTTTTTTGGAAAAAATTACTCATTGGGATAGACTTTAATGATGCTAAATAAATCAGCTGTTAAATATTTTTTTATTTTTTATTTTTGGAGATGGAGTTTTACTCTTGTTGCCCAGGCAATGGTGCAATCTCGGCTTACCGCAACCTCCACCTCCCAGGTTCAAGAGATTCTCCTGCTCAGCCTCCTGGGTAGCTGGGATTACAGGCATGCGCCACCACGCCCTGCTAATTTTGTATTTTTAGTAGAGATGGGGGTCTCTCCATGTTGGTCAGGCTGGTCTTGAACTCCGGACCTCAGGTGATCTGCCCACCTCGGCCTCCCAAAGTGCTGGGATTACAGGCAGGAGCCAATGCGCCTGGCCAAATATGTTTTATAACATTAAAGACTAGTTATGTCTTACAGAAATTTACAGGATTTTTCTTTTTTTGAAACTAACATAGTTGAAGACATACATACAGGCAACTTTAGTTTCACAGCATCCACAGGACGTTGAAAAGGCCATGAAAAACTATGCTTCCATAAATCCTTTAGGACAACTTTTTGTAGATACTGAAGTTGATTTGTCAATCGCCCATTTTTCTTAGTATTTATATATTCTGGTGGAGGAGGGTTAACAATAATAGCTGTTTGTCGACTTGGCAGAGACATTCTTAACTGCTTCGAATCCTGTCTACAAGTACATGTCCTGAAAAACAAAAACTGAATACTTCAGAAGCACTTTAGGAATGGTTTCCACAGGAGCTGAAAAGTGTTATTCAAGAGTAACAGAAGCCGGGCACAGTGGCTCAGGCTTGTAATCCCAACACCTTGGGAGGCCAAGGCGGGTGGATCACCTGAAGTCGGGAGTTCGAGACCAGTCTGACCAATGTAGTGAAACCCCGTCTCTACTAAAAATACAAAAATTAGCCAGGCGTGGTGGCGCATGCCTGTAATCCAAGCTACTTAGGAAGGTGAGGCGGGAGAATCCTTTAAACCCGGGAGGCAGAGGTTGCAGTGAGCCAAGATCGTGCCATTGCACTACAGCCTGGGCAACAAGAGTGAAACTCCGTCTCAAAAAAGAGTAACACATACTGTATTTTAAAGCACATCATGATTAAGACAGGATGAAAAAAAAAAAAAGCCAAATGGCAAAGGAATCAATTTTTAAACAAATACAAACTTTTTATATACAAGTAGTAAAAGTTTCACTATATATGCCTTAGCCTTGGATGTTTTAAATTATTTCAACATCTCAGTCTTTCTACCTTTCACAAAAACACAAATTGAGGTCTTAGCAGGAAAAGTCTATAAATTCCTAGTTGGAAGAAATAACAGAGAATGTTAAAGATATGATCAGTGTGTAAGTATTCTACAATTGTTAATTCAATGAAGAGAGAAAAACAAAGTAAAAAAATGTTCTGGCTAATTTGAAAAAAGTGATTGATTTATTTATGGTCTCTCTCTCTCTGAGATGGAGTCTCACTCTGTTGCCCAGGCTGGAGTGCAATGGCGCGATCTCGGCCCACTGTAATCTTTGCCTCCCAGGTTCAAGCGATTCTCTAGCCTCAGCCTCCCAAGTAGCTGTGACTACAGATGCATGCCACCACGCCCAGCTCATTTTTGTATTTTTTTGTAGAGACGGGGTTTCAACATGTTGGCCCGGCTGGTCTCAAACACCTGACCTCAGGTGATCCATACACCTCGGCCTCCCAAGGTGCTGAGATTACAACCTTGAGCCACCATGCCCAGACAAAGTGATTTCATTTTTATTTTTCTGTTTTTATTTTTTGAGATGGAGTCTCACTCTACCACCCAGGCTGGAGTGCAGTGGCACTCCACTCACTGCAACTTCCGCCTGCTGGCTTCAAGTGATTCTCCTGCCTCAGCTTCCTGAGTAGCTGGGATTACAGGCACCTGCCACTACCACGCCCAGCTAATTTTTGTATTTTTAGTAGAGGCAGGGTTTCACTACACTGGCCAGGCTGGTCTGGAACTCCTGACCTCAGGTGATCCGCCCTCCTCGGCCTCCCAAAGTGCTAGGATTACAGGCGTGAGCCACTGCACCCGACCCAAAGTGATTTATTTTAAAACCGAATTTATTAGATTAAAATGTTACTCTGTGGCACATATTGCTACATCTAGAATAAAATATTTTAAATTTCATAGGTGTTTCAGAAAGACAGTATTTCATATTCCTAGACAGCATCATTACTTTAAGGATAATAAAGGTACTACTAATGTGCACATAATACCTCAAGTACATGAGCAAAATGAAAAGTAATGAAATAAGTTGCCCATTTTTAGAGACCAGTGTTAACACTTAGCCAATAATATATCTTTGTCTGCATTAAAGTAGTATTAGTTCTCACCTCCTATTGCATATTAATCACTTGTAGATATTTTTGAACTGTGGCATAATACATACCAAAATTTACCATATTAACTCTTTTTAAGTGTACAGTTCAGCAGTGTTAAGTATATTCATGTTTTTTTGTGAAACCAATCTCTAGAACTTTTTCATCTTGCAAAACAGAAACTCTATGCCCATTAACCAACAAATCCTCATTCTTCTGTCCCCACTGTACCTGGCAACCACCATTCTGCTTTCTGTTGCCATGAATTTGACTACCCTAAATACTTCATTAAAGTGACAAATCATATCATTTATCTTTTTGTGTGACTGGCTTATTTTTCCTAATATAAAGCCCTCAAGATTCATCCATGTTGTAGCGTGTGTTAGAATTTCCCTTCCTTTTAAGTCTAAATAATATTCCATTGTATGTGTATCATTTTCTTTATCCATTCATTCATTGATGCCACTTGGGTTGCTTCCACTTCTTCACTATATTGTGAATACTGCTGCTATGAACATGGGTTTACAAGTATCTCAGGACCCTGCTTTCAATTCTTTTGGATATATATACACAAGTGGAATTGCTAGATCATATGGCAATTATATTTCTAATTTTTTGAGGAAGCCCATCCCATTTTCCATGGTCGATACATGATTTCACATTCCCATTAACAACGTACAAGAGTTCAATTTCTCCACATCCTTGCCAATAGTAATTTTTTGTTTTAATAATAGCCATCCTAATAGGTATGAGGAGCTGTGGATCTTCAAAAATACCAATGCTCAGGTCCCAATCTCTGGAGAGAGCGCCTGGGAATCCGTTTTGTTGGTTTTTTAAAAGTTCCCTGTTACTTCTGATGTGCAGCCAAGATTGAGTACTACTACATTAAAATGAATTGAAGGTGGTTATCAATCTTCTACTTTCACAATTTTCATGTTACACATATATGGAAATATAGCACTTAATAAAAGTCATAGGCTGGGTGCTGTGGTTCATGCCTGTAATCCCAGAACTTTGGTAGGCTGAAGAGGGCAGACGACTTGAGGGCAGGAGTTCAATACCAGACTGGACAACAAGATGAAACCTCCCATCTCTGCAAAAAATACAAAAATCAGTCGGGCGTGGTGGTGCACATCTGTAGTCCCAGCTACTCGGGAGGCTGAGGTGGAAGGACCACTTGAACCCGGGAGGTAGAGGCTGCAATGAGCCCAGATTGTGCCACTGCACTCCAGCCTGGGTGACACAGCAAGACCCTGTCTCAAAAAAGAGCTCAGGAATTCAAGACCAGCCTGGGCAACACAGTGAGACCTCACCTGTAAAATTTTTTTAAAAAAAAAAAGAAAAAGAAAAAGAGAAAAATCATTAAGAACAAAGATGGAGCTATTCTAGGATGTCACAACTAAACTGGCTCTTATCCTGGCTTTGTAATTATTTAAAGCTAACCTACTTTTTAGGTGCCCCAGTCACTGTACCCTCCCTCAACCACAAAGGTTAACCACTCCACTGACTTTTATCACTACAGACCAAGCTGTGACCATTTTTGAACTTTACATATAGTATTATTTACTATGTATTATGTTTTTGTTTTTTGAGATGGCATCTCACTCTGTTGCCCAGGCTGGAATGCAGTGGCGCAATCTTGGCTCAAAAAAAAAAAAATATATATATATATATATTTATTACACAATATACTTTCTGCAGTCTCATGGTTTCATTTTCTACTTTTTTGAGTCAGGGTCTGACTGTCCCCCAGGCTGGAGTGCAACGGTATGATCTTGGCTCACTGCAGCCTCAAACTCCTGGGCTCAAACGACTCTCCCACCTCAGCCTCCTGATTATCTGGGACTATAGGTACATGCCACCATATCCAGCTCTTTTTTTTTTGTACAGATGGGGTTTTGCCATGTCACCCAGGCTGGTCTCGAACTACTGAGCTCAAGCAATCTGCCCTCCTTGGCCTCCCAAAGTGCTGGAATTACAGGCAAGCCCACGGTTCCCTGCCTCATTTTCTACATTTAATTTTTTATCTAGAATTACTTTCCACTGGTATCTTTGTCTACAGACATTCCCCAGCCTTGATTTTTTTAAGAAATACCTTGCCACACAAAAAACTTACACAGGATGTTTATAGCAGCTTTATTCATAATTGTCAAAACTTGAAAATAACTAAGATGTCCTTAAGTAGGTGAAACGGTAAATACACTCTACTACATTCATGCAATGAAATATTATTCGGCACTGAAATGAGCTGTCGGCTGGATGTGGTGGCTCACACCTGTAATTCCAACACTTTGGGAGGTGAAGGTGGGCAGACCACCCAAGGTCAGGAGTTCAAGACCAGCCTGGGCAATATGGTGAAAACTCATCTCCACTAAAAATACAAAAACTAGCCGGGCATGGCGGTGAACGCCTGTAATCCCAGCTACTCAGGAGGCCGAGGCATGAGAATCGCTTGAACCCTGGAGACAAAGGTTGCAGTGAACTGAGATCCCACCACTGGACTCCAGCCTAGGCGACAGAGTGAGATTCCTTTAATAATAATAATTAAAAAAAAAAAAAAGACATGAGCTATCAAGTCATGAAAAGACATCGTGAAAGCTTGAATGTTGTTCTCAAAAAAAGGCAAAACTTAGCCAGGCATGGTGGCTGACGCCTGTAATCCCAGCACTTTGGAAGGCCAAGGCAGGTGGATCATTTGAGGTCAGGAGCTCAAGACCAGCCTGGCTAACATGGTGAGACTTCCCTGTCTCTAATAAAAATACAAAAATTAGCCAGGCCATATGGCGCATTGCCAGTAATCCCAGCTGCTCGGAAGCTGAGGCACAAGAATTGCTTGAATCTGGGAAGTGAAGGTTGTGAGCCAAGATGGCCCTACTAAACTCCAGCCTGGGTGACAGAGCAAGACTCTATCTCAAAACAACAACAACAACAAAAAAAAACCCAAAAAACACAGAACTATAGAGATAGTAAAAAGATCAGCAGTTGCCAGGAGTTTGGGGAGGAAGGAATAGGCAGAGCACAGAGGATATTCAGGGAAGTGAGACTATCTTGTATGATAGTATAATGGTAGATCCATTTGTTAAAACTCATAGAATGTACACCAAAACAGAAACTATGGAAACGATTAATGTTGGGTGATGACGTGTCAATGTAGGTTCATTGATTGTAACAAACGTACCACTCTGGTGCTGTACTAGTGTTGAAACGGTAGATGGGAACACTATTTACTGCTCAGTTTTGCTGTGAACCTAAACTCCTCTAAAACATAAAATCTTTTTTTTTTTTTTTTTTTTTTTTTGGAGATGGAGTCTCGCTCTGTCGCCCAGGCTGGAGTGCAGTGGTGCAATCTCGGCTCATTCTAAGCTCCGCCTCCCAGATTCAAGCCATTCTCCTGCCTCAGCCTCCAGAGTAGCTGGGACTACAGGCGCCCGCCACCACACCCAGCTAATTTTTTGTATTTTTGGTAGAGACAGGGTTTCACCGTGTTAGCCAGGATGGTCTCCATCTCCTGACCTCGTGATCCGCCTGCCTTGGCCTCCCAAAGTACTGGAATTACAGGCATGAGCCACTGCCCCCCGGCCAAAAATAAAATCTATTAAAACACACATACATACAAATCCTCTCCCACTAAGTTCAGCGCTAACACAAAAGTTTTTGCTCTCCCACAAATCATAAATACCTTAAAAGATTCCATAATTTCATATCCCTCACAGGCCTTCCTCAGTTACCTTCCTAGACTTCTCTGTAGTATTTAACATGGCTAAGTACATAGTACCTATAAATTACCTATAAAGCCTTTTTGCCAAAAATGTGAACAATTGAATGTAATCAAGATTTTATTTCTATTTTTAAAAATTTGGAGACAGGGTCTTGCTCTGTCACCCAAGGCAGGAGTGCAGTGGCTCAATCATGGCTCACTGCAATCTTGAACTCCTGGGCGCAAGCAATCCTCCTGCCTCAGCTTCCTGAGTAGGACTACAGGTACATATCACCATGCCTGGTTAATTGTTTTTTCAGGGAAGGGGGGAAGCCAGAGTCTCATTGTTTCCCAGACTGGTCTCAAATTCCTGGCTTCAAGTCATCCTCTCACCTCAGCCTCCCAAAGCGCTGGGGATTACAGATGTGAGACACCATGCCAGCCTAATCAAGCTTTTAGATATAACTTTTATTTTACAGAAAATTCAGGGACTTAGAGCTGTGCTGTATGATGGCCCCTAGCTAACCATAACAATTTAAATTACCCAAAACTTAACAGAATTAAAAACTTAGCCACATTTCAAGTGCTTAATAGCCACCTGTGGCTAGCAGCTGCTGTAGGAGACAATGCAGATATAGAACACTGCCATCACGGCAGAAAAGTTCTAAGGGACAGTGCTAAAATGGCCTATTGTACAAAAGTCAAGGTCATTACAGAAAATAAGAAAAATGACTCTACATTAAGATCCATGATACACAACCCAGGAAAAGCAGGCGGGGGGTGGGGGGTGGGAAGAACCATGATAACCAAACTCAATTGGTTATTCTATATCAAATCTTGGTTTTAAAACATCAGCCATATTTCCAGCCAGAAAGGTGGCAAAAGAAAAAAAGAAAAAGATCAGTCATAACAAACATTTTGAGACAACAAGGGAAACCCAGGGGATTGTTCATCTTGACAGATGCAATAGCAAGGTGTACAGGAAAAAATGTTAAGTGTTGCTCAAAAAAACTTGCGAAGTCGTATCTGTAACATATCTTTAAAAGGCTTGTGGGAAGGCTATATAGAAAAGCAAATATGGCAAAATGTTGACAACTGCTGATATACAGAGATGTTTTTTGTACTATTTTACCTTTCTGTACACTTGAAAATTTTAATAACAGCCTTAAATACACTGTAATTGAGGGCCACAGATGGCTTGAACATGAATGGACCAAACATTAATAATTCTGATATCATTGTCACTGGGCAAAACAATAGCTAATATTTGATCATCTGATTATCTTCTCAGTGGTGAATTCTCTGCATTTCTTGGCTGGAGGCCCCGGTTTCTAGTGTGAAGTGAAGCTCACTGTCCAGCAATATATGACTAAAAATTTTCCCTTTTATAATGTATCCACTGTCATTACCCATCTTACTGTTTCAATTACTTTAATCTTCTGTTTTTAAACGTTTAAAAATGGGCTTACGTGGCTTTTTATACTTTGCAAATTTCTATGCTAGACAGCTGTCAATTTTACTATTTCACTTTCCCTAAAGCCTTATTAATTTTAGCTCTTAATTTTTAATAACAAACAGAAAAAGCCACCACAAGAGTTCTACAAAAGAACCCAAAAGAGATTTTTGCTGTTGTTTTGTTTTGTTTTTAAGACCGAGTCTCACTCTGTCTCCCAGGCTGGAGTGCCATGGAGCAATCTCAGCTCACTGCAACCTCTGCCTCCCGTGTTCAAGCGATTCTCCTGCCTCAGCCTCCCTAGTAGCCGGGATTACAGGGAGGCATTACACTGCACCCAGCTAATTTTTGTATTTTTAGTAGAGATGGGATTTCATCATGTTGGCCAGGCTGTCTTGAACTTCTGACATCAAGTGATCCACCTGCCTCAGCCTCCCAAAGTGCTGGGATTACAGGACTGAGCCACCGCACCCAGACAATTTTCATCTTAATGGTGGGTCCTAACCACTTGTGAAGTGTCAGAAGTAAACATGTTGGTTAATTTAAGGTTCTCTCTAAAAAGCACTTATACTCACATTCCAATATGCCACCTTAAGGAGGGAAAAAAAGTACAGAGTTACCATTATACTGGCAACTATAATCTGCAGTCTAACCCATCTAAGTCAAAGTCCACTGTTTTTTTGTTTTGTTGAGACAGGGTCTTGCTTTGTCACCCAGGCTGGAGTGCAGTGGCATGATCACTGCTCACTGAAGCCTCGATCTCGGGCTCAAGCCATCCTCCCACATCAGCCTCCCAAGTAGCTGGGACTACAGGTGCATGTCACCACACCTGGCTAATTTTTGTAATTTTTTTAGTAGAGACAAGGTTTCCCCATGCTGCTTAAGCTGGTCTTATTAAACTCTTGGTCTCAAGTGATCCTCCCACCTCGGCCTCCCAAAGTGCTGGGATTACAGGTGTGAGCCATCACACCCAGCCTCCACTATTGCTTCTAATGTTTATAGTGAGTTGTCATTTTGTTATTTCTGCTTTCAAAACATTTTTTACCTGTGGATATATCTCTAGAAAGATGGGTCATACATGGTGGCTCATGTCTGTAAACCCAACACTTTGAGAGGCCAAGGTGGGAAGAACACTTGAGCCCAGGAGTTTGAGACTAGCTTGGGCAACATAATGAGATCTTGTGTCTACACAAAATACAAAGAATAACTGGGCATCATGGAGCACACCTGTAGTCCCAGCTACTCTGGAGGCAGAGGTGGGGGGATCACTTGAGCCCGTGAAGTCGAGGCTGCAGTGAGCCATGATTGCACCACTGCACTCCAGCCTAGGTGACAGAGTGAGAACTTGCCTCAAAAAAATTGCCGAGCATGGTGGCTCGCACCTACAATCTCAGCACTTTGGGAGGCCAAGGCAAATGGATCACCTGAGGTCAGGAGTTTAAGACCAGCCTGAGCAACATGGTGAAACCCTGTCTCTACTAAAAATACAAAAATTTGCCAGGTGTGGTGTCACGTGCCTGTAGTCCCAGCTACTTGGGAGGCTGAGGCAGGAGAATTGCTTGAATCCCGGAGGGGGAGGTTGCAGTGAGCTGAGATCACGCCACTGTACTCCAGCCTGGGCAACAGAGGGAGACTCTGTCTCAAAAAACAAAACAAACAAACAAACAAAAAAAACAAGAAGAAAATGGTAAGTAAAAAAAAATGTGTCATGAGCAGATGAAATCTAATGTCAAGAATTCAATGTTACATAGTAACCACTCATTACAACTGTTCAAAAACAATGTATCATAAATGATAATGAAAAGTTCAGTTCACTTTGTTGAAGACAATCACACAACAGTATAGCATTCCCTTGTTACACCAGTCTATGGTTGAATGAATAAATTGCCTGAAAACCACATGTCTCTTGCCCACTCAGTAACTCTCAAAATAACCTTGGCAACTCTGAAAAGAATCTTTTTCTTGCTGTCACCCAGGCTGGAATGCAGTGGTGTGAACTCGGCTCACTGGAACCTCTGCCTCCCAGGTTCAAGTGATTCTCCTGCCTCAGCCTCCCAAGAAGCTGGGATTACAGGCACCCACCATCAAACCTGGCTAATTTTTTTTATTTTTAGTAGAGACGGTGTTTCACCATATTGGCCAGGCTGGTCTTGAACTCCTGGGCTCAAGCAATCCTCCTGCCTCAGCCTCCCAAAGAGCTGGGATTATGGGCGTGAGCCACAACACCTAGCTGACAAATTTTTGAATTCCCTCAGTGATTACTAACTGTAATCAGTTATTAAATTGTGTTGCCCTATGTGCATACTTGAATCTCAGGAAACAGCACAGCATGGAACTAAAGAGCTTGGATTCTGGAGGTCAAAAGTAACCTGGCCCTTGATGAGCTCATACACTAATTCCAAATCCTACACCATCAAATGAGCAGTCTCTAATCCAAGGGAGAAAATAGTTTCTGCAAACTTAGATCAGGCTTCAATTTGGGCCAGAGGTAATTCATAGAAATGATTTACAATGTTGGGGTGGAGGGAGGGGGGAAGGATAGCATTAGGAGAAATATCTAATGTAAATGATGAGTTAATGGGTGCAGCACACCAACATGGCACATGTATACATATGTAACAAACCTGCACGTTGTGCACATGTACCCTAGAACTTAAAGTATAATGATAATTTTAAAAGAAAGAAATGAATTACAATATTTATTCCTTACAATGACTCAATCTTCTCATTTGCTTCTTCCTTCAGTCTAAGGATGAGGCACTTTTTCTATCTAGAACTCTTTTCCCAGGGACTCTAGATAACACTCCCCCATTGCCCCTGGAAGGCCCTTGGTCCCTTTTTTTTTTTTTTTTTTTGGAGATGGGTCTCACTATGTTACCCAGGCTGGTCTTGAACTCCTGGGCTCAAGCACTCCTCTGCCTGCCTCAAGCTCCCCAAGTGCTAGGATCACAGGCATGAACCATTGTGCTGGTTCATCTTTTCTGTATCTTCAACAGATGGCCTGGTCCATCTTCTCTGTATCTTCGACATTTATCTACTAACTTCCCTCTATATAAACTTTGTCAAGTCTCCTTTAAAATTCTTCCCTTAATCCTATCATTTTCTTGTGGCCTCAATCTTTTCTTCCATACCTCATCCCAGAGCATTTTCCACCTTTTGTCTCTTACTGAAGCGGACTCACAGCATTCAGCAGAAGAGCCCCTTTCTGGCCAGTGCACCTGCCGGACTGCAGAGGAAGCCAGAGCTTCAATTAAGCCCCTCAGCACGATCCTGTGGCCTCTCTCTCCACCGTCTTTACAGCCTACTTCACACTTGGCTTTTCCCCCAACATTCCTCTAAAACTCCCCTTACACTACAATTAACACTTACCATGCTAAATTGTTAAATCCAATGAATTATTTTTGACTCTTAACTTGACCTCCCAGGAACATCTGCACTAAACTATTATGACTCTTAAAATGCTCTTCTGGTTTCCAGGATACCATTTTCCAAATTCTATTTGTTCATTTATTGAATATGTACTAACATAAAGCACCTACAAATGGTGCCAAAGCATTGAGCTAGAATCTGGGGATACGGTCTCTTTGCAGAGTTTTTGTATTTTTTATAGAGATAGGGTCTCACTATATTGCCCAGGCTGGTCTCAAACTCCTGAACTCAGGCGATCCTCTGACCTTGGCCTCCCAAAGTGCTGAGATTACAGGCATAAGCCACTGCACCTGGCTAATTTTTTTTTGTATTTTTAGTAGAGATGAGGTTTCACCATGTTGGCCAGGCTGGTCTTGAACTCCTGGCTGCCCGATTCAACCTGCCAAAGTGCTGGGATTACAGGCCTGAGCCACCTCGCCTTCCCCACTTTGGAGTCTCACTCTGTCGCCCAGGCTGGAGTGCAGTGGTGTGATCTTGGCTCACTGCAACCTCCACCCCTCCAGGTTTAAGCAATTCTCTGCCTCACCCTCCGGAGTAGCTGGGATTACAGGCGCGTGCCACCACGCCCAGCTAACTTTTTTGTATTTTTAATAGAGATGGGATTTCACCATGTTGGCCAGGCTGGTCTTGAACTCCTGACCTCGTGATCCACCCCCCCCCCCACCCCACCCTCCCAAAGTGCTGGGATTACAGGCGTGAGCCACTGCGCCCGGCCTTTTTTTTTTTTTTTTTAATCCCATCTATACACAACCCCCCGCCGCCCTGCCGCCCCGCCTTATGCCAATCTCAGCCACTTCAAAGTATCAAATACATGGGCACAAATGACTGCTGAATATAATTTAAATATTTGAGATACTTACTGTTTTCCTATTCTCCATCCAATAAACCACTGCTTTTGTTCAATCACTAGTCACCACATAAATTATGCAATGGTGTTGCTTAAGATCATACAGTTCAACTCATTGCCCTTCATGCTATACAAACCCCTTTATAATCTGTCCCCTTGGCCACCTTACTAGACTCCTCTTGCTACTTCACCAATTTCCAACACGGTCAGCCACAGTGAGGCAGGGTATCTGTAGTACTAGCTAGCCAGTAGGCTTAGGTAGAAGAATCGCTTGAGGTCAGGAGTTGAGGCTGTAGTTGGCCATGACAGTGCCTGTCAACAGCCCCTGTACTCCAACCTGGGCAACACAGCAGGCCCATCTCTCTTTTTTTTTTTTTTTGAGATGGAGTCTCACTGTCATCCAGGCTAGAGTGCAGTGGCCCGATCTCAGCTCACTGCCACATCCACCTCCTCCTGGATTCAAGCAATTTTCCTGCCTCAGCCTACCAACTAGCTAGGACTACAGGCACCCGCCACCATGCCCGGCTAATTTTTGTATTTTTAGTAGAGATGGGGTTTCACCATGTCGGCCAGGCTGGTCTCAAACTCCTGACCTCAGGTGATCCAACCGCCTAGGCCTCCTAAGTGCTGGGATTACAGGCGTGAGCCACTCAGGCGATCCTCTGAGATCGCCCAGCCATAGCAGCTATCTGTATTAAAAAAAAAAAAAAAAAAAGCAATTATCCACTGTCCCACCCTACTCGGTGTACATACATCCATGACTTTGAGAAATTTCTCTTTACCTGAGCTTCCCTCCTCACTTTTTAGTCTAACTTCTATTTGTCCCTCAAGATCAAGATGAGTTATCACTTCTGCCCAGGAGCCTCTCTCATTCCCTCCCATCCACCCAGGCCTTTCCCCTGAGTCCCAAAGTCTCTGTACATACCTCTTTCTTTTTGGGGGGGGAGCAGGGAGACAGAGTCTCGCTCTGTCGCCCAGGCTGGAGTGCACTGGCGTGATCTCGGTGCACTGCAACTTCCGCCTCCTGGGTTCAAGCGATTCTCCTGCCTCAGCCTCCCGAGTAGCTGGGACTACAGGCGCCTGCCATCACACCCAGCTAATTTTTGTATTTTTAGTAGAGATGGGGATTTCACTATGTTGGCCAGGCTGGTCTTGAACTCCTGACCTCAGGTGATCCGCTTGCCTCGGCCTCCCAAAGTGCTGAGATTACAGGGGCGAGCCACTGCACCCGGCCTCCTCTATCTTAATTCTTAATACAGGCCAGCGCGCCTTGAAGTAAAGCCCACCACAATTCTGCAGTACCCAAAAGAGGGTTCAGCATGTTCCAGGGGCTTAATAAAGTTAATTGAATAAATAAATGAAGCAAGAACCCGAACTTCCCCGTCCCAAATGACCACTTGCAGAATAAACACAAAATGTCAGCTAAAGCTAAAAGCTCCGTACTTTCTCCTGCATTTCCAAAATTACAGTACAGGCAGCAGCGATCCACACCAGTCCACGACCTAAGAGGAACTACAAAGACCGTGAGTATTTTTCAAAATGGGAGGAAGCAGTTGGACAACCGGACCTCCCACTCCCTCGCCCCAACCTCCTCCTTCCCAGCCCTCCCTTGAAGAAAAACCAGACATTTAGGGGAAAAGAGAGAGAGAAAAAGATCCCTTGGGGGGCAACGAGCCTGAAGTTGGTAAGGCCAAAGGAAAGCGACTGGCAACTCACCTGGGCGGCAGGCACGAAGCGGGGTGGCCTTCTCAACTGTCCGGACTGTCGCACGATGTTGATGGGGTCGGGGAGGGGAGAGGGGGAAGAAACGGTTGTTCCCACCCAAGGTCGCACCTCGGGGCCGGCCTAAGGCAGCACCCCCTGTGGAGGGTACATTACCTGTATGTTACCTGTATATTACAAAACGGACCTTATGTGACTGCCCCTTTCAGGCTGCACAAAATGAAGCGGTGAAGGGCAACAGTTCTCCGCGGTTCCTCGCCGCCAGTTTTTGTTGTAATGGCAGCCGCTAGGCGGCTGCTACAGGCGCCTTTATAGGAGACCCCCCGCGGGCGGCCTGCCCATTGGTCTGAACCTGTCACGTGACCACACCCAGCCCCGGGCGGTGCGAAAAAGGTGTAGCAGTCTGAGCTGGGCGGCTCAGGCCTGTTAGGGCAGGCAGAGTGGGTTCGGGTGATTGCAGTGCAGAGAGCTGGGGGTTTAGGAGTAGGAGCGCTACACTCAAGGCGTTTGCTGTTAACACGACGTTTTCACTAATCAGTTAGCCTAGTAGAGGTTCTTGAGTTTTGGCTTCTGATGTTTTCGTGGTTTTCACGCTTTTTTTTCCAGCCTTCTCCACAGTTCCTGTCTCTTGCACGTAGTGAGTGCTTGATCAATATTAGGTAGCAGCTGAGGCTAGAGACATGCTCTCTTTGGGTTTAAAGTGGCAATTTAAGAGCTGTTTCACAACAGCTGCATGCTGAGCGTAAGTGATTTAGGATTTTGAGTCTTCGCAACTACCTCTTGATGGTTTGCAGATACTTTAGAGGTGCTAACATTTATCAGAAGAATATATTTAGTACAGTAGTTTCCCTTAGGATCAAATAGCAAACAATGCTTCTGAATTCCTAATACTCATTCCCAGTGGATGGATGGGAAGGGGAGGGCAAAAACAGCTGACAAGCTGCTCGCAAATCCGGCCAAAAAACCATCGATCTCCAGTTTCCTGAAGCGGAAGTCTAGGGGCCATTAACAGCTTGACACGTCTTAATTCAATCACTTTGATGTGGCAGGAAAGAACCAAGTGTTCACAAGAAAGCAACACACTTGATCTACTTACTAGACGTCACAATAATACCTGGATTGGCAAGCACTTTTTGTTTAGATTTAATTTTCGTGTTCTTGTTTTTGTTGTTTAAAATAGTATTAATGGTGTGGCTGCAGGCGCCTGCAATGCCCGTTACTGGGGAGGTTAAAGCGGAAGGCTCACTTAATCCCAAGGTTTCAAGGCCAGCCAGGGCAACAACGTGAAACTCTAATAGATTAAACAGAGATTAGATATAGAGATTATCTTATTGTTCAGGAAAAGAGTAGATGGGTACAGACTTAGGGTGTGACTCTCACATCATGAAAAATCTAAAGGAAGTCAAAGGAAATGAAAGAGAGGAATGACTCAGTACAAATTTTGCCCCAACTATCAACGTTTTGACCCTCCTCTTGAGAATTAGTGGCAGGGAGACATGTACACTCTAGGTAAAGAAGACTGAGTGTTTTTTTGAGATTGAGTCTTGTTCTATGGCCCAGGCTGGAATGAAGTAATGCAATCATAACTCAAGGTAGTCTCGAACTCCTGAGCTCAAGCATCCTTCTACCTCAGCCTCTCCAGGGACTGTAGGTGCAGACCACCACACTGCCTTCTGAATGATCTTTTAAAAAGCTTAATCTCAGGCTGGGCACTGTGGTTCATGCCTGTAATCCCAGCACTTTGGGAGGGGGGGTGGGAAGGGGTGGATCACGAGGTCAGGAGTTCAAGACCAGCCTGACCAACATGGCGAAACCCTGTCTCTACTGAAAATACAAAAATTAACCGGGCGTGGTGGCACGGGTCTGTAATCCCAGCTACTCAGGAGTCTGAGGCAGGAGAATCACTTGAACCTGGGAGGTGGAGGTTGCAGTGAGCCGAGATCATGCCACTGCACTCCAGCCTGGGCAACAGGGCGAGACTCCATCTCAAACAAACAAACAAAAAGCTAAATCTCATCATGTTGCCACCTTTAAAACCTTTCAATTACTTTCCATTATTTTTAGGATAAAAAGCAAACCCCTTAAGATGAGCTAAAAAGTCCTACATGCCTTCAGCTCCAACTACACCTTCAGTAGTGCCCCCATCTCCAGCCAGTGACCTTTCAGCTCTTTCCAGGACCCTATCCTTTGTCTCTGGGCTTCTACAATTGGCTCTTTCATCCTTCCTCCGATCCCACACTGATTCCTCAACTCTCAGGCTGAAGTCATTTCCTCAGGGGGGCCTCCACTGGATTAGGTCTTCCTGTTAAACACTCTTATTACAACCTAATTAAATAGCACTAATTACAACTGTATAGCCAGTGGTATATTTAATGTCTATTTCCTGCACTAGACAGTATGTACCATAAGTGCAAAGTATCGAAAACTTTTAAAGTATATTATCATTGAGTAAATTACCCTTCGATCCTGCCTTTATTTATTTATTTTATTTTTTTTGAGACAGGATCTTGCTCTGTCACCCAGGCTGGAGGACAGTGACATGATCATGGCTCACTGCAAACTCCACCTCCTGGGTTCAAGCTATTCTCCTGCCCCGGCCTCCCAAGTAGCTAGGACCACAGGCATGCGCAACCACGCCCAGCTATTTTTTTTTGTATTTTTAGTAGAGACGGGGTTTTATCATGTTGGTTAGGCTGGTCTTGAACTCCTGACCTCAAATGATTCGCCTGCTTTGGCCTCCCAAAATGCTGGAATTACAGACGTGAGCCTCTGCACCAGGCCCTGCCTGGGTTTTAATGACTCTGGCAAATTAGATTTGAATTAAGGGGGTGGGGAAAGTAACAAGACGAGATTTGAAGTTTCTTTTGTTTTCTGTTATTTTTGTTTTCTTTTTTTTTTAACTTGAAATGGCTGCAAAAATGGAGAATATGGAGAATGGGTTTATTTGGGAGGTAGACCTCCCCACCAGGATTTGGTATTAGATTAGATGTAAAAATGGTTTGGGTCGCATTGAGCATTTGGAGAATGGCACCATTTACTGAAAGGGAATCAGTCTTAGAAGGTTGAAGATCATTAGTTCAGTTTTGAATATTCTGTAAGATATCTAGGTGGAGATTTTGAATAAGAAGTTGATTAACCAGTTCAAAATACAGTCTAGGCTAAAGATGGGAAAGAAGGACAGGAAGGAGGTTAGGAGAGAGTGGAAATTTTTCTAAATAATTATTACAGAGAAGAGAACAAGTTGACTGGAAAAGTGCATTTAGTAAGACATGCTTGAGACAGTGAAGACACAGAAATTGGAGACTGTTTGTGGACAAATGAGGTAGTAGCATTGAGATTTGCCAGGGGTGTATGACAGAAAAATGGTAGGGGAAAGTAGCTTCAAAAATATTGAAAAGAAAGTGGGCTGGGTGCAGTGGCTCACGCCTGTAATTCCAGTACTTTGGGAGGCCGAGGTGGGCAGATCACCTGAGATCAGGGGTTCGAGACCAGCCTGGCCAACATGGTGAAACCCCATCTCTACTAAAAACACAAAAATGAGCCAGGTGTGGTGGTGGGTGCCTGTTATCACAGCTACTCGGGAGGCTGAGGCAGCAGAATCGCTTGAATCTGGGAGGCGGAGGTGGAGGTTGCAGTGAGCCAGGATTACACCACTGCACTCCAGCCTGGGCGACAGACCGAGACTCTGTCTCAAAAAAAAAAGAAAGTGGCTGAAGACTAGGATATTATGAGGCTATTCTATGACATATGGAAATACTCGTAATTATGATTTTTAAAAAAATCATCAAACAGTTTCAGGTAGCATTCATTTTTCATTTAAATCAGGCTATCACAAGAACATACTTTGGAGACATTTTAACATTTCCATCCTTCGCAGTGATTGGGGGATCACCAGGTTGCCTAAGGAGGGATGAACCAACCCAGGTCAGAAACGGACCAGGATGGCCGGGCACCATAGCTCATGTCTGTAATCCCAGCACGTTGGGAGGCAAGGAGGGGTAATCACTTGACATGAGGAGTTCAAGACCAGCAAAGCCAACATGGTGAAGCCCCGTCTCTACTAAAAATACAAAAATTAGCTGGATGTGGTGGTGCCTGCCTATAATCCCAGCTACTTGGGAGGCTGAGGCATGAGAATTGCTTGAATCCGGGAGGTGGAGTTTGCAGTGAGCCAAGAATGAGCCACTGCACTCCAGCTTGGGCAACAGAGTGAGACTCCATCACAAAACAAAACAAAACAACAACAACAGCAACAACAACAACAAAAAGAAATGTAGCAAGTCAAAACTCCTGTGCTGATCAGTAATGGGATCGTAGCTGTGAATAGCCCCTGCACTCCAGCTGGGCAATATAGCAGGACCTTGTCATTAAAATATATATATATCTACATATATATGTATGTGTGTGTGTGTGTGTGTATATATATATATATTTTGTTGTTGTTGTTTAAGTTTCCATCCTTCATCTAACATTAGATTCAACAAAAGGAAACCCATCTTCTGGTCTCCATAGCAACTACAGATTCACAAATGTCCCCAAAACTAAGAGTTAAAGAATTTAAATTTACAACCGGTTTATCACTAAAAATGAAAAAATATCACTCTTGCCTCAGAAGGAGGAAATTTTTAAAAAAGTAAAAATAGGCCAGGTGCAGTGGTTCATGCCTGTAATCCCAGCACTTTGGGAGACTGAGGCGGGCAGATCATTTGAGTCCAGGAGTTCAAGACCCGTCTGACCAACATGGCGAAACCCCATCTCTACTAAAAATACAAAAATTAGCCGGGCGTGGTGGCGGGTGCCTGTAATCCCAGCTACTCAGGAGGCTGAGACAGGAGAATCGCTTGAACCCAGGAGGCAGAGGTTTTAGTGAGTCGAGATCATGCCACTGCACTCCAGCCTGGGTGACAGAGTGAGATTGTCTCAAAAAAAAAAAAAAAAGTGTAGAGACAGGGTCTCACCGTGTTGCCCAGACTGGTCTCTGGTCTCGAATTTCTGGCCTCAAAGGATCCTTCCACCTCAATCTGTTGAGTTTTTTTTTTGAGACAGGGTCTCGCTCTGTTACCCAGGCTGGAGTGCAGTGGTGCAATCAGGCTCACTGCAGCCTCAACCTCTTGGCCTCAAGCCAACAGATCCTCCCACTTCAGCCTCCTGAGTAGCTGGGACTACAAGTGCATACCACCACCCCAGGCTAATTTTTTTTATTTTTTGTAGAGATAAGGTCCTGTCATGTTACCCAGGCTGGTCTCAAACTACTGGCTTCAAGAGAGCCTCCCAAAGTGGTGGGATTACAAGCCTGAGTCACCATGCGTGGCTCACGGCCCCCTCTCCTCCCTGGAGGTCCAAGGTCGGGGAGGATGGGGACTGAAAGTTCCAACCCTCTAATCAAGTATTTGGTCTTTCCAAAGACCAGCTCTTATCCTGAAGCTATCGAGACGCCCCACCCTGAGTCACCTTGTTAGCGTATACTGAGGTGTGATTGAAGGCACTTGTGATGAATAACTAAAGCTACTATCACTCAGGAAATTCCAATGGTTTTAGATGATTTGGGCTAGGAACTGGGGACAAAGACTAAACGTATATTTCATTATACCACATAATGCAGTGATCCTTCCTTACCTGCAGGGAATATGTCCCAAGAACCCCAGTGGATGCCTGAAACTGAGGATAGTACCAAACTGTATATACATACATTCCCACGATAAAGTTTAATTTATAAATTAGGCATAGTAATAGAGTAACAATACATAATAATAAAATAGAACAATTATAACAATATACTGTAATACAAGTTATGTGAATGGTTTCTTTCTCTCTCAAAATATCTTATTGTACTGTACCCACACTTCTTGTGATGATGTGAAATAATAAAATACCTATACAATGAGAAGAATTGACAGAGCTGTATGGTGTAAGATTTTATCCTGCTATGCAGAGTGGCAGGCAATTTAAAACTTATAAAATTTTTTTTCTGGAAATTCCCATTTAATATTTTCTGACTGCAGTTGGCCATGGGTAACTGAAACCTCAGTAAGTGAAACCTAGGACATGGGGGCACTGCTGTACTCTATATGTACCTATTAACCATGTATAATTGTATATGTTCATTTATTAACAATGATCTCAGTTTTCGCTTTATTTATTTATTTATTTATTTATTTTTGAGACGCAGTCTTGCTCTGTCGCCTAGGCTGGAGTGCAGTGGTGCGATCTTGGCTCACTGCAACCTCTGCCTCACCGGTTCAAGCAATGCTCCTGCCTCAGCCTCCTGAGTAGCTAGGATTACAGGCGCCTGCCAACACACCCAGCAAATTTTTGTATTTTTAGTAGAGACAGGGTTTCACCATGTTGGCCAGGCTCCCGCCTCGCCTCCCAAAGTGTTGGGATTACAGATGTGAGCCACTGGGCCTGGCCTTTATTTTTATTTTTAAACTTCGTTGACGATCTCTTAATCTTTAAACAGGAGCTTTGGGATTATACTTCATTTATTTATTTTGAACAATTCTCCAATAGTAAACAGTGGAGGTAGAACCAAATGCATAGGTTTTTTTTTTTTTTTTTTTTTTTTAAGACAGGGTCTTGCTCTGTCACCCAGCCTGGAGTGCAGTGGTGCAATCACAGTTCACTACAGCCTCAACCTCCTGGGCTCAAGAGAACCTCCCAGGCGTGCACCACCACACCTGGCTATTTTTTTTTTTTTTTTAAAAGATGGGATTTCACCATGTTGGCTGGGCTAGTCTCGAACTCCTGAGCTCAAGAGCTTCACTCGCCTTGACCTCCCAAAGTGCTGGGATTACAGAGGTGCCCGGCCATATTTTTATTAAAACATAATTAGGAGGCTGGGTGCAGTGGCTCACACCCATAATCCTAACACTCTGGGGGGCCGAGGCAGCAGGAGTGCTTTTGAGATCAGGAGTTCAAGACCAGCCTGGGCAACATAGTGAGAGCGCATCTCTGTTTATTTAAAAAGAAGAAAGGAAAGTAAGAAACTTAAGCCATTGCTAATAAGTGAGCATATAAGAAGTTCTCGGCCGGGCGCAGCGGCTCACTCCTGTAATCCTAGCATTTTGGGAGGCCAAGGTGGGTGGATCACCTGGTTGCGAGTTCAAGACTAGCTTGGCCAACATAGCGAAACCCTGTCTCTACTAAAAATACAAAAATTAGCTAAGCGTGGTGGTGGATGCCTGGAATCCCAGCTACTAGGAAGGCTGAGGCAGGAGAATCGCTTGAACTGGGAGGAGGAGGTTGCAGTGAGCCGAGATCCTGCCACTGCGCTCCAGCCTGGGCGACAGAGTGAGAGTCCATTAAAAAAAAAAAAAAAAAAAAAAAAGGCCGGGCGCAGTGGCTCACGCCTGTAATCCCAGCACTTTGGGAGGCCGAGGCGGGCGGATCACAAGGTCAGGAGATCGAGACCATCCTGCCTAACACGGTGAAACCCCCTCTCTACTAAAAATACAAAAAATTAGCCGGGCATGTTGGCAGGCGCCTGTAGTCCTAGCTATTGGGGAGGCTGAGGCAGGAGAATGGCGTGAACCTGGGAGGCGGAGCTTGCAGTGAGCCGAGATGACGCCACTGCACTCCCGCCTGGGCGACAGTGCGAGACTCCGTCTCAAAAAAGAAAAAAAAAAGTTCTCACAATGACTGTTGGATATGCCAAGAATTTTCAATCTGCTATGTGATTTTTTTTTTTTTTTTTGAAACAGGGTCTTGCTTTGTCACCCAGGCTGGAGTGCAGTGACGTGATCTGGGCACACTGCAACCACCCACTCACAAGTTCAGGCAATTCTGCCTCCGCCTCCCGAGTAGCTGGGACTACAGGCACGCGTAACCACGCACAGCAAGTTTTTGTATTTTTAGTAGAGACGCGGTTTCACACTGTTGGTCCGGCTGGTCTGAAACTCCCGAGCTCAAGTGATTCACCCGCCTCCGCCTCCCAAAGTGCTGGGATTACAGGCGTGAGCCACCGCCTCTTGGCTTGCTGTTTGCTTTTTGAGTGACACTTGGGTAAATTTAAATACTCCCATAGTATTTATAATGTTGTCGTTTCTGACATCATTATTAGCACCAAATGTGTGGGAATTTTCTACACCAAATTTTCCAATTCTCCCCAACTTGGTGTCCAACAATTCAATTCTAAGACTATTGGGAGTTAGCACAGACTCCACAGGTTAAGAGATTAGTCCCGGGTTGGGCGTGGTGGCTCACGGCTGTAATCCCAGCACTTCGGGAGGCCGAGGCGGGTGGATCAAGAGGTCAGGAGTTCAAGACCTGCCTGGCCAACATGGTGAAACCCCGTCTCTACTAAAAATACAAAAAGTAGCTGGGCGTGGTGGTGGGCGCCTGTAATCGCAGCTACTCGGGAGGCTGAGGCAGGAGAATCGCTTGAACCCGGGCGGCAGAGGTTGCAGTGAGACGAGATCGTGCCACTGCACTCCAGCCTGGGCGACAGAATGAGACTCTGTCTCAAAAAAAAAAAGAGAGATTAGTGCCACAAGACCCCCCACTTCGGACACCAGCTGCAAATAGAGTGCTCAAGCTACCTACACTTCTGCCACGGAGACTACAAATTCAGGGGTTCTCATGAGCTCAGAAAAACGCTTTACTTACGTTTATGGGTTGATTACAGAGGATACAATTCAGGAGGAGCCAAATTGAAGACAGGTATATTAAGTTATGAGGGGTAGGGGGTGACTCAGAGCTCCTTGCCTTCTTCGATGTTTCACCCTCTCAGCATCTCTACCTGTGCACCAACCCGGAAGCTCCCCAAACTCCATGGTTTAGGGGTTCTTTTAAATCAAGGTTTCATTACATAGTAACGGCGATTAAGTCTTTGGTCACTGGTGATTGAGCCTAATCTCTCAGCCCCTCTCCCTTCCTGGGAGGTGAGGTGGGAGGGGACTGAAAGTTCTAACTCCAATCACCTGGTGGGTTTTTCTGGCCAACCAGCTGGTATCCTAGAGCTGGCTATCTAAGAATCCCTACGTTGAGTCACTCATTGGCATACAAAAGACATTCTTATTACTCAGAAGATTCCAAGGGTTTTAGGAGCCAGTATTAAGAACCTAGATCAAAAACCATTTGTTTTTTATTATACCATAATCTTACTTAGAAAATACAAACTTTGCTATGGTTTTGTGAATAAAAGTTTCTCAGTCTAAATTTTTTCCTTCCTGTTAGGTATGAAAGTTAATGAATAGCTTATGTAACAAAAAAACTTTAGAGATGTAACTGGCTATCTTCCCATTGATTCAGAAATTTGTTTTGAATACAAAATGAGTGTTTTATATATACCGTGATCAAAATAAGTGCTTTAATTTTTTTTTTTTTTTTTTTTTTTTTTTTGAGATGGAGTCTCACTCTGTTGCCCAGGCTGGAGTGCAGTGGCATGATCTCGGCTCACCGCAACCTCCACCTCCAAAGGCAAGTCTCCTGTCTCAGCCTCCAGAGTAGTTGCAATTACAGGCGCATGCCACCATGCCCAGCTAATTTTTATAGTTTTAGTACAGATAGGGTTTTACCATATTGGTCAGGCTTGTCTCAAACCCCTGACCTCAGATGATCCACCCGCCTTGGCTTCCGAAGTGTTGGGATTATAGGAGTGAGCCACCAAGCCTAGCCAAAAGAAGTGATTTAATTTTAACTGATCAGTCACCATAACTGATGCTTGATTAACAACTGTCTATAACTTGCTTAAAATGGAAAAATATATAAAACACCATTTCAGGAATGAAAGACAAAGCAAAACTATTTTCTAAGAAGGTAGACCTTAGAAAGGACATCATCAGTAGGTTAAACTACTCCTCAAAAAGAGTAAGCTTAGGTTTTGAATCTATTATAAACATACTGGGCTGGGCATAGTGGCTTACGCCTGTAATCCCAGCACTTTAGGAGGCCGAGGTGGGCAGATTATCTGAGGTCAAAAGTTCAAGTGAGACCATCCTGGCCAAAATGGTCAAACTCTGTCTCTACTAAAAATGCAAAAATTAGCCAAGTGTGGTGGTGTGTGCCTATAGTCCCAGCTACTCGGGAGTTGAGGCAGGAGAACTGCTTAAACCTGGGAGGTGGAGGTTGCAGTGAGCCGAGATTGCACCATATCACTCCAGCCTGGGTGACAGAGGGAGACTCTGTCTCAAAAAAAAAAAAAAAAAAGATAAAGATAATGTTTTCCTCTTCTCTGGCTGATCTTTAAAGATATCTGACAAAGTTGATTTATTTTTTTCTTTTGAAAAAGTCTCACTCTGTCACCCAGGCTGGAGTGCAATGGCACAATCTCAGATCACCTCCACCAACTGCATTCAAATGATTCTTGTGCCTCAGCCTCCCCAGTAGCTGGGATTATAGGGTTGCACCACCACACCCAGCTAATTTTTGCATTTTTAGTAGAGATGGAGTTTTACCATGTTGGCCAGGCTGGTCCTGAACTCCCAACCTCAGGTGATCCGCCCAGCTCAGCCTCCCAAAGTGCTGGGATTACAAGCGGCCACAAGTTGAAAATTTGTAATTAACAAGCTGGAAATGGTAATTTCAAAGGAAACTGGGAATTCTTCTGGCTTGTGGAGACATTCACTGTTTTTAAGATAGCTATTCTTCTTATTATTATTTTTAGAGATGGAGTCTCACTAAGTTGCCCAGGCTATCCTCAAACTCCTGGACTCAAAAGACCCTCCAACCTCAGTCTTCCAAGTAGCTGGTATTTTATTTTATTTTAGATGGAGTTTCGCTCCTATTGCCCAGGCTGGAGTGCAATGGTGACATCTTGGCTCACTGCAACCTCTGCCTCCCAGGTTCAAGCGATTCTCCTGCCTCAGCCTCCCGAGTAGCTGGGATTACAGGCATGCGCCACCACACCTGGCTAATTTTGTATTTTTAGTAGAGATGGGATTTCTCCACGTTGGTCAGGCTGGTCTCGAACTCTCGACCTCAGGTGATCCACCCACCTCGGCCTCCCGAAGTGCTGAGATTACAGGTGTGAGCCACTGTGCCCGGCCTGGTCTTTTAAACATAGTTATTCTTAAGAGATTCTGTATGAGTTTGCTAGTCCTGACATAACAAAGTACCACAAGCTGGATAGCTGAAAACCACGGGAATATATTCTCTCATAGTTCTGAAGGCTTGTACAACAGTTGCCTCTTATCCTCATAGGATATGTTCCAAGACCCCCAGTGAATGCCTGAAACCACGGATAGTACTGAACCCCGTATATACATATATATACACACATATTTATATATATGTATATACTAGGCCTGAGTTTCTTTTTCCTTCTTCACAGTTTCATGGATAGATTTGTTCCTACTGTATACCTTAACAACTTTAACATAAATTTTTTTTCTTTTTTTATTAAGTCAAAATTTTTACCCTTTCACTTAAAGGAAACACTTTATGGCTTCTTTTTGGCATATCTGAATTGCCAGCATCACTACTCTTGCACTTTGGGGTCTTTATAAGGTAAAATAAGGATGGCTTTAACACACGCACTGCCAAACCAAAACAGTTGATCTGATAACCAAGACAACTACTCGGTGACTAGAGGGCAGGGATGTCAAGGCATGGATACTCTGGATAAAGTAAGGCATGGGTACCCTGGATAAAGGGATGATCCGCATCCGGAGTGGGACAGCACCAGACCTCCTCACATTACTCCAAACAGCATGCAATGTAGAACTTATGAATTGTTTCCATATAATATTTTTGGAACATGGTTGACTGAAACTTTCCATATAATATTTTTGGAACATGGTTGACTGAAACTGCAAAAAGTGAAACTGAAGATAAGGGGTGACTACAATAGACTGAAATCAGGGTGCCAGCAGGGACACACGCTAAGGGAGATTCGCCTACATGCTTTTCTCTTAGCATCTGGTGTTGCCAGCTATCTTTGGCGTGTAGATCCATCGCTCTAATCTCTGCCTTCATTGTCACAAGATGTTCTTCCTGTATCTGTCTCTCTTTTTTTTTTTTGGCAGGGTCTTGCTCTGTTGCCCAGGCTGGAATGCAGTGGTGTAGTTTCAGCTCACTGCAGCTTCAACGGGCTCAAGCACTTCTCCCACCTCAGCCTCCTGGGTAGCTAGGACTACAGGCATGCACCAACATGCCTGACTAATTTTGTATTTTTAGTAGAGACAGGGTCTCACCATGTTGCCCAGGCTGGTCATGAACTCTTAGCCTCGAGCAATCTGCCCCCCTCAGCCTCACAAAGTACTGACATTAGAGCCACCTCAACTGGCCTCTGCCTCTTCTCAGAAGGACACCAGTCATACTAGTTCAAGTGCCCCCCATTCTGGTACAAGCCCATCTTAATTATATCTGCAGAGACCCTATTTCTTTCTTTCTTTCTTTCTTTTTTGTTTTTTGAGACAGAGTCCTCCTCTGTCTCCCAGGCTGGAATGCAGTGGCGTGATCTTGGCTCACTGCAACCTCTGCCTCCTGGGTTCAACAATTCTCCTGCCTCAGCCTCCTGAGTAGCTGGGATTATAGGCATATGCCACCACTCTGGCTCATTTTTTGTATTTTTAATAGAGATGGGGTTTCACCAAGTTGGCCAGGTTGTTCTCAAACTCCTTACCTCAAGCAATCAGCCCACTTTGGCCTCCCAAAGTGCTGGGATTACAGGCATGAGCCACTGCGCCCAGCCTGAGACCCTATTTACAAGTAAGGTCTCATTCACAGATATAAGAATTAAGACTTGAACATACCTTTTTGGAGAATATAATTCATCCCATAACAGATGACAACAGTAGATTATATTTTTTTCATGGATCAACTCTTGGGCCTCCTTTACTCCTTGTGCATTTTTCTTTTTTTTTTTTTTTTTTTGAGACAGGGTCTGAGTCTGTCACCCAGGCTGGAGTGCAACGGCATGATCATAGCTCACTGTAGCCTCGACCTCCTGGGCTCAAGAGATCCTCTCACCTCAGCCTCCCAGTGTGCTGGGATTACAGGCATCAGCCACCATGCCTGGCCTTAATTTTTTTTTTTTTTTTTTGAGATGGGGTTTCGCTCTTTCACCCAGGATGGAGTGCAATGGCTCGATCTCAGCTCACCGCAACCTCTGCCTTCTGGTTTTCAAGAGATTGTCCTGCCTCAGCCTCCCGAGTAGCTGGGACTACAGACGCCTGCCACCATGCCTGGCCAATTTTTGTATTTTTAGTAGAGACGGGGTTTCACCGTGTTGGCCAGGCTGGTCTTGAACTCCTGACCTCGTGATCCGCCCGCCTCGGCCTCCAAAGTGCTGGGATTATAGGTGTGAGCCACCGCGCCCTGCCGCCTGTCCTTATTTTTTTAACCTCTCAGTAGAAAGAGAAGAAAAAACCAACAAATTCTAAAGTTTTTGCTTTTATTATCATTTTTTACAAAATAACAAATTTATGCTATGTAAAAAAATTTAAAAGACCGCCAAATTCAAGAGGGGGCTTTTATTTAACACAAATTAAGGCCTATATTTTTATTGTTTTTGTGCTGATTATAGGCTAAAAGAATAAACTGGAAGTAAGATGATTAAATAAGTTTAAACATAATCACCTATACTAAATATATATACATTAAAATTAGCACAAATAGAAAACAATAAATATAATTAGATTGACATATTAAAGGATAAAAACCACATGGTCATGTCAATAGATTAAAAAAAGCATTTGATAAAATTTAACATCTGTTCACGATAACAACTCTTAGTAAATATAAAGATATTTATAGACTGAATTGTATTATAGACTGGTGTTATATAGACTGAATTATGTCCTTCTTCCCTGTCCCCAATTCATATACTGAACCCCGAGTCCCCAGTACTGCAGAATGTAGCTGTATAGTCCTCTCTCAGTATCCATGGGAGATTGGTTCCAGGACACAGTGGATACAAAAATTTACAGAAGCTCAAGTCCCTGATATAAAATGGCATAATGTTTGCATATAACCTATGCACATCCCCCTATATAGTTTAATCATCGCTAGATTATTTATAATACCTAATACAATAAAAAAGCTACATAAATAGTTGTTATACTGTATTGTTTAGGAAATAATGACGAGGAAAAAATGTCTGTACATAATCAGTACAGATGCAATTTTTTTTTCCCCAAATATTTTCCATCTGAGGTTGATTGAATCCATGGATTCAGAATCCACAAATATAGAGGGCCAACTGTATTTGGAGACAGGGCCTTAAAAGAGGTGATTAAGTTAAAATGAGGCTATTAGAGTTTTCACTGTTTATTTTTGTTTTTTGTTTTTGAGACAGGGTCTTTCTCTGTTGCCCAAGTTGGAGTGCAGGGACACCGTCTTGGCTCACTGCAGCTTTGACATCCTGGACTCATGCAATCCTCCCTCCTCAGCCTCCCGAGTAGCTAAGACTACAGGCGTGTACCACCAGACCTGGCTAATTTTTGTTTATTTTTTACAGAAACAAGGTCTCACTATGTTGCCCAGGCTGATCTTGAATCCCTGGGGTCAAGCAATCCTCCCAAAGTGCTGGGATTACAGGCATGAGCCACTGTACCCATCCTCACTGGTGTTTTTATAAGAAAAGGAAACTTGGATACACAGTGACATCAGCAGTGCCAGTACATAGAAAAAAATCATGTAAGAACCCAACAAGAAGGCAGCCATCTGCAAGACATGGAGAGAGGCCTCAGAAGAAACCAAACTTGCTAACACCTTAATCTTGGACTTCTTTACTCCGGGACTGTAACAAAGTACATTTCTGTTACTTATGATAACTAGTCTTTGGTATTTTGTTATGATAGCCCTAGCAGACTCTTACAGAAGAGTACCTGTAAAAAGTCTATATCCACTAAAAAAATCTAAAGACATCATGATGGCAGATGGGCAAACATTAGAAGCATTCTCCTTGAAACTGGGAATGAAGGTTGCACATCATAGTGAAACCCCATCTCTGAAAAAAATAAAATTAGCCAGGTGTGGTGGCACTCATCTGTAGTCCTAGCTCCTAAGGAGGCTAAGGTGGGAGGACTGATTCAGCTCAGGAGTTGAGGCTGCAGTGAGCTGTGATCATGCCACTACACTCCACCTTGGGTGACAGAGTGAGACCCTGTTTCAAAAAAAAAAAAACAATTAAATTTAAAAAAAAAGAAGCCTTGGCCAGGCGCAGTGGCTCACGCCCGTAATCTCAGCACTTTGGGAGGCCAAGGTGGGCAGATCACGAGGTTAAGAGATCAAGACCACTCTGGCCAACCAACATGGTGAAACCCCATCTCTACTGAAAATACAAAAATTAGCTGGGCGTGGTGGCGCATACCTGTAGTCCCAGTTACTCTGGGGGCTGAGGCAGGAGAATCGCTTGAACCCAGGAGGTGGAGGTTGCAGTGAGCCGAGATCACGCCACTGCATTCTAGCCCAGGTGACAGAACGAGACGCCATCTCAGAAAAAAAAAAAAAGAAAAAAAAAAGAAGCCACCTTCTTTTTGAAATGTTGAAGGTTAGTAGTAGGCACTGTACTATAGACCACTATTGTCCAAGACAACTTTTTGCAAGGACAGACATGTTCTATATCTGCACTGTTCAGTATGGTAGACATTAGCCACGTGTAGCTAGCTGTTGAGCACTTGAAGACGGCTAGTGCTATGAGAAACTGAATTCTAAGTTTTATTTAATCCCAATGAATTAAAATTTAAATAGCCACATGTGGCTACCATATTGGACAACACAGTTTTAAATTAAGGAGATTAAAAAAAAAGGAGATAGATGTCTTGAAAGTCTTTTCAAAGAGAAGCTTAAAACCTATATACAATACTTCCTTTACAAAATTTATTATAGATAAGAACTCTCAAAGCTAGTTCTCTGCAACTCCTACTCATTAACACTTTAAGCATTTGAACTTTATAGATAACACTCAGAAACAAAAAATAAATGTAACTTTATTCAGAGAGACCTCTTCTGTTCACTTTGGGAGTATTATAAGTAGATAAATGTACTTCACTAACAATAATCCCTTCAGTTTATCTATACCCCATTAAGAGACCGAATAGGTAAGGTACAGCATGGAAGAAGCTATTTGTAACACGCATAATAACAAAGGTTTTGTTTTCAGCATATGTGGAGAACTACTGTAATCAATAAGATAACGTCAGACAGCCCAGTAGAAAAATGGGGTGTTTGACAAAGATGTCCACGTGGCCAATAAACATACAAAAAGGTACTCCATATCATGAATCATCAGAGAAATGCAAATTAAAGTTACAGCAAGAGCCTGACGTAGTGGCTCACACCTGTAGTCCCAGCACTTTGGGGTGCCGAGGCAGGAGGATCACTTGAGGCCAGGAGTTCAAGACTAGCCTGGCCTAACAAAGTGCAACCCCCCCATCTCTATTATTTAGAAAGAAAAAAAAATTTTTTAAAGGAAAAAAAAATCATAGTGAGATTGCATTACACACCTACCAGAATGGCCGAAATATAAGACACTGATATCAAATATTTGTTTTTGTTTTTGAGACATGGTCTTCCTCTGTTGCCCAGGCTGGAGTGCAGTGGTGCAATCACGGCTCGCTGCAGCCCCAACCTCTCCGGCCTGAGCGATCCTCCCACCTCAGCCTCCTGAGTAGCTGGACTACAGGTACATGCCACCATGCCTGGCTTCACTGTTTTAAATAGTGTCAGAGAATGTTAAGTGCTTAGGAAAGACACATAAAATATCTAAAGGGAAAATTATAAAATGTTAAGAGACATTAAAGAAGACCCAAATGGCCAGGCGCGGTGACTCACGCCTTTAATCCCAGCAGTTTGGGAGGCCGAGGCGGGCAGATCACGAGGTCAGGAGACAGAGACCATCCTGGCTCACACCGCGAAACCCCGTCTCTACTAAAAATACAAAAAAAACACACACACACAAAAAACAAAAAACTAGCCGGGCGTGGTGGCGGGCGCCTGTAGTCCCAGCTACTCCGGAGGCTGAGGCAGGAGAGTGGTGTCAACCTGGGAGGCGGAGCTTGCAGTGAGCCGAGATCGCGCCACTGCACTCCAGCCTGGGGGACAGAGCGAGACTCCATCTCAAAAAAAAAAAAAAAAAATTCCCAAATGCAGAGATACCATGTGGCCATGTGAAGGAAAATTCTGTACCTTAATGATGTAAGTTCTTTCCATATTGGTCTGTAGATTCAATGCAATTCAGACAACACTCAACAAGGTTTTTATAGAACTTGACGAGATTATTAAAAAATGTGTAAGGAAGAGTAAAGGTCTAAGAATAGCCAAGAATCTTCTGAAAAAGAAAAGCAAGAAGGGAAATTGTCTTCTCTTATATTAGGATTCATTATGAAGCTATTTTATTATAAATAGGAACTCTTAAAGCTGGTTCTCTACAACTCCTACTCACTAACACTTTAAGCATTTGCATTTTGTGGATAACATTCAAAAACAAACAAAAAAAATAACTTTATTTAGAGAGACCTCTTCTGTTCACTTGGGAGTGAATTTAGCTACTGTGATACAAATTAACCAACATGGGCAGGCGCGGTGGATCATGCTTGTAATCCCAGCACTTAGGGAGGCCGAGGCGGGCGGATCACGAGGTCAGGAAATCGAGACCATCCTGGCTAACACGGTGAAATCCCGTCTGTACTAAAAATACAAAATTTAGCCAGGCGTGGTGGCAGGCGCCTGTAGTCCCAGCTACTCGGGAGGCTGAGGCGGGAGAATGGCGTGAACCCAGGAGGCGGAGCTTGCAGTGAGCAGAGATCGTGCCACTGTACTCCAGCCTGGGCGACAGAGCAAGACTGTCTCAAAAAACAAAAACAAAAACAAAAACAAATTAACCAACATAATAGAGAGACCCATTTATGTTTGGACTTTGGTATATATTGGAATGCCATGTCAGGTAAGTGGAAAAAGGAGAGATTGGTCATTTAACACAGCTGAGAAAAATGGTTATCCATTTGGAAAAAAGATAAATTGAATTTCTACTCATACCATAAAATAAAAAAAATCAACTGCAGATGGATTAAAAACTTAAATGTCAAAAACAATAATTTAAGAAAACTTTTAATAGAAAACAGGTGACTTGGTTAGGAAAAAATGTCTTAAGACACTAAAAATGTTATGTATAAAAAGAAAATGTAGATAAATTTGACTGTTAAAATCAAGGCCGGGTGTGTTGGCTCCCACCTGTAATCCTAGTAGTTTGGGAGGCTGAGGTGGGAGGATTGCTTGAGGCCAAGAATTCAAGGCTAGCCTGGCCAACATAGTGAGACCTCCCAGCCCATCTCTCCAAAAAAATTTTTTTTTTTTGAGCTGGAGTTTTGCTCTCGTTGCCCAGGCTGGAGTGCAATGGCACAATCTTGGCTCACTGCAACCTCCACCTCCTGGGTTCAAGTGATTCTCCTGCCTCAGCCTCCTGAGTAGCTGAAATTACAGGCGCCCACCACCACACCCAGCTAATTTTTTTGTATTTTTAGTATTTTTTTTTGTATTTTTGTATTTTTAGTATTTTTAGTAAAGATGGTGTTTCACCATGTTGGCCAGGCTGGTCTTGAACTCCTGACCTCAGATGATCCACCCACCTTGGCCTCCCAAAGTGCTGGGATTACAGACATAAGTGCCCAGCTAAAACATTTTTTTTTTAAAAAGCCAGGCGTAGTGGCACACGCCTGTAGTCCCAGCTACTTGAGAGGCTGAGGCATGAGGACTGCTTGAACCCTGGAGTTCAAGGTTGTAGTGAGCTGTTACTGAGCCAGCCTGGGTGACAGAATGAGAATCTGTTTCAAAAAACAAAACAAGGCCTGGCGCCGTGGCTCACACCTATAGGCTGAGGCAGGTGGATCACCTGAGGTCAGGAGTTCAAGACTGGCCTGGCCAACATGGTGAAACCCCTGTCTCTACTAATAATACAAAAAAATTAGCTGGGCATGGTGGCACATGCCTGTAATCTCAGCTACTTGGGAGGCTGAGGCAGGAGAATCGCTTGAACCCGGGAGGCGGAGGTTGCAGTGAGCTGATTGTGCCACTGCACTCCAGCCTGGGCAACAAGAGTGAAACTCCGTCTCAAAAAACAAACAAATAAAACAAAACAAAATAACAACAAAACAAAATTAAGAATTTCTGTTTGTCAATAGACATCTTTCTAAATGCAAAGTATTATCATCCTGTGTTGGATCCTGGAACAGAAAAAAGGCCATGTTTTCCCGCTGCCTCTGTGATAATAACAGGGTAGGCCAACTTCTCTCTAAGTCCATAGGAAAAAGGGGTATTCCTTTCTCTCTCTGTTCTCTGTTAATCTTTTTTTTTCCATAAAATCTTTCAGAAAAGATCTAATAATTTTAGTAATACTTGAAGATTGACGGGAAACATACATTACCAATTTCTTTGTAGAACAAAAGTGATAGGAAACCTCAATTATCTGACATAAAAAAGGTGACGTATCTTCATATCCCCAAATAGTTGCATCTTTTATTAGCCAGTACTATCTATGTGGGAGTCATATCTGACAAAAAAGTATAACTTTTTTTTTTTTTGAGACGGAGTCTTGCTGTTGCCCAGGCTGGAGTGCGGTGGCGCGATCTCGGCTCACTGCAGCCTCTGCCCCCCGGGGTTCACGCCATTCTCCTGCCTCAGCCTCCCGAGTAGCTGGGACTACAGGCGCCCGCCACCTCGCCCGGCTAATTTTTTGTATTTTTAGTAGAGACGGGGTTTCACTGTGTTAGCCAGGATGGTCTCGATCTCCTGACCTCGTGATCCGCCCGCCTCGGCCTCCCAAAGTGCTGGGACTACAGGCATGAGCCACCACGACCGGCCTAAAAATATAACTTTTAAAGACTAAAAACCAAGTCCAAAGCATATCAGTTTACACGCTCCTCCCCCACCACCACCAAATAAAAGACAAATGATTGTACCATCATTATGAGGAAAGATGGAATGATACCTTTTCATCACCCCACTCCCCTGTGCGTGATTTCTCACTGGATGACTCTTCCTGTGCCCTTCTGCATCTCAGAATAGTCTGAATTCTGTCTGCTCTCTACCTGCCTCTTGCTCAGGTTTACAGGGTCAGGATTTCTTACCCTTGCCCAGCATTGGGCCCACTTAATTTGTCCTCAAGATACTGGTCAGTTACTCTCCTGTGGCCTAGCTACTTCCTTCCATCTTGCTGACCACCTAATTCCTAGATCTCCATCCTGCTTCTAGCCCATCAGGATGATCTGTGTTCTCTTCATGGTCCCATGAGGCTCCCTTCCAACCCTGCTTTGCAATTTTGAGAATTCCATAGGTTCACTGTCATTTTCCTGGTGGTGATGTGCAAAAGTAATGGACTAAAAACTCAAGGATCAGCCAGGTGCGGTGGCTAACGCCTGCAATCCCAACACTTTGGGAGGCTGAGGTGGGTGGATCACCTGAGGTCAGGAGTTGGAGACCAGCCTGGCCAACACGGTGAAACCCGGTCTCTACTAAAAATACAAAAAAGTATCTGGGCGTGGTGGCAGGCACCCGTAATTCCAGCTACTTGGGAGGCTGAGGCCGGAGAATTGCTTGAACTGGGAGACAGAGGTTGCAGTGAGCCGAGACCACGCCATTGCACTCCAGCCTGGGAAACGAGGGAAACTCCATCTCAAAAAACACCAAACGAAGCAAAACAAAAACTCAGCAGTCTTTGTTCTAGGACCAGCTCTGTCACTAACCAGTGAAATCTTGATTGATCTGATTTTCCTCTTTTGTGAAACAGGAAACCTGGATTCAATCATCTCCAATTTTTCTTCCCCTTTAAAATTCTCTGAGTCTCTAATCCCAAGTATGGCCTCTTGACTCCTGGTCTTTCTTGGCTTTTGGCCCAGACCAAGGTTACTGTTCCTGGACCCCAGCCCTGCCCTGTTTTCCCTGCCTCCATTCCTGCCTGACCCTGCATTCCTCTGCAGCCTGGCATTAGCATAGCTCCTCCTGCCAAATGCCACTGCCTTGTCTCCAGCTCTCCTTCAGAATTTGTACATTTCCTTATGATATTATTTTATATGCATGTGTTTTATCTCCTCAGTTGAATTATAAGTGACTTTAAAGCAGGAGTCCTGTCTTGTAACCTACCTTTTCAGGTTACCTGTATATAGTGGACATTCAGGAAGTATTTATTTCTTCATTGAAGAGTGTCTTGAGAATTTATGTACTATTGTGAAAATTTTCTTTTTTTCAGAGACAATCCTAAGTAAAAATAACTTTGGTTTGCCTGATATAAGTTGTTTCTCTCTCTTTCTTTTTTTCATTTCTTTTCTTGGTTGTTTGTTTTGTTTTTGAGACAGTGTTGCCCAGGCTGGAGTGCAGTGGCATGATCACAGCTCACTGCTGCCTCCATCTCCTGGGCTCAAGTGATCCTTCTGCCTCAGCCTCCCGAGTAGCTGGTACTACAGGTGTGTACCACCACACTCGGCTAATTTTTTTTATTTTTAATAGAGATGAATTCTTACTGTGTTGCACAGGCTGGTCTCATACTCCTGGGCTTAAGCAAACCTCCTGCCATGGCCTCCCAAAGTGTTGGGATTATAGGCATGAGCCACCATGCCCGGCCTGATGTAACTTGTTTCAGTGTAAAGATGCCATACATTCTTTCTCTATAACCCTGAGTTCTCTTAAAAGAGCTGTTTTTGTAACTATTTTGAACAATTTTATATTCTTATGGGAACCATTTCTCACCAGGCATTCTATTAAACTTGTCTCTCAGGTTATTTGGTATTATCTTTTGTTTGTGAGAGAGTTACTCAGGATTATTAGGTCACTCCACTACTTAAAATCGCACTGTGACTCCCATCTCACCTAGAAATCCCAATGCCAAGTCCGAAGTCTTAACCATGGCTACACCAAGCTGGCATCCCCACCACCTCTCTGACCTTGTCCCCTAAAACCCGCCTACTCACTCTGCTCCACTGGCTTCCTTGCTGTTTTTCAATCACATCAAATATTTCCCAGCATCAGGATTTTGCCCCTTCTGTTTCCCCAGCCTGAAATACTCTCCCTGCACCCAGGCCTTCCCTGACAGCCCTGTCTGAAGTGGAGCACACACGGCCTTGCCAGTCACACTCGATTCCTCCTGCTTAACTCCATTTCTCTTCATTAAATTCATCATCAACTAACATATTTTGTATTTATCTGTTTATTGTTTATCTCCCCCACTACAATGTAAGCTCCATTGAAAGCAGGAACTTGTGCTGGCTTCTCTGCTGTATCCCCAGCAGAGTAGCTCCCAATAACTACTCTCATGTGCAATGAATACATGCTCGAAAAAAAACAGATCTGACTTGAAAAAATGTGGTGTTAGGCAGGTCATAAATTTTAGTTCAAATAAATTTAAATTATCTAATTATGTTTCTGGTGCTGTGTTTTCCTACTGCATTAAAGATATAAAGTTAATAGATTCAGTAAATATTGAAATTAATTGGATAAATTGGGTGCCAGATGTGGTGGCTCATGCCTGTAATCTCAGCACTTTGAGAGGCCCTGGCGGGAGGATTGCTTGAGGCCAGGAATTTGAGACCAGCCTGAGTAACATAGCAAGCCCTGTCTCTACAAAAAAATTTTTTTAATTAGCCAAGCGTGGTGGCACGGCACCTGTAGTCCCAGTTACCTGGGAGGCTGAGGTGGGAGGACCGCTTGAGCCCAGGAGATCGAGGCTTCAATAAGCTATGATCATACCACTGCACTCCAACCTGGGCAACAGAATGAGACTCTGTCTTGGTTCGACGTTTCCAAAAATATGAACAAGCTTCCTTTCACTAATTTTACCTTAATACCAGAAGCATAAATATTAAAAATGATTTCTTCTTTTGGCCACGAGGTGGCAGAATATGCACACATACTTTGTCAATGGAGGTGGTATTCTGTATCACCTTTTGGAAGCCGTAATACTACTGCTTTATATTTGAAGAGTACTTTATACCAGACAAAATACTTTCACAAACTATATATATATATAATATTATATTATATTATATATAATATATAATATATTATATTATATAATATATAATATAATATATTATATAATATATTATATATTATATATTATATAATATATTATATATTATATATTATATAATATATTATATATTATATATAATATATTATATTATATATTATATTATATATTATATTATATTATATATTATATTATATATTATATATTATATATTATATTATATATTATATTATATATTATATATTATATATTATATTATATATTATATTATATATTATATATTATATTATATATTATATATTATATATTATATATTATATTATATTATATATTATATATTATATATTATATTATATAGTGTATATATTATATATATTATATTATATAGTATATATAATATATTATATTATATAATATATAATATTATATATTATAATATATTATATATATTATATTATATATTATATATTATATTGTATATTATATATTATATATTATATTATATATTATATATTATATATAATATTATATATTATATATTATATATAAAATATATATTATACATTATATATATTATATATACACACACATATGTATATATACGCACATATGTGTGTATATATGTATGTACATATACAAGTATGTATGTACATATACAAGTATGTATGTACATATACATGTGTATGTACATATACATGTATGTATGTACATATACATGTGTATGTACATATACATGTGTGTATGTACATATACATGTGTATGTACATATACATGTATGTATGTACATATACATGTATTCACATATACATGTATGTACATATACATGTATTCACACATACATGTATGTACATATACATGTATGTACATATATGTACGCATACACAACATGCATATACATACATGTACATGTACACATACATGTACATATACATATACACGCATATGTACACCTACATATGCATATATGTACACAAACATGCATATATGTGCACATACATATATACACATACGTGTGTGTATATATATACACATACGTGTGTGTGTATATATAGTGTGTGTGTGTGAGACGGATATATATATAGTGAGACTATATATATATAGTGTGTGATATATAGTGTGTGATATATATATAGTGTGTGATATATATAGTGTGATATATATATAGTGTGTGATATATATATATATATAGTGTGTGAGACTATATATATACAGTGTGTGTGTGTGAGACGGAGTCTCGCTCTCTTGCCCAGGCTGGAGTGCAGTGGTGCAATCTCCGCTCACTGCAAGCTCCGCCTCCCGGGTTCATGCCATTCTCCTGCCTCAGCCTCCCTAGTAGCTGGGACTATAGGCACCCGCCACCACACCCGGCTAATTTTTTGTGTTTTTAGTAGAGACGGGGTTTCACCATGTTAGCCAGGATGGTCTCAATCTCCTGACCTCTTGATCCACCCGCCTCAGCCTCCCAAAGTGCTGGGTTACAGGCATGAGCCACCGCGCCTGGCCCACAAACAATATCTTATGATGCCCCTGTGAAGTAGGGAAGACAGTCAGGGCTCCTGATCATGTAACAGCATGTACCTGGAAATTTCTGCCTCTTAAATGATGAGTGCTTTTGAGTGTATTTTCCGTGGAGAGCTGGTGTATGCAATTCACATGGGCATTAATGAGAATTGTGTGTGCACTGAGCCCTGGATGGATCTGGAATACTGAAGTGAAATAGCAGAAAAATTACCTACATGTAAAAACTAGCACTTAAATTCATTAAATATTGCTGTTAAGTTTTCTTTTTCTTTCTTTTTGTTGAGACAGAGTCTGGCTCTGTCGCCCAGGCTGGAGTGCAGTGGTGCAATCACACTCACTGTAGCCTTGACCTCCTGGGCTCCAGCAATGCTCCTATCTTAGCCTCCCCAGTAGCTGGGGTCACAGGTGTGCGCCACCACACCTGGCTAATTTTTATAATTTTTGTAGAGGTAGTGTTTTGCCATGTTGCCTAGGCTGGTCTCGAACTCCTGATCTCAAGCATTCTACCCTCCTCAGCCTCCCAAAGTGCTAGGATTACAGGCATGAGCCACCGTGCCCAACCGCTGGTTAGGTTTTCCAAGTTTACCGTAAGCAACTGATTGGTGTCCTTTTAGCACAGACTTCTATTGGCAGAAAAATGATTTAACAAAGTTCACTTGATTCATTGTACTTTGCTATAGTGCCATGTGGCATATAAGAAAGAATTTAGGCTTCAGAAGCTGGATTCTTGGGTGTGGTCCTCGTTTAGCTGCTTACGGGTTATGTGACCTTCAGCAAGTGATGCTGAATTTTTGTATTTTTAGTAGAGACGGTGTTTCACCATGTTGGCCAGGCTGGCCTCAAATTCCTGGCTTCTGAGCCTCACTTTCCTCATGTGTAAATGAGTATAACACCTGCTTCATGGAGTTGGTATGAAGATGAAATGAGATAATGATTATGATAGTGGTTTAGAAACTAAAATCCATACATGCAGCGTGATTGTTATGATCACTAAAGGCAGGGGAAAGGCATGAGTTTTTTTTAAGATGGAGGGCCTGGGCTTTGTCATTACTAGCTGTTGACCTTGGGTTACTTTATTCGTATTGTTGGACCTCAGTTTTCTTACTGGAAAAAAAAAAAAATGGAAGGAATCAGCAAGTTTGTATTATTCTCCTTCCTTCCTTTTTTCTATTTCTCTCTTTCTCTTTTTCTCTCTCTTCCTCCCCCTCCCTCTCCTTCTCCCCTCCCTCTCCTTCTCCCCTCCCTCTCCTTCTCCCCTCCCTCTCCTTCTCCCCTCCCTCTCCTTCTCCCCTCCCTCTCCTTCTCCACTCCCCTCCCTTCCCCTCCCCTCCCCTCCAAGGTCTTACCCTATCCCCAGGCTATAGTGCGTAGCTCACTGCAGCCTTCAGCTCCTGGGCTCAGGTGATCTGCCTGCCTCAGCTTCCTGAGTAGCTAGGACTATAGGTATGCACCACCACACCTGGGCTAATTTTTTAAATTTTTTTGTTTTTGGTAGAGATGGAGCCTCTCTATGTTGCCCAGGCTGGTCTCAAACTCCTGGGCTCAAGCGATCCTCCTACCTTGGCCTCCCAAAGTGTTGGGATTACAGGCGTGAGCCACCTCACCCAGCCTAAGTGGTGGCTTATGCCTGTAATCCCAGCACTTTGGGAGGCTGAGGTGGGTGGATCGCTTGAGCTCAGGAGTTCGAGACAAGCCTGGGCAATATAGTGAAACCCTAGTTTCTGCAAAAAATGCAAAAATTAGCTGGGCATGGTGGTGTGTGCTTGTAGTCTTGGCCACTCAGGAGGCTGAGGTAGGAGGATGGCTTAAACCCAGGAGGCGGAGGTTGCAGTGTGCCAAGATCATGCCACTGCACTCTAGTCTGCATAACAGAGGGAGACTCTGTCTCAATAACAATAATAAATTTTTAAAAAATCTTCAAATTAGCTAATTCTGGATTATCCGGGTGGGTCCTACATCCAATGACAAGTGTCCTTATAAGAGACACACAGAGGACAAACACAGACAAAAGTGGAGACCATGTGAAAATGGAGGCAGAAATTGATGATACAGAGTCCAGACAGCTGAACACACAGAGGTTCCTGGAGGGTGGCGCACCCAGGGAGGGCATGGAAACTCCACACCCTTCACCCATACTTTGCCCTATGTGTTTCTTCATCTGTATCCTTTGCAATATCCTTTATAATAAACCGGTAAACACAAGTAAGTGTTTCCCTGAGTTCTGTGAGCCACTGCAGTGAATTAATCAAACTCAAAGAGGGGGACATAGGAACCCCAACTTGAAGCCAGTTGGTTAGAAGTTCTGGAGGCCTGGACTTGAGACTGGTGTGTGTGGGTGGGTGGGGGGCCAGTCTTGGTCTCAACCTGTGGGATCTGACACTATTCCGGTAGACAGTGTTGGAACTGAATTAGAAGACACTCAGATGGTGTCCACTGCTTGGTGTCCAGGGGAAAATAAACCCATACATATGGTCACAGAAATCTCTTTTTGTGTTGATGATTGCTGTGGTGTGAGTAGAGGAAAAACACAGTTAGAGTTTTCCCTACACAACTGATGTCAGTGAAGCGGGATTTGCTGGAATGGCTCTGACTCATGGAAACATGTGGTTTGGGAAGAGAAAGAATAAAAGGGTGAGGATGAGAAATCTTTGATTCCCAGGTGGCCACGTGGTCACCCATGGTATGAAGCCACTGCTGTGTTGAGATCAGTTACTAAAGGTAAAAGTTACAAGTGGAGTTAAGATATTTAATTCATTGGTTATTGTTATCTGCAATGGCTAAAATGAAAGTAAAAGATGGTGCTGGGTCAGGACTTGAGGCTGACCAACCTCAGATGTCGGTCTGTCTGAGCTCAGGCCACTAGGCTCAAAGTCACCCACAAAGGAGAAAATTATACAGGGACAACAGAATGTGCCTCTGAGATCTGTGGTTACCAAGAAGGTAGTCAATGTGAAGGAAGGGCAAAACCAAGTAACTATTGAAACCAGAAGGAGAGTGTGAAGGAATCGTTCCATTTTGTAGACTGGTATCATTGGCTTTCTGAGGATGCTTTACTAAAATGGATTATGAGAGTGACTAATTCAGGGGAAGTATGCAGAGTAGAAGGACATGTTTGGGGTGATGCAGGACACACAGACACACAGGAAGTTATTCCTGAGGCAACAGCCAGCCTGGTGGAGTGGATATAAGCCTCTGTAAAGTCTGTTTATCCTGAGAAGAAGGTCTGCCCGAATTCACCTATAAATGTCAAATGGAACACCCCAGATGAGGCGGCTGATCTGCTTTGTATTCAAGCCATGTGGGACTAGCTTTGGGATGACCAGGATATTCACCTGATGAAGGTGCCTGTTAACCAGGTCAGGGTAAATGCTGTGATTAAGGGGGCCCCTTCTACCTAGGGACCCCATGTGATATTACTCCTGCAGACTCCAACTACAGAGAAGCCTTAACAAATTTGCTTTGTGGGTCTTACAGATGTTAATAAAAGCATTAGGTTACTTAACAAGAGAACAGGGAAAGGCAAAAGGGAGAGTCAAAGGACTCATCGTAGGATGGTGGACTTTTTTTTTTTTTTTGAGATGGAGTCTCGCTCTGTCGCCAGCTGGAGTGTAGCGGCATGATCTCGGCTCACTGCAACCTCCGCCTCCCTGGCTCAAGCGATTCTCCCGCCTCAGCCTTCAGAATAGCTGGGACTACAGGTGTGCCACCACCACACTCAGCTAATTTTTATATTTTTAGTAGAGACAGGGTTTCACCATGTTGGCCAGGATGGTCTCGAACTCCTGACCTCAAATGATCCACCCACCTCGGCCTCCCAAAGTGCTGGGATTATAGGCGTGAGCCAATGCACCCAGCCAAGAAATTTTTTAATGGTTATTAAGAAATACGGTGAATAAAGAAATAAGATGATGGGGTGAAACTATGAAGAAAAAAGAAGGCTGGACAACAAAGCAAGACCCCATCTCTACAAAAAAATGAAAAAATTAGCTGAGCATGGTGGCACACACCTGTGATCCCAGGAACTTGGGAGGCTGAGGTAGGAGGATCACTTGAGCTGGGAGGTCAAGGCTGCAGTGAGCCATGATCATACCACTGCACTCCAGCCTGGGCAACAGAGTGAGACCGTGTCTCGAAAGAAAGAAAGAGAGAGAGAAAGAGAGAGCGAGAGGAAGGAAAGAAGGAAGGAAGGAAGGGAGAATAAGAAAGGAGAGAGTCATGGGACTCATCCCAGCATGGTGGAAATATTTAGATGGCTATTAAGAAATGGAATTAATAAAATGAAAATTGATGAGGTTATAATAAAAGTCTTAGTTCTGTTGCAGGTTGAGTGAACCAAATCTTCTGGGTCTCCCACAATTAAAGGGCCCAAACCAGTTTGCTGTGTTTTTCTCAGTTTGGAGAGATTTAAAAAGCTGGAAGGCAGAGGTTACAATGAAAAATCTGATCTGAAATTCTGAAATTGCTTAGGGCAATAGTCAGGCAGACTAATCAAGATAAAGATTGACAAAAGAGGCAGGGTCCTTTGGCTCAACCCTTGACTGGGGACCCAAAGACTTTGGCACAAGAGAGGGTAAAATGGTCTGGGGGTGAGGAAGAGTTCATGAAACTAGAACATAAAAATGGAGGAGCCAGTTATGAAAGTTGGTGTATTTGAATACACTTCACGTGAAGTGGTTGCATTTTTTTTTTTTGAGACAGTCTCACTTTGTCGCCTAGGCTGGAATGCAGTGACACGGTATCAGCTCACTGCAACCTCTGTTTCCCGGGCTCAAGTGATTCTCATGCCTCAGTCTCCTAAGTAGCTGCTACCACATGCTGTCACGCCGGCTAATTTTTGTATTTTCTGTAGAGACGGGGTATCATCATGTTGGCTAGGCTGGTCTCAAACTCCTGAGCTTGAGTGATCTGCCCACCTTGGCCTCCCAAAGAGCTGGGATTATAGGCATGAGCCACCGCACACGGCAGCATCTCTTCTACCTGATTGTATCATGGGAATGAACGTTTTATCTGATTGGGGAATGTTTTCCCTACCTGGTACTGTAAAACATAAGGCATGTGAATCTGTTTTTCAAACATTAATTGGACATGCTAAATGGGAACCAGTAATATTGCCCAAGCTCACACAGTGCACAGTAGAAGCTAGAGTGCTGGTAGGGACAAATTCTCCACTTTCTAACCCTCGGTGGAGTATTTCCTGGGGTTTATGGCAAAAGCCTCTGGGCTGGGCGTGGTGGTTTATGCCTGTAATCCCAGCACTTTGGGAGGCCAAGGCGGGTGGATCATGACGTCAGGAGTTCCAGACCAGCCTGGCCAACATGGTGAAACCCTGTCTCTACTAAAAATACAAAAATTAGCTGGTTGTGGTGGCTAGGGGCTGCAATCCCAGCTATTAGGGAGGCTGAGGCAGGATCGCTTGAACCCAGGAGGCGGAGGTTCTAGTGAGCCGAGATTGTGCCACCGCACTCTAGCCTGGGCAACAATAGCGAAACTCCATCTCAAAAAAAAAAAAAAACGCCTCTGAACACCTCCCAGCAACAACTACTGGAACCTTTGGACTAGAGAATTTCCTCTTGATGGGCCTTGCTATGAAACATTAGCTGAAGTTACCTGTATACCACCTGAAATACCCATGCTGTCTCGGGTGATGTCAGAGAAACACTTTTTTTTTTTTGAGACAGGGTCTTGCTATGTTACCCAGGCTGGTCTCTAATTACTGGGCTCAAGCAATCCTCCTGTTTCAGCCTCCCAAAGTGCTGGGATTACCGGTGTGAGCCACTGTGCCTGGCCAGAGAAACATTCTGTTTGTTTGTTTGTTTTTGTTTTGTGTTTTTGTTTGTTTGTTTGTTTGAGACGGAGTCTCACTGTGTCGCCCAGGCTGGAGTGCAGTGGCACGATCTCGGCTCACTGCAAGCTCTGCCTCCCGGGTTCACGCCATTCTCCTGCCTCAGCCTCCCCAGCAGCTGGGACTACAGGCACACACCGCCACGCCTGGCTAATTTTTGTATTTTTAGTAGAGACGGGGTTTCACTGTGTTAGCCAGGATGGTCTTGATCTCCTGACCTTGTGATCTGCCCGCCTCTGCCTCCCAAAGTGCTGGGATTACAGGCGTGAGCCACCGTGCCAGGCCCAGAGAAACATTCTAATGGGGACACAGTGCCCAGAAGAGTTCATAGTAAAATGGAAATGGTTTATGGAGGATCATCATGCTACTTGGGGAATGCAGGGAGTTGCTTTTCCACTATGACTGACTCTGGAACTATGTGAGAAACTGTGGGATTCTACAGTGCACAATAAACAGCTCTCAACCGACTAACCAACAGCTGCTTGGTTTGTGGATGGCAATTCCAAGGCACAAAATGCCAGGAAGAACTATTCTGTAGCTCAGCAAGAGAGACAGGGACTGCTGATGTCCGTGGAACAGAGTCTGTGATGGGAAGGCCCCGATCATAGCTGGCAAGTGAGACTGATGCTGGAAGCCCTGGGGGGCTATACGTGGGGTCTTCACAGGAATAGATGCTGACTCAAATGGGCTTTGCTTATCCAATGGAAATGAAAACAGAGTGCAAAATAAAGAAAAACAGAACAGAAGATGTTGCCTGGACTAGGACGGCCAACCATCAGTTCTTCAGATTAAGGAACACACTGTACAGCGCAAAATGTCCAACAATGGGCAGAGAAATACCCTCTTTAGAATAATAGTTTGATGGAGAAGTAGATGGGCAATTGAAACATTGTCTAATTCAGGGAGAGATAAGAGCATGCTGGGCTGGCTTACATACCTTCATAAGTGTGTGCTCACACTCAACAGGAGTGGGACTAGAGTGGCCCTGCTAGGTTTTTTGTTTTTCTGGTTGATCCGAGGAAGGGAAAGGTGGTTGGGGAGGATGCTGGTTTTCCTTACCAAGGGAGGAGTATGCCGGTATAACAACTATAATTTTTTCTTTCTTCCTGAAATCATCTCAAAATTTTTCTTTTCTCCCGTATGTGACGCAGTGGTCCCAGGGCCAGGGCTGCAAGTACAAGTGCTGGATCAGCAGGGGTGATTTCTTTTTTTCTTTTTTCTTTTCTTTTTTTTTTTTTTTTTGAGACAGAGTTTCGCTCTTGTTGCCCAGGCTGGAGTGCAGTGGCTCAATCTCAGGTCACTGCAACTTCCACCTCCCAGGTTCAAGTGATTCTCATGCCTCAGCTTCCCGAGTAGCTGGGATTACAGGCATGTGCCACCATGCCCAGCTAATTTTTGTATTTTTGGTAGAGAAGGGGTTTCACCATGTTGCCCAGGCTGGTCTTGAATTCTTGACCTCAAGTGATCCACCCGCCTTGGTCTCTCAAAGTGCTGGGATTACAGGTGTGAGCCATCGCATCCGAATCAGAATTTTTTTTTTTTTTTTGACATGGAGTTTCGCTCTTGTTGCCTGGGCTGGAGTGCAATGGCGCCATCTCGGCTCACTGCAACCTCTGCCTCCCAAGTTCAAGTGATTCTTCTGCCTCAGCCTCCTGAGTAGCTGGCTTTACAGGCATGTGCCACCATGCCCAGCTAATTTTTTTTTTTTGTATTTTTAGTAGAGAGGGGGTTTCTCCATGTTGTTCAGGCTGGTCTCAAACTCCCGACCTCAGGTGATCCGCCTGCCTCAGCCTCCCAAAGTGCTGGGATTACAGGCATGAGCCACCATGCCTGGCCCCGAACCAGATTTGTAAGCAAAAAAATGTAATGATGTTGTTAAACCTTATGTCGAAATTCCTAAGGGCATAACTGGGATGGGTGTACTTTCACTCTATCTAGCAAAATTGCAGCAAAGAGTGAATGCAGGCCGGGCGCAGTGGCTCACACCTGTAATCCCAGCACTTTGGGAGGCAGAGGTGGGTGGATCACAAAGTCAAGAGATTGAGGCCAGCTGGGCGCGGTGGCTCACACTTGTAATCCCAGCACTTTGGGAGGCCGAGGTGGGTGGATCACGAGGTCAGGAGATCGAGACCATCCTGGCTAACACGGTGAAAATCCATCTCTACTAAAAATACAAAAAATTAGCTGGGCGTGGTGGCAAGTGCCTGTAGTCCCAGCTACTCGGGAGGCTGAGGCAGGAGAATGGCAGGAACCTGGGAGGCAGAGCTTGCAGTAAGCCGAGACCGCGCCACTGCACTCCAGCCTGGGCAACAGACTGAGACTCCGTCTCAAAAAAAAAGGAGATTGAGACCATTCCGGCCAACAAGGTGAAACCCTGTCTCTACTAAAAATACAAAAATTAGCTGGGTGTGGTGGTGCGTGCCTGTAGTCCCAGCTGCTTGCGAGGCTGAGGCAGGAGAATCTCTTGAACCCGGAAGGCGGAGGTTGCAGTGAGCCGAGATCACGCCACTGCACTCCAGCCTGGCGACAGAGCGAGACTCCATGTCAAAAAAAAAAAAAAAAAGAGCGAATGCAGCTATATTGCCTAGTGGTAAAAATAGCTCACTAGTTCTACACCTACGTAACCTTACCCTATCAAAATAAGAATGGATTGAGGAGGAGGTACTTGCTAGACTTGCATCGCTACCTGCAGTTTAGACCAGCACAGTGGCAATTCTAATGTTCCTTCCAAAGGTGAAAAAGTTCGAATATTAATGGACAGAAAGAGAAACAGTAACTTCCAGTAAAGAAATTAAGTCCGGGCATTGTGGTCACGCCTGTAATCCCAGTACTTTGGGAGGCCAAGGCAGGTGGATCACTTGAGGTCAGGAATTTGAGGCCAGCCTGGCCAATATGGTGAGACCCAGCTTTACGGGAAGTTGTTTTAAAAATTAGCTGGTTTGGCCGGGTGCGGTGGCTCATGTCTGTAATCCCAGCACTTTGGGAGGCCGAGGCGAGCAGATCACAAGGTCAGGAGATCGAGACCATCCTGGCTAACACGGTGAAACCCCGTCTCTACTAAAAATACAAAAAATTAGCCAGGCGTGGTGGCGGGCACCTGTGGTCCCAGCTACTCGGGAGGCTGAGGCAGGAGAATGGCGTGAACCCGGGAGGTGGAGCTTGCAGTGAGCCGAGATGGTGCCACTGCACTCCAGCCTGGGTGAGAGTGTGAGACTCCGTCTCAAAAAAAAAAAAAATGAGCTGGGCATGGCTGGGCCGGTGGCTCACGTCTGTAATCCCAGCACTTTGGGAGGTCAAGGCGGGTGGATCACGAGGTCAGGAGATTGAGACCATCCTGGCCAACATGGTGAAACCCCGTCTCTACTAAAAATACAAAAATTAGCTGGGCATGGTGGCACGTGCCTGTAATCCCAGCTACTTGGGAGGCTGAGGCAGGAGAATCACTTGAACCAGGGAGTTGGAAGTTGCAGTGAGCAGAAATCACGCCACTGCACTGCAGCCTGGAAAAAGAGTGAGACTGCATCTCAAAAAAAAAAAAAAAAAAAAAAAAATTATCTGTGCATGATGGCATGCACCTGTGGTCCTAGCTACTCAGGAGGCTGAGGTGGGAGGATTGCTTGATTCTGGAGGTTTGCTTGAGGCTAGAAGGTTAGGGCTGCAGTGAGCCATGATCAAACCACTGCACTCCAGCCTGGGCAACAGAGCAAGATCCTGTGTGGAAAAAAAAAGAGAATGAATAAATGAGTTATTAATTGAGGATAATTCAATATTATGTTAACAACTCAAGTGGCTGGGCGTGGTGGCTCAAGTCTGTAATCCCAGCACTTTGGGAGGCCGACGCAGACGGATCACGAGGTCAGGAGATCAAGACCATCCTGGCTAACATGGTGAAACCTCGTCTCTACTAAAAATACAAAAAAATTAGCCAGGCGTGGTGGCGGGTGCCTGTAGTCCCAGCTACTCAGGAGACTGAGGCAGGAGAATGGCATGAACCTGGGAGGTGGAGCTTGCAGTGAGCCGAGATCGAGCCACTGCACTCCAGCCTGGGCAACAGAGCGAGACTTTGTCTCAAAAACAAACAAACAAACAAACAAAAACACAACAACTCAAAAATTCAAAAGAGTCTCAGAGTAAGAGATGACATTATGTCTTAGCTCCATCATCCCAGATGCCTGAAAGTGTGAACTGTATACTTACCAAGGCCACTTCTGCTTTGGAACCTGACAAGATTGAGAGGAAACCTGCAAACCTGAGTGGCCTCATCTTGGGAGATATTCAAACTGTAAGCCAAAAATAAAATTCCAGGGCCCCCCGACTATCTGAACATACCCCTCCTCTCAGCCAAGGACATTCCAAAGTTAACCTGAAAAACTAGTTCCATGATGGAAAGGAGGGGCTGGACATGCCTCACTATACTTTCCTCCCTTTTGGAATTTGGGAAATACCAACCAGCGTTAACATCAGCACGGACCTTAAGTCTGATAAGAAGTATTTACAATCTATTTTCTCTGAAGCTGGCTACCTAGAGGCTTCATCTGCATGAAAAAACCTTGCTCTCCACAGCCCCTTATCATAACCCAGACATTCGTTTCTATTGTTAATAACTCTTTAAACCAGTTGCCAGTTAGAAAATTTTTAAATCTGCCTATGACCTGGAAGACCCCTGCTTTGAGTTGTCCCACCCTTCCAGACTGAACCAATGTAAATCTCACATGTATTGATTGATGTCTTATGTCTTCCTAAATGTATAAAAGCAAGCTCTAACCGAACCCCCTTGGGCACATGTTGTCAGGACCTCCTGAGGCTGTGTCATGTGTGTCCTTAACCTTGGCAAAATAAACTTTCTAAATTGACTGAGATCTGTCTCAGATACTTTTGGGTTCATGAAACAATATGATGGTCTGGATTATTCATGATTGTGTGTGTGTGTGTGTGTGTGTGTGTGTATATGTATAGTCAGTATATATATATAAAGTGTATATATATAGTAAGTATATATATAGTAAGTGTATATATATATAGTAACACTATATATATATAGATAGAGAGAGAGAGAGAGAGAGAGAGAGAGAGAGTAAAAAATCCATGGTTGAAAACCAGGGTGTGGCCTGTGGTGTTATGATATATACTATTTTTACCAAGGGTTCCTGGCTCATAACTCCCATAGGCCCTGTTAGAACCTTCTGTTAGAATGTTGGCTGTGTTAGGCCTCAGGGGCAGGCCTCCTGTCCCCTTTCCTGTCCCCCTTCCACTCTAATGTCCTCCTGACTTTCTAATTGTGGGCCTTAAGGCCTTCCCATGAGAGGGTCCCACCCTATACCCTGGGGAAAGAAATGCTGATGTCATGAAGCTTCCAGAAAAACCCAAAAGGACTGGATTCAGTGAACTTCCAGACAGCTGGAAGGTTGCACCAGGAGGGCAAGGTGGCTCCACACCCCTTCCCCTATGCCTCACCCTACATGCCTTACGTGCCTCTTTATCTGTATCCTTTGTAATATCCTTCATAATAAACAGGTACATGTAAAAAAAAAAAAAAAAAAAGAAAAGAAAAATCGAGTGATACAGCCACAAAGAACACCTAGAGCCACCAGAAAGCTGCAAGAGGCAAGAAGTTTTCTCCCTGAGAGCCCCACAGGTAGAGCAGCCCTGCTGACACCGTGCTTTCAGACTTCTGGTTTCCAGAACTGGGAGAAAATACATTGCGATTGTTTACAGCAGCCATAGGAAACTAATACAGGGAGGGAGGAGTCCCGGATGCCCCCGACCCTCATCCCAGGTTTCTGAGTATCTGATATTGTCATTTACTGAGTTAGAGAAGTCTGGGTTTCTGGGGGTTGGGAGATGGAGTTCTGATTTGGACACATTACACTTGAAATGCTTGTAAGACGTCCAAGCAGAGATGGTTGATCAATAGCTGGATAGAGTAGTCTGGAACTCAGAGGAGGATCAGGCGGGAAGGTAGAAACTGGGAACTGTCAAGCATACAGATCACATTCTTTTTAAATTTTAATTAATTGATTTTTTTTTAGAGACAAGGTCTTGCTTTGCTGCCCAGGCTGGAGTGCAGTGGTGAGATCATAGCTCACTGTTGCCTGGAACTCCTGACCTCCCAGCTGGGACTACAGGTGTGTGTTGCCACACTGGCTAATTTTTATTTTATTTTTTAGTTTTTAGTTTTTTTGAGATGGTGTCTTGCTCTGTCACCCAGGCTGGAGTGCAGTGACGCAATCTCAGCTCACTGCAACATCCGCCTCCCGGGTTTAAGCAATTCTCTGCCTCAGCCTCCTGAGTAGCTGGGATTATAGGCATCCGCCACCATGCCCGGCTAATTTTTTGTATTTTTAGTAGAGATGGGGTTTCACCATCCAGGCTAGTCTTGAACTCCTGACCTCGTGATTCCTGCCTTGGCCTCCCAAAGTGCTGGGATTACAGGTGTGAGCCACTGTGCCTGGCCTCATTGGCTAATTAAAAAAAATTTTTTTGTAGAGACAGGGTCTCACTATCTTGCCCAGGCTGGTCTCAAACTCCTGGGCTCAAGTAAACCTCTTGTCTCAGCCTCTCAAAGTGATGAGATTACAGTGTGAACCACTGTGCACAGGTAATTAAAAAAAATTTTTTTAGAGATTGGGATCTTGCTATATTGCCCAGGCTGGTCTTGAACTCCTGAGGTCAAGCAATCCTCCTGCCTCAGCCTCCTAAAATGCTGGGAGTATAGCTGTGAGCCACCATGCATAGTCCAAAATACTTTTTTCCGTTTGTTGACTGATGGCTGGCCTTCCATAATTAGAGATTCATTCCTTTAGATATTCAAATATAAACACTCTTTGGGAGAAGTCATTCATATGCTTTTTCTTTATATGTTTGTTAGAATTTGTTTATCAGACACTTTCCTTAGAGCAGGTTATGATGTAGTGGGTGATAGAGTGTGAAAGAGCGAAAGTTAGGCAGGCTGAGTAGAAAAAGGCAATCAAGAGAAACTGGAACCCTTAAAGCCTGACCATCTCTGCTTTACAGTTTTGCGTGAGAGGGAAATGGCAGCCTAGAGAAAGATTCCTCACCACTATGCCATTGCCTGAAAACTTTTTTTTTGAGACAAGGTCTGGCCCTGTCACCCAGGCTGGAGTGCAGTGGCGTGATCTCAGCTGACTACAACCTCTGCCTCCCAGGTTCAAGTGATTCTCATGCCTCAGCCTCCTAAGTGGCTGAGATTACAGGCACATGCCACCACACCCGGCAAATTTTTGTATTTTTAGTAGAGACGGGTTTTCGCCATGTTGCCCAGGCTGGTCTCAAATTCCTGGCCTTGAGCGATCCACCCATCTCAGCCTCCCAAAGTGCTGGGATTACAGGCGTGAGCCACCGCACCCAACCTGAAAATTCATTTATCAAACTTTTTTCCCATAGATGGAATCTGAGCCAATACACCCTTCTCCAGAATGAAAAGAAATGTGAAAGAAACATGCTGACACACAGGGGACATCTTTACAATATTATGAGAGGAAATCTGCTGCATGGACTTCACAGCATTTTGTTAAGGGCTGTTCTGTAGTTTCTGCATTCTCCAATGTGATGGTTACTTTTACTGGCCTGTCTATGTTACCTCCTCTTGTCTCCATGGCTAATATCATCAGCCTAGCACTAGCCTATTGTGACTCTCCGGAACTACCACAGCAGCCCCCTACATCTGGCCAGATCCCCTGCAACCCTCCACCTACCCCCAACCTTCCTGCTAGCTCTGAGAGAGAGGGAGTGTTTTTAAGAAGCAAATATGCTTCCCATTCTTCAGTGCTTCTTGGACAAAAAAACCATAAAGCTTTGTTTGATCTAACTATTGCCCTATATTTCCAGCTTTATCTCTCCCCTCCCTCGCCCATCCCAACGCCCATGGGGACTTGGCTCTCTGATGTCCAGCTGCACTGACATTCATTCAGTGTTTCCAGCTCCACAAACCCTGGCAAAGTCTGGAATGGGTCCCCCACCCCTTCATTAGGAAAGCAGTCCTGACCTCTTTCCCTCTCCAACTGTATCAAGTCCCCCCTATTTTGAGATTTCTGGCACCGTGTACCTTTTCTGCCTGATTCTTATGAGAGTTGTAATTATATGTATATATTTTTTAGTGGGATTATTTTATTAATGTCTCTTCCCTATCAGATTTTAATCTTCATGAGAGCAGGTATCTTGTTCTTGGTGGCACCCCTCACATCCAGCTGCCCTGGGCCAGTTACACGATCTCATTGTATGTTGGCTGAATAGATGAAATAAATGAACATATTTTGCCACTAATTATTAAGTTACCAGATGAATTGTAAGAGTTCTCAGGATGGCTCACTTCTATGTGGCTCTTTAGGGCTTGAAAGCGATTCATAATAATATTGAGTCTGATTTTCCTCCTCCTGGGGAGATTCCAACTCTGAGTAAAAGGAGATAAGTTCTTGCAGGCCCCAGGAGAAATGGTATCTTTTTTGTGATAGCAACCAGCAGGAAGGGTTTCTCTTATGAATGAAGGGAAAACTCAATGAAGGACGATGTCCACCTTAACATAGAGAGCCACTCCCTCACCCCAACGTACACACTTTTACAATGTGCTCTGGTTATTTGAAAATGTGTTTGGCCTCCCTGAAAGAAGAAAGAAGAGGATAACTAAACTCAATCACTTTAAATAGAAAGGAAGACACAGGGGCAATGCTTGATAAAATTACCAAAAAACATTAATTTAAGAAAAAAGTCAGTAACATGCCTCACATGTAGTTCAATTTTTTTTTTTTTCAAATATTAAGTCTCCAAAACATGGCTCTAGTCTTCAGAGTGAGGAAAATATGGTGTACATCTGCACATTTGCTTTCTCATGGCTTGTGTTTAATTATCCACAAAGAAAAAAATTCACAAGATGTTTCATGTTCTTCTCTTTTAACTGCCAAAGCAGGAACTTCTGAGGCTTTGATAGAATTCGTTGCAATCCCTTTGAAAGTTTTTATTAATGTAGACAGAGTATGTTTTTAATCTTTTGTATTTTCAACACCCAAATTTATGTTGTGATTTGTTCATGCTTGATTCTATCACATTTTAAGTAAACAAGGAGTCAACAGTTTTTACCCAGCAAAATATATTGGGATTTTAAAAAAATATAGTGTAATGATGATTAATGAACAAACTAAGTATTAAATCAAAGGATTCTTCATTGCGACAGAAAGGAAGTCTTGAGACCCAGTGAGAGATTGATATCTACATTGATTTTAATGTAAACATCAGAGACATTCCACTGTGAACACATTTCTTTCCGGAGACTTTCTTTCTGGAAATAAATGTGTTCTGGAAAGAGGGAGAAAAGCATAATTACAAAGAAAAGCATAATTTTCTAGGACGATGCATACAAATTTAACCATAAGGTAATCATTTATATGATAAACATTAAATGAGATTTCATACCTTTTTGTTGTTGTTGTTGAGACGGAGTCTCACCATGTCACCCAGGCTGGAGTGCAATGGTGCCATCTCGGATCACTGCAACCTCTACTTCCTGGGTTCATGAGGTTCTCCTGCCTCAGCCTCCCAAGTATCTGGGATTATAGGCACCTGGCTAAAGAGATTTCACACTCTCTTAAATCCAGAAAAATAATGCATGTGGTACAATATTTCCATCTAGGTGTTCTTGAATTCAATCTGTGATGACAGTTTAGAGATTAATTTTTTTTTTTTTTTTTTTTTTGAGACAGAGTCTTGCTTTGTTACCAGGCTGGAGTGCAATGGTACAATCTCAGCTCACTGCAACCTCTGCCTCCCGGGTTCAAGCCATTCTCCTGCCTCAGCCTCCCAAGTAGCTGGGACTACAGGTGCGCACCACTATGCTCAGCTAATTTTTGTATTTTTAGTAGAGATGCTTTCACCATGTTGGCCAGGATGGTCTCGATCTCTTGACCTCGTGATCTACCCACCTCGGGCTCCCAAAGTGTTGGGATTACAGGTGTGAGACACCACGCCCAGCCTATTTTAATGTTTTAATGGTGTGTGATCTACTTTTCAAATAAGAAAAGATGTAGTTAAATGTTAATTAAGCATTTTACTTCTGTCTTCCAGAAGAGAAGCTCCCTGAGGCTGAGAATTTTTTTTTTTTTTTTTTTTTGAGACAGTGTCTCAGTTACCCAGGCTGGAGTGCAGTGGCACGATCATGGCTCACTGCAGCCTCTGCCTCCTGTGCTCAAGTGATCCTTCCACCTCAGCCTCTCGAGTAGCTGTAGTTCCAGCTACTCAGGAGACTGAGGCAGGAGGACTGCTTGAAGCCAGGAGTTTGAGGCCACAGTGCCCTATGATCGCACCTGTGAATAGCCACTGTACTCCAGCCTGGGCAACATAGCTAGGTGTGATGGTTTATTCCTGTAATCCCCGCACATTGAGAGGCCAAGGAAGGAGGATCACTTGAAGCCAGGAGTTCAAGAATAGCCTGGGAAATATAGGGAGACCCCACCTCTACAAAAAAAATAAAAAATTAGCCAGTCATGGTGGCACACACCTGTAGTCCCAGCTACTCAGAAAGCTAAAGTGGGAGAATCGCTTGAGCCAGAGAAGTTGAGGCTGCAGTGATCCATGATTGCGCCACTGCACTCCAGCCTGGGTGACAGAGTGAGACCCTTTCTCAAAAAAAAAATAAATAACGGCTGGGCGCAGTGGTGCATGCCTGTAATCCCAGCACTTTGGGAGGCTGAGGCAGGTGGATCACGAGGTCAGGAGTTCGAGACCAGCCTGACCAACATGGTGAAACCCCGTCTCTACTAAAAATACAAAAATTAGCCGGGCACGGTGGCATGCACATGTAAGCTACTCAGAAGGCTGAGGCAGGAGAATCGCTTGAACCCAGGAGGCGGAGGTTGCAGTGAACCAAGATGGTGCCATCGCACTCCAGCCTGGGCAACAGAGTGAGACTCTGTCTCAAAAAAATATATAATAAAAATAAAAAACAAATACATATCTTAATTACATTGACTGAATAAATTGCCCAGCCTCACTTTCATCTTTGGTTGTGTAGATATCATCCCTGAAAGGTACCCTATAAATGAGATGCAACACTTATATCCTAATTAGTTAAATTGGGATGGTATGGGTAAGATACATGAGAGAAGTTAGTAAATATTTTGAGAATATTAGAGAAAAAAACTGATTCGCATAAATTGATTCTACTTAATTACCACTTACAGTAGGTCACACAAAGTCCATTCTCCTTGAAAAGGACTCTGGAAGTACACCAAAAGATGTTAAACCCACTAGTTGCAAAAGCTTCCATCACTGCAATATATCATTTCCAGGGATGGTTTATTTTATATATATATATATTTTTTTTCTTTTTCTTTTCTTTTTTTTTTTTTTTTTTTTTTTTTGAGATGAACTCTCACTCTGTTGCCCAGGCTAGAGTGCAGTGGCGTGATCTTGGCTCACTGCAACCTCTGCCTCTCAGGCTCAAGATATTCTTGTGCCTCAGCCTCTCAAGTAGCTAGGATTACAGGTGTGCACCACCATGCCCAAATAATTTTTTATTTTTAGTAGAGATGGAGTTTTGTCATATGGTCAAGGCTGGTCTTGAACTCCTGGCCTCAAGTAATCCACCCACCTTGGTCTCCCAAAGTACTAGGATTACAGGCGTGAGCCACCACACCTGGCCAATTTATTATATATTAATTAGATAACATTTGAATTTGATGCCTTCCAGATGAGATTTTTATGCAATATCTTGGTGATTTAGGAAGACGCCCTAGTGTTATTAGTAATAAGTTTTCAAATTTTGGGTGTGTCCACTCTAGGGAAGATATTTTCATATAGCTCATCTCATTCTTTTTAGTGTTTTCATTGCAAAGGGTGACTACTTTTTTCTCACTTCTTCACCATATTCTATGATTATGCCCTGTTTGGATTGTGTACTCCCAAGGGAATACACAAACACACATACATACACACACACACATATATATATTGTTTACATCTTCTTTTCATCATGGATTTTTTTTTTTTTTGAGATGGAGTTTCGAGTTTCAAGTTTTGAGATGCTGGGATTACAGGCATGAGCCACTGCGCCTGGCTTCATCACAGATTTCTATTGGAGTTTTAAAAAGTTGTATTGGGCTGGGCACGGTGGCTCATGCCTGTAATCCCAGCACTTTGGGAGTCCGAGGCGGGCAGATCACCTGAGTTTGGGAGTTCGAGACCAGCCTGACCAACATGGAGAAACCCAGTCTCTACTAAAAATACAAAATTAGCCAGGCGTGGTGACACATCCCTGTAATCTCTGCTACTTGGGAGGCTGAGGCAGGAGAATTGCTTGAACCTGGGAGGCGGAGGTTACAGTGAGCCAAGATCGTGCCATTGCACTCTAGCCTGGGTAACAAGAGTGAAACTCCATCTCAAAATAAAAAATAAAAAAAGGAAAGTTGTGTATCATGGGGCCTACATAAATGTTTCCTTTTTTTCCTCCCTAATCATATACTCACCCTCACTCCTAGATTTGGAACATAACCAAGCTGAAAGATGAGATCATGTTTGTGGAGCCCAGTGAAATCTCAACAAGAATCTTCTAATTTGAGAGGCATCAGTATTCTACTCACTCATATGCCAAAATGCTGAAGAATAAAATCAAGAGTTTAAAAAGTCATTTTCAGCATTGGGATTAAACAAAGAACACCGAATTTTTCATTTTTGTATTTGTAAAATATTTATAATAACTTATTTTTTCTTGCAAGCATGATGCTGTTTCACTTAGAAAAATCGACTCAGCCAACAATAGTGATTTGCAAATGCAAATAATGCCAATGTCTTCCTTTTTTTTCTCAGTATTGTTGAAATTATTTCTATAATGTTAACTCTTTTGTTTTTATTTTGAAGTTGGCAAATTTTTATATTTATTTATTTATTTTTTGAGATAGGGTCTCGCTACGTCACCCAGGCTGGAGTGCAGGGGCTCAATCAGAGCTCACTGCAACCTCTGCCTCCTGGGTTCAAGTGATTCTCCTGCCTCACCCTCCCAAGTAGCTGGGATTACAGGCATCCGCCACCATGCCCAGCTAGTTTTGGTATTTTTAGTAGAGATGAAGTTTCACCATATTGGCCAGGTTGGTCTCGAACTCCTGACCTCAAGTGATATGCCCGCTTCTGCCTCCCAAAGTACTGGGATTATAGGCATGAGCCACCACGCTGGGCCAAAATTGGCAAAATTTTATGAAGAACTCTTAGACTACTATTTATTAATTTCCTGATTTGCTTTTTTAATATGAAGAAACATTTTTCCTTTGTTACTTTTTCATGTACTTGTATATAATTATTATTTATTAGTGGTCTGATTTGCTTTTTCAATATGGAAAGATAATTTTCCCTTTTTTCATGTAATTATGCACACACTTTATTGCTTAGGATGCAGACCATATGAGGATAACTTTTTTTTTTGGCAGATGTTTACCATATGTGGAGCTTAGTTGGCATAGAGAATACTCATGAGTCAAGAATGGCCCACCCCAATGCCCCTTTGAAACATTTGTATGTGGTTTCATGAAATAAATACTTTTTTTTTTTTGGAGAGGTAGTTTCACTCTTACTGCCCAGGCTGGAGTGCAATGGTGCGATCTTGGCTCACTGCAACCTCCACCTCCCAGGTTCAAGCGATTCTCCTGCCTCAGCCTCCTGAGTAGCTGGGATTACAGCAGGCGCCGCCACACCTGACTAATTTTGTATTTTTAGTAGAGACTGGGGTTTCTCCATGTTAGTTAGGCTGGTCTCGAACTCCTGACCTCAGGTGATCCACCCGCCTCGGCCTCTCAAAGTGCTGGCATTACAGGTGTGAGCCACCGCGCCTGGCATAAATGCATATTTTAATAGAGTCAAGATGGCCATGCTGAAGTCTTTGTTTTTGAGTAATCCAACCCAAACTATCTGTTGTGGGCATCTATTTTTTTTTTTTTTTTTTTTTGAGACGGAGTCTCGCTCTGTCGCCCAGGCTGGAGTGCAATGGCACAATCTAGGCTCACTGCAACCTCCACCTCCTGGGTTCAAGCGATTCTCCAGCCTCAGCCTCCTGAGTAGCTGGGACTACAGGCATGTGCCATCACACCCGGCTAATTTTGTATTTTTAGTAGAGATGGGGTTTCACCATGTTGGTCAGGCTGGTCTCAAACTCCCATCCTCAGGTGATCTGCCCACCTCAGCTTCCTAAGGTGCTGGGATTACAGGTGTGAACCACTGTGCCCAGCCGGGCATCTATTGTTTTTTCTGCTCACTCTACCATACCTCTTAAAAAGTTTTTTAAAATTTTTATTGTTTGTGGGTACATAGTAGGTATATATATTTATGGCATACATGAGATATTTTGATACAGGCATGTAGTGTGTGATTATCACATCATGGTAAATGTGGTATCCATCGCCTCAAGCATTTATCCTTTGTGTTACAAACAATCCAATTATACTCTGCTTTTTAAAAAAATGTACAATGAAATTATTATTGACTTGAGTCACCCTGTTGTGCTATTAGATACTAGATATTATTCGTTCTAACTGGAATAATATATTTTTTAAACAGTAAAGAATGAGATATAAAAGTGAAAGAGAAAGAGAAAGGTACTATACTCCTGGGTAAATATACGTGCTCCCTTTGCTTTCCTTGTTTCATTGACAGCCATGTACATTTACGTTTATATTCCTCATTATTTGATAATCTTCCCCATTAGAGAAATAGGAAAGGCTCTAGAACACATGAACACACTTATACAGCCTTTATGATATCCAAATTTATCCATTTTATGCCAAAAAAAAAAGTACTTTCAGTAGTGCCTCCCATGTATCTTTCAAAAGGTACACAGCTCTGGGTGCACATTAAAATTAACACGATTCCCTATACAAAAGGGACTGCTCAGAGCTAATAACAGCTAAAGAAGAGAGGCCCCCAATTGCAGGTACAGGCACATCTCTCTGAACCCTCCCCTAAAACAAATGAAGGACAGAAGAAAACAGAAAACTGGTTAATTCAATTATTACTCTGCGGAAACTTAGGGATAGTGCAAATAAAGCTCTGAAACTAGACTTTACTGAGCCCTGCCTCTTGGGCATCCCCCAAGAGGGGTCCGCGACCCCCCCAGAAACCTCAGGGCCACCCTCCTAGCCACCCCGCCCCACCAGCCTCACAGGGATGAACCTCCCTACCATTCTTTGAACCCCCCTACCATTCCTTTTTGTCAGGAATCAGATCTTGATTTCCTTTTGGGGAATCGCCCCTCCCCTGGCCATGTGGTTCTCGCGAGATGACCACAGTGCCCCACCTACTCTGAACTAAGAATCTTGTTTTTCTGAGACAGAGTCTCACTCTGTCGCCCGGGCTGGAGTGCAGTGGCGCGATCGCAACCTCCGCCTCCCGGGTTCAAGGGATTCTCCTGCCTCAGCCTCCTGAGTAGCTGGGACTACGGGCACACGCCACCACACCCGGCCAATTTTTGTATTTATTTATTTTATTTTATTTTATTTTTTTTAGTAGAGACGGGGTTTCACCATGTTGGCCAGAACAGTCTAGATCTCTTGACCTCGTGATCCACCCGCCTCGGGCTCCCAAAGTGTTGAGATTACAGGCGTGAGCCACCGCGCCCGTCCAGAATTATCTTTAAAATTTATTTCTTTAAGATTTGTAGCTACTAAGAAAGAAAGGAGCTTTTTTTCCTTGGGCCTTCAAACTGAAAGAACCGCATGAGCCTGAAGCTGCGCATGGTCTTAACATCAGGCTGTGCAGGAAGAAGCTATCTGCAGACGGATGCCAGCACACACAAGGAAGCAGAGCTCTGGCAACATTGAGGTCAATACATTCTTTTTTGCTTAAGCTAATATTAATTGAATTTCCATCATTTGCAACCAAAAGTGTTTTGATACTGCTTTTCATCTAGGGGTGAGAATGATCAACTTGGTGCAAGCAAAAGTAACTGGTCGGCCAGGCACGGTGGCTCACGCCTGTAATCCCAGCACTTTGGGAGGCCGAGGCGGGTGGATTAGCGAAACCCCGTCTCTACTAAAAATACAAAAAATTAGCTGGGCGTGCTGGCGGGCGCCTGTAATCCCAGCCACTTGGGAGGCTGAGGCAGGAGAATCGCTTGAACCTGGGAGGCCGACGTTGCAGTGAGCCGAGATCGTGCCATTGCACTTCAGCCTGGGCAACAGAGTGAGACTCTATCTCAAAAAAACAAAAACAAAAAGTAACTGGTCAACGGTTGTGAGTAATAGAAAACCTTATCACAGTCTCTTTTGGATAACTGGTAAATTTTTATTGGTTTGGCATGCTAAATTTAGAAAGCTCAAATAACTAGCATTTTTCTGTACCGTAGAGACAAGTGTTAAATAAGCCAACTGATCCTAAGGATTATTCAAAGATGTAATTCCGGGTTATGTCAGAGCGTCAGTGTGGATTCAACTTAATCACCTACATTTCCAACATTAATAGGATTATTCTGTAGAAACTGATGCCAAGAGAAATGATCCTGAGTTCTGTACTAATAATAGCTACAACATATTGACACATTCTTTGTGCCAAGAAGTGTGCTAAGCCTATCATTATTTATATTTAATTCGCCCAGAAATGCTAAAAGGTAGGTGTGATTGTTCCTTTTTTACAGATGAAGAATCTGGCCAGGCACGGTGGCTCATGCCTGTAATCCCAGCATTTTGGGAGGCCAAAGCGGGCGGATCACGAGGTTAGGAGTTCAAAATCAGCCTGGCCAATATGGTGAAACTCCATCTCTATTAAAAATACAAAAATTAGGCCGGGCGCGGTGGCTCACGCCTGTAGTCCCAGCACTTTGGGAGGCCGAGGTGGGCGGATCACCTGAGGTCAGGAGTTCGAGACCAGCCTGGCCAACATGGCGAAACCCTGTCTCTACTAAAAAGTACAAATATTAGCCAGGCATGGCAGCGGGGGCCTGTAATCCCAGCTACTCAGGAGGCTGAGGCAGGAGAATTGCTTGAACTCAGGAGGCAGAGGCTGCAGTGAGCCGAGATCGCACCACTGCACTCTAGCCTGGGTGACAAGAGAGAGACTCCATCTCAAAAAAAAAAAATCAGCTGCGCGTGATGGGGCGTGTCTGTAATCCCAGCTACCTGGGAGGCTGAGGCAGGAGAATTGCTTGAACCTGGGAGGCAGAGGTTGCAGTGAGCTGAGATCCCACCAGTCTAGGCGACAGAGCAAGAAAAAAAAAAAAGAATTTTAGGTTTAGTAATGTGCTCAAGCATGGGCTTTGAAATTAGAAAGACAACTGACAAGTAGTAGAACCCAAATCTAAGCCCTCATGTTGATATTTCTAAAAAAAAAAAAAAAAAAAAAAAAAATCCAAGCCCTGATCTTTCTAATTTCAAACCCATGCTTTTAAACACTGTGCTCTCTATAAGTTTCCAAAGTGAGTTTTTGAGTTAGCAGGGTTTTACTATAGTTTTTTGAGACAGTGTTGCTCTGTTGCCCAGGTTGGAGTGCAGTGGCACGATCTCGGCTCACTGCAGCCTCTCCCTCCTGGGTTCAAGCGATTCTTGTGCCTCAGCCTCCCGAGTAGCTGGGATTACAGATTACAGATTACAGGAACGCGCCACCAGGCCTGGCTAATTTTTTTTGTATTTTTAGTAGAGATAGGGTTTCACCGTGTTGCCCAGGCTGGTCTCGAACTCCTGAGCTCAGGCAGTCTGCCGCCTAGGCCTCCCAAAGTGCTAGGATTATAGGCGTGAGCCACCACGCCCGGCCAGTTTTACTAAGTTTTAATGTTAGATGTGTTAGATTGATTCTTTAAATTTGCTAACCATATGTAGCTAGCAGTTCATAAGAATTCATTCAAATATCATTTTTTTCAACATATTTTGAATATATATGTAGTTTATTCCTGCTATGAGCCAGGAATAAGAATGTCTAATTGACATGGAGATCTTATTTCAAAACTCTTTTTTTTAGACAGGCTGACTGCAGCCTCGAACTCCTAAGCTCAAACGATCCTCTCACCTCAGCCTCCCAAGTACCTGCAGAGACTACCATGCCCGGCTAATTTAAAAATTTTTTTTTTTTAGAGAGATAGGGGTCTCAGTATGTTGCCTGGGCTGGTCTTGAACTTCTGGGCTCAAGCAATCCTCCCACTTTGACTTCCCAAAGTGCTGAGACTATAGGTGTGAGCCAATGCACCTAGCCTGTCAAAATTCTTATAGATAATCAGAATTTGCCATCAACAATCATTATCTGAATGATAAATTCTTTTTCTTATGAGACAGAGGTCCAGATTGGCAATTTTTTTTTTTTTTTTTGAGGCAGAATCTTACTCTGTCGCCCAGGCTGAAGTGCAGTGGTGTGATCTGGGCTCACTGCAACCTCTGCCTCCCAGGTTCAAGCAATTCTCATGCCTCAGCCTCCTGAGTAGCTGGGATTACAGGCACACACTACCACGCCTGGCTAATTTTTGTATTTTTAGTAGAGACAGGGTTTCGCCATGTTGGTCAGGCCGGTCTCAAACTCCTAACCTCAGGTGATCACCACCCCCACCACCTCGGCCTGCCAAAGTGCTGGGATTACAGGCTTGAGCCACCGCACCCGGCCTCATTTTTTTTTTTTTTAAGTGAGGTGCTAGAAGACTGTTACCAGAACTTGGGAGTCACTCCTTTTTCAAAAAATACACAAAACCCAGTGGTTTTAGAAGATCTGGAGGGCATCCCTGCCCATCTCATGAGATCCTCAGCATAGCAGGCAGGGAAAAGAGGTTGGAGAGCCTGGCACTGCCCCTGTCCACAGCTGTCTCCTTTCCTAAGCTAAGTCTCTGATGCGAACTCTACTCCTGACCTCCATCATCCGTGTGTGACAATGCCTTGTTTTCATGTTGACTCTTCAGTGCTGGGTGCTGAATTAGCATCCTGTGTTTGTTTTAGCTTCTTATACAGGGACCAAGTCTGGACTATAATTAATTGAGCCCTTATTTGAAATAAATGTGTTCTGGGTATTCAGAGACCTAAAAAGATGTGAGAAAAAAAAAAGAAAGAAAAGAAAAAAAAAAAAGAAACTGCACTTGGCTGGGTGTGGTGGCTCGTGCCTATAATCCCAGCACTTTGGGAGGCCAAGGTAGGAAGATCACTTGAGCCCAGGAGTTTGAGACCAGCCTGGGCAAAATGGCAAGACCCTGTCTCTATAAAAATTTTAAAAAATTAGCCAGCTGTGTTTCTATGCGTCTGTCATCTCAGCTACTAGGGAGGCTGAGGTGGGAGGATTGCTTGAGTCCGAGAGTTTGAGGCTGCAGTGAGCTATGATCATGCCACTGTACTCCAGCCTGAGTGACAGAGTGAGACCCTGTCACACACACACACACACACACACACAAAAGAAAAGGAAAGAAACTGCACTTCTTCAAACAGAACTATGTTCTCTAATGGAGGAGTGAAAAGAAGTAGGGATTTGGAAAGAGAGCACCTAACTTTGAATTTCAGCTAACCATTTATTAAACATATGTCTTTGGGCAGATGTTTGTACCTCAGTTTTCCAATAATATTTAACTTATAAGGATGTAGGGGCAATTAAATACTGTGTATGCTAGTATTATGTAAGTTTTAAAATAAAAATTATTATAAATTAATGGAGCCTACTGATTTTGATAGGAAAATCTATAAATTCCTTGAGTATCAGTGAACACACACCGTTTTTTTTTTTTTCTTTTGGTGGGGTGGGGGAGGGGCAGAGTGTTGCTTTGTTGCTCTGTTGCCCAGGCTGGAGTGGTGCAGTGGCGTGTTTATAGCTCACTGCAGCCTCAAACTCCTGGACTCAAGTGATTCTCCCACCTCAGCCTCTGGAGTAGCTGGGACTAGAGATATATGCTACCATGTCTGGCTAATTTTAACTTTTTTTTTTTTTTTTTTTTTAAAGCGCCAGGTCTTGCTATGTTGCCCAGGCTGGTCTTTAACCCAGGCCTCAAGCTATCCTCCCACCTCTGTCTCCCAAAGTGCTGGGATTACAGGCATGAGCCTGGCCCACAACATTTATTCTAATGTTTATTTCCATAAAATTTCAAGAACAGTTGAAAAAGTTAGTTTGATGTCTTTAAACATGTTATAATATATAATAGTATACAATAACATTTGTAATATGAGAATGTACAATGCTATTATTTAAACAAAAAGCTGAATAAAAACAGATGTAAATCCTTGTCAGCTTAATCACATAAATAATCAGCTTACTGCACAGAGATTGCCTTGTTTCACTATAATCTTTGGATGCAGTTTCCATTCATTGCATATTTTCAGATATTAGTTCTGACTGTCCTTTTCTTCCATGCTGGAGAAGCTACTTCTTTTTCTTTGGATATTATTTGTATGTGTTTCAACTAACCAAATATTTGGATTGATGAAGAGTTGTTATATATTTTTCAGAGGATGAGACCCAATAAAAATACACCTTATAGAAAGTATATATGATTATTTTAAAAACAAACAAAAAAAACCCACAGAAAATAACAAGTGTTGGTGAGGATGAGGACATGGAGGCACTGGAACCCTTGTAAAGTGTTAGTGGGAATGTAAAATGGTGCAGCTGCTATGGAAAATGGCATACAGAGCTCTTAAAAAATTTAAAATAGAATTACCATATGAGAAGCCACATTCAGTGGTGCATGCCTATAGTCCCAGCTATTCCAGAGGCTGAGGCAGAAGGATCATCTGAGCCCAGAAGTTTGAGGCCAGCCTGAGCAACATGACAAGACCTTATCTCAAATAAAACCAAACCCAATAACTTTCTTTCATGACTCTTGAATTTGCTTTTTCAAGATAGGCACCACTGGGGAAATACCCAGAGAGTGGGGCAATCGCGGTTTTAGTATTTGATACTTTGAGACACTGTAAAGTGATACGATGATTCAGCTTTGCTGTCATCCCAACTATTTTCCAGAGAGTATTAATGTTGGACCACCTTGTGAATTATGCAAGGCTGTCAGTGTTGCCTTTGGCACTAACAGAAAAGAGTGAGTCAAGAATATACATTGCAAGGTAGAAATGGTCAAGATGTGGAGTTTCTTGTATGTGATACTTTTCTATTTTGTTTCATGAGAAAAAACTAGTTATTTCATTAGGAAATTAGTTGCATATTTAGAATTTTCATTAATAGTGATTTTAAATGTTACTGTTGGTAAAACAGTGAGTTTGTTAGTTTAGAAACGGTTCATCTAACAGCTAACAACTTAGATTTAAATAATTAAGTTTGGCTGGGCGTGGTGATTCACACCTGTAATCCCAGCACTTTGGGAGGCCGAGGCAGGCAGATCACCTGAGGTCTGGAGTTTGAGACCAGCTTGGCCAACATGGTGAAACCCTGTCTCTACTAAAAATACAAAAATTAGCCAGGTGTGGTGGCACACGCCTGTAGTCCCAGGTACTCGGGAGGCTGAGGTGGGAGAATCTCTAAACCTGGGAGGTGGAGGTTCCAGTGAACTGAGATTGTGCCACTGCACTCCAACCTGGGCAACAGAGTGAGACTCCATCTCAAAATAAAATAAAATGATGTAAAATAAGTAAGTTTATGGATGGAGAGGGATATCTAGGAGTATATTTCAGAATCTTTTTTTTTTAAACTACTCCAAATATCTATGCACAAAATTCAAGTCAACTGTGCAAGAAAAGTCAAAGAAGTTTCTTTTTGTTTTGTTTTGTTTTTAGAGACAGGTCTCACTATGTTGCCCAGGCTGGAGTGCAGTGGTTATTCACAGGTACCATCATAGCACATTATAGTCTTCAACTCCTGGCTAAAGTGGTTCTCCTGCCTCAGCCTCCTGAGTAGCTGGGACTACAAGTGCCCACTGTGCCCAGCCAAAGCAGTTTCTTGGTATTTCAGGAGTTCTTATATAAATGTTAATTTTCAGCCAAAAACTCAAGTTTGCTACAACTATACTCAATTAATGTTCTTTGTTTTATTTGTAGTTAAAGCAAGGACACAACATCAGAGGGACGGCAGAGAATCCTTGTGTGTAGATCTTTGGTGGTGAGTACCTGGGAAAAGTCACCTAAGTCAAGATGTCAGCGTAAAAAGCATTTTATTTTGAGCCAAAGTGGAATGAGCCATCTATCTAAGTGCTTATATGGTATAATGTGATTAGTAGAAAGGTTTTTTTGTGACTCTCTTACTCTGTTGCCCAGGCTGGAGTGCAGTGGTGTGATAACATCACTGCAGCCTCGACCTCCTGGGCTCAAGTGATCCTCCCACCTCAGCCTCCTGAGTAGGTGGGACTACCAGTGCACGCCACCACACTCGGCTAATTTTTAAATTTTTTGTAGAGACAGGATCTCACTATGTGCTGAATTCCTGGGCTCAAGTGATCCTTCTGCCTAAGCTTTCCAAAGTGCAAGGGTTATAGCATAAACCATGGCACCCAGCTGACATTTTGATAGATGTATACATTGTGGAATAATTAAGTCAAGCTAATTAATATATTTGTCACCTCACATTCTTATTTTGGAGGTAAGAACATTTGAAATTTACTCTCAACAATTTTGAAATATATAATACATTATTAACCATAGTCACCAAGCTGTACAATAGATCTGTCTCCATTCTTCCCTTTACATTTACGATTTGCTCTGTCTAGAAACTGAACAAGTATCACAAGGAGGAAAATTGAGTGGTTAACAAACATATGAAACCACGTTCAACTTTACTTTCCCACCTTTAAGGCAACTTATAAACAAAAATTGTAATAGTATAGTAATGCAAGGGATATATAGCAGCTAAGAGAAATGAACTAAATCTGCGTATACACAACACAGATGGGTTTAAAAATCATTGTAATTATTACAAGCATGAGCCACAATGCCCGGCTGTAACATTTGATTTCTTACAGGAAAGATAACAAATTTGTCAAAATGCTAACAATGATCAGCCAGGCGTGTAGGCTAACACCCGTAATCCCAGCACTTTGGGAGGCCAAGGCGGGTGGATCACGAGGTCAGGAGATCGAGACCATCCTGCTAACACGGTGAAACCCTGTCTCTACTAAAAATACAAAAAAAATTAGCTGGGTGTGGTGGCAGGTTCCTGTAGTCCCAGCTACTCAGGAGGCTGAGGCAGGAGAATGGCGTGAACCCGGGAGGCAGAGCTTGCAGTGAGCCGAGATCGCGCCACTGCACTCCAGCCTGGGCAACAGAGCGAGACTCCATTTCAAAAAAAAACAAACAAAAAAACATACTGTTGAATGAAAAGCAAGTTACAGATTATGTAGTGCTTATGTAACATTTTTATTTATTTATTTGTTTTGTTTTTCTCCTCTGTGGGCATTGGAAAATGGAACATTCTTAAATGGACACATTCATACTAATAGCATTTTCATGTTCTCTCTTTTTAAATGCACACACGCAGACACACACATATGCGGAAGAAAGGGACACACTGGAAGGATACACTCTAAATTCCTGAAAGTGGTTACCTCTGAAGAGACTGGGAGGGTAATTGATTTGGACTGGGCTTGAGGGGAGTGCAAGGGGGCTTCAATTGTATCTGTAATTTTTTTTCTTTTTTTCCTGTACTTTCTAGGGGTGACTAATGTAATGTTTTATTTATTTATTTATTTTTAAATTGAAAACATTTTTTAATGGAGACAGGTCTTGCTATATTGCCCAGGCTGGTCTTGAATTCCTGGGCTCAAGCAATCTTCCTGCCTTGGGCTCCCAAAGTCCTGGGATTACAGCTATGAGCCATGATGCCCGGCTGTAATATTTTATTTCTTATAGGAAAGACAAAAAATTTGTCAAAATGTTAACAATGATCAGTTCTGGATGTTGACTCATGGGTGTTTGTTATATTCTTTGTATTTTTCTGTCTTTTGAAGATTTCTTATAAATAAGATTTGTTCTTTCCTGTGAAGATTAATCTTCTACTTTGTGCCTGGATTTGGTATGTTGTGCACATTTCGGCCCACACAATAGTAATAAATGAGTCTTGGAACAAAATGTAAGCAATCCTCTGCAAGCCTGCATGACACATTCTCACTAAGCCAGCCTAAAAATAACAGAAGAGTAAAAGTATTATTAGACAGAGGGACCCTCATTTGACCTTTTGGCCATTTGGATTGTCCATTCAGTTAATCTTGTCACAATCATGTAATTATGAGGTTGGTTTGAGCTTAATGAACCAATATATACAACGAAAATATGCTGTCACCAGAACTGTGCCACACAAAGGCCTTGGGACATAATACTTTTCTTGTGTTTGTACATGAGATTTCCCAAAGATAACAAAACCTTTTACCAAATATGCTTTTCACACCTATTACCCTTTCCAATGAATATTCCTCTTCCCCACGTCAAGTCGGCATCCCCCAAAATATGTCGATGCTGCACCTTTGCCACATAAATACCCAAATGCTGCTTGATACCCCTGCAGGCTACGTTTGACAGTACAATACCTGCAAAGGCAGCGGAGCTGCAGAGTGCTGTTGAAAAGACCATTAGAATCTCCTCTGAAAGAGTCTCAAACTGAAATGCCAGTTAGTAAAACATATAGGAAGGAGAAAAACAACCAGGCAAGTATGTAAGTGTACTCAGCAGCACTCAAAATTCCAGCTGAGTTGAACCTGGAGGTATTTAAAAAAAGTTGAATGTCTGGAGAACTAGTTTGGGAAACTTAGTCTTTTTTAATTAAAAAAAAAGTTAAAAAAGATATATACACTTCACTCCCTAAAAAAGAAAAAAAGAAAAGAAAAAGTGAGTAGGAAGTAGGGGATGTGTACATTAATGAGGGCTTCCTTCCTTTTTCTCACTTGGGGAGTAGTCAAAGACCCTTTAAGACTTGTTTCCTTTTTCTTCTCTAGAAGGAGATAGCCAGCGTGTTCCAGCAATGATAATAGCAGTATGGACATCATTTTAAAAAACTCTAGCAGTATACTATTATAAGACCAAAATAAGAGCAATATGGTAAAGCATTATACATTATTTCTACTCCTGTATCTGACTCTTTCTCTTTCAGCTAGCTTTAGTCAGCAGGCTTATTTGCTCCAGCCTAGGGGGTTTGATTTATTTACTCTATGTGAACAGGTCTGACTATGGAAACCCCTTCCTCATTTCAGAACCTTTGGCTTCCAGGTGGAGATTCATTCACACCGTTTACACCACATACTTGCTCCCTGCCTGGACAAATTGGTCCCAGTTCCCTCGGGTCAGATGTATTCTGATGACTCCCAAGTCCTGAGCTGCATAACACTCAAAGCCTTTGCATCAGTCTCTCGTTGAGCCCTAGAGGTGCATCTCTCTTCATGGTTGTTGCAAACATTACTAATTGCCTCAACCTCTTAACTGTGGGTACCCATCTCTAGAATGAAACCATCCCTTAATTTGATGTTTATTGAACACCTGTTAGATGCTGCCATTCTGCTAGGAGCTAGGAGTATAGTGCTGATTAAGATAGCCATGGCCTCTGCCTTCATGGTGCTTATAGTGTACTGTGGAGCTTACACAGGGAGCCTGCTTTAAGGAAGGATCAGGTTTCTTCACTAATGAGACCTGTACATAGATGGTACTGAATGAGTGTGTGTGTATATGTTTGTTAGTGGGTGGGAAGCAAGACAGGAAGCAAGGAAACCAGAACTATCAACATTGTTTAGGTTAGAGGTGATGGTATTTTGACCAGGGTTGTAGCAGCAATGGAAATAGTGAGAAGTGATCATTTGAGGGTAAACAGGACTGACTGGCAGACTGGTTGTGGGGTTATAGAGACAGAGATAAATCAATGATGACCCATATGTGTTTGACCTGAGCTACTGGGTGAACAGCAGGGCTATTTACAGAGATGAGGATAGAGAGAATGTGTGTGCAAGAATCAGGAGTTGAGTTTTTTTCATTGTTACATTTGATTTTCCAGTTGAAAAATCAAGTGGTGATATTGAGAAGTCACAAATACATGACTTTGAAGTTCAAGGTTAGAGATAAAATTTTGAGATCATCAATGTGTAATCCATTTAAAGAAATGGGTCTTGTATTAGTCCATTCTGGACTGGCCAGGTGTGGTGGCTCACACTTTAATCCCATTACTTTGGGAGGCCAAGATGGGAGGATTCACTCAAGGCCAGGAGTTTGAGACTAGCCTGGTCAATGTAGTGAGACCCCATCTCTCTAAAAAAATAAAGAAATATGTGATACTGAGTGATTTATAAGAAAAGAGGTTTAATTGGCTCATGGTTCTATAGGCCGTATAGGAAGCATAAAGCTAGCATCTACTTCTCAGGGAGGCCTCAGGAAGCTGCCAGTCATGGCAGAAGGTGAAGGAGGAGCAGGTGTTTCACATGGTGGAAGCAGGAGCAAGAGAGTGAGTGGAGAGATGCTGCACACTTTTAGATGATTAGATCTCACAAGAACTCACTATCTTGAGGACAATACCAAGGGTGTGATACTAAACCATTCATGAGAAATTCGCGCTCATGATCCAATCACCTCCCACTAGGCTCCACTTCCAACATTGGGGATTACAATTGAACATGAGATTTGGATGAGGACGCAGATTCAAGCTAGATCAGTCTGGATGATAACACCTTCAGAGAGAACGTCTCAGCTGGGCGTGGTGGCTCACGCCTGTAATTCCAGCACTGTGGGAGGCTGAGGTGGGCAGATCACAAGGTCAGGAGATCGAGACCATTCTGGCTAACATGGTGAAACCCTTTCTCTACTAAAAAAACAAAAAATTAGCCAGGTGTGGTGGTACACGCCTGTAGTCCCAGCTACTCAGGAGGCTGAGGCAGGAGAATCTCTTAAACCCAGGAGGCGGAAGTTGCAGTGAGCCGAGATTGTGCCACTGCACTCCAGCCTGGGCGACAGAACGAGACTCCGTCTCAAAAAAAAAAAAAAAAAAAAAAAAGAGAGTGTCTCAACAGAGAAGAGGACCAAGGACACTGCCTTGGGACAAGCCAACATTTAGATCCTGGGAGCAGAAAGAAAAGCCAGCAGAGGTGACTTAGAAGGAACAGCCAGTGTGATGGGAGGGAAATCATTAGTACATGTTATCCCTGCAGCCAAATGCAGTGTCTCAAAGAGGATGAAGTAATCTCTTGCGTAAACTAAGAGCAGTTAGGTAAGATGAAAACTGAGTATCAGTCACTGGTCTTGCCACAAGGTGACCTTGACAAGTGATCTGATTGGATCTGATTGAGGAGGAGCTGTGGGTGAAGAAGTGTGGGCAACAAAGGAAGACATCTCTTTTGAGGAGTTTTAGTGCAAAGGGAGTAGAGAAATAGGGGTTAGGTGGATAGATGGGGTCAAGTAAGATTTTTAAAGACAAGAAATATTCTAGTATGTTTGTAAGCTGATGAGAATGATCCAGGAAAGAAAGAAATCTGAGGCTGCAATTGCAAGAAGGAATTACTACAGGATGAAAGTCCTTGAGTCATTGAAGGAATGACTCCAGGGCACAGATGGAGGAAGCAAGGCCAGTTCATCCAGGGTAACAAGAGAGAAAGCAGAGCAGAGAAGAGGCATAGATAAACTCGGCAGATGTGGTGGGAAGACAAAGATACTTTCTTCTGAGGGCTCTGATATTCTCAGTAAAATAAGAAACAAGGTCATCTGCTGAGTTCAAAGAGGGAGAAGAAGGTATTGAAGACTTGAGAAGAGAATAAATAAAATCAACCTCTTGTAGAGTGGCAGAGTGAGCTAATAAGGAAAATTTAGGATTGCTGAGCAGCACTGAGGGCCCACTGAGGATTATGGTCATCAACTTAAAGTGAGATTTAAAGTGTAAATGGTGAAAAAGTGGTAAGGTCAATGGATCGGAGATCCTAGTGGGTCAAATTACTCTTGGAACCAAGATACTAGAGGCAATGAGTTGGAAAGATCAAGATTGGTGGTGAGAGAGAAATGCTCGTAATGGAGATTGTGGAGGTGGAACAGTTATTACTGATGAAAGTGATCTGGACATGGTTGTGGTACCAAGAGGTGACAAGGTGGAGGCACTGAGAGATCAGGGTTTTCCAGAGGTGGAAGATACAAGAGATTTTACTGATGTTTTGCCATAAATTCCAGAGGGCAAACTGGAAGCATTTGGAAGGTTGAGGAGAGAAGAAGATTGAATCAAGTTAGGCATATGGTGATAAGATATGGTGGCAAGAATCCAGGTGACTAATATGACTTAGAAGGCTTGGATTTCTATTTTATTTATTTTTTTGAGACCAAGTCTTGCTCTGTCACCTAGGCTGGAGTGCAATGGTGTGGTCTTGGCTCACTGCAACCTCCGCTTCCCAGGTTCAAGTGATTCTCCTGCCTCAGCCTCCTGAGTAGCTGGGACTACAGGCATGTGCCACCACACCCAGCTAATTTTTGTATTTTTAGTAGAGATGGGGTTTCACCATGTTGGCCAGGCTGGTCTCAAGCTCCTGACCTCGTGATCCGCCCGCCTTGGCCTCCCAAAGTGCTGAGATTACAGGTGTGAGTCATTGCGCCCGGCCGGAAGGCTTGGATTTCTTATGGAGACTGACGTAAACAGGATTGTGATGGCCTTGTGATCTCATAGGGGGAGGTGAAGAATTCATTCTATTCTAGCTTCCTTCTTAGGACTAGTCTCTCAGACACTCCTACTGTAGAGACACAACATCCCTTGGAGGTTGTTCAGAATATTCTTTTCATTCTCTGCATCCCCTGAATCCTAAGCTCACTTCTTACCCTGCTCTGATCCTTTCAAGCCAAGGCACATCTCAATTCCTCTAGCATTTATAGTCTCATTCAACAGATGAGACTATTTAACAAATAATGCTTTCCTGTTCCTTAGATATCTTTTTTATTATATTTCCTGTTACACAGTTTTGCTCTGCACCCAGGCTGGAGTGCAGTTGCAGGATCTCGGCTCACTGCAATCTCCACCTCCTGGGTTCAAGCAATTCTTTTGCCTCAGCCTCCTGAGTAGCAGGGATTACAGGTGCCTGCCATCATGCCCAGCTAATTTTTTTTGTATTTTTTGTAGAGACGGGGTTTCACCATGTTGGCCAGGCTGGTCTTGAACTCCTGACCTCAAGTGTTCCACCCACCTCAGCCTCCCAAAGTGCTGGGATTACAGGCATGAGCAAACATGTCCAGCCCTTATATGTACTTTCACTTCTTAATATGGCTTAGCACATTTCAGTGAATATTGGTTGGTTTTGAGAACATGGAAGAAACTAACATCTTCCAGAAAGCAGCACAAATTATATGAGTAAACGGGAAATTTTAAAAGAAGTTTTTTTATTTTGGAGACGGAGTCTCGCTCTGCCACCTAGGCTGGAGTGCAGTGGTGCGATCTTGGCTCACTGTAACCTCTGCCTCCCGGGTGCAACGATTCTCCTGCCTCAGCCTCCCAAGTAGCTGGGATTACAGGAACATGCCACCACTCCGGCTAATTTTTGTAGTTTTAGTAGAGATGGGGCTTCACCATGTTGGCCAGGCTGGTTTCGAACTCCTGACCTCAGGTGATCCACCCACTTCGGCCTCCCAAAGTGCTGGGATTACAGGTGTGAACCACCGCGCCTGGCCAAAGGAAGTTTTAATTAAAAATTTTATATCATTTTCCTCAAATGTTAACAATGTACTGTAAACCAGAAATAAAATTTTAAATCCTCCAACTGACTGAACCCTTTTTGAAGAGAAACATTCTTAGAAACCTTCGGGAAAACATTTCCTACTTTGAAAAACATGGACTATAAGCAAATAATGTCTTTTATTATGAGAAAGTCTTTTGGTTTTTAATTATCCTTGTCGAAAAAAAAAACAGGATAAAAGATTGCTTTTTAAGATTATCACTAAAATAAAAAATACAAAATAAAAACAAATTTCTATTTAACTCATTCCTGAATCTTAAAGAATGTGTTACAAGTTGGGCCGGGCACAGTGGCTCACACCTGTAATCCCAGCACTTTGAGGCCGAGATGGGCAGATCACTTGAGGTCAGGAGTTCAAGACCAGCCTGGCCAACATGGTGAAACCCTGCTCTACAGAAAATACAACAATTAACCGGGCATGGTGGTACATGCCTATAATCTCAGCTACTTGAGAGCTGAGGCACAAGAATTGCTTGAACCCAGGAGGTGGAGGTTGTAGTGAGCTGAGATCATGCCACTGCACTGTAGCCTAGTGACAGAGCAAGACTCCGTCTCAAAAAAAAAAAAAAAAAAAAAAAAAATGTTACAAGTTAAGAAAATCTTCCTTCTCCTTAGACAACATGTTAAAAGAAACTCAAGAAATGTTACAGCAGGTAATTTTATGACAAATATGTGGATATGCCCATTTTCAAAATATGTTAGAAAATACATTTTATAAACCCAAACTTACAACACGGCCTTCCACAAAGTAAGTGCTCAATAAAGGGTAATAATAACAGAGCCAATAATAACAGCAATAATTTTTAAATTTAGATATTTTTAGAAGTAGACTTTCAGCATTTCTTCTACTTGTTGAAATGAAGTCAATGAGGTTGTTTTCTTTAGTGTGTTAACTGAGTATCAAGGGGCTCTAGGAAGGAAATGATTGATCAGTTGGCTTTAGGAATAAAGCATTTCCCTGAAGCTACCTTGGTTAATATTTGCAAGTATTGTGAACTTTTTGGATGAAATACCACACAGATGCAACTCAAAACGAATAGTAATGCACATATATAGTTCTTTCAGCTCTAAACTGGTATTACTTTCAAGTAAACTCTGAAATCTTGGGAATAACCATCTCATGGCTCTTGGTAAAAATGATACATGTTCATTATGAAACAATCAAGCACAGATAAGATGATGATCCGAGGATGAGATGGTGCCCTCACTCATTTCTATTCAATGTTCAAGATATAACCCTGAACAGAGAGGGTTCAGGGAGACCCTCAGTTGACTAAGGGACTCACAATGCAACTTCAGTTCAGTTTTAAAAAATAAGAAAGTTATGTTTCTGGCACATTTTAGTTTTGGGCTGAGATTCAAAACATTTACAGACATTGATATATGTCCCAGGTGCCCCTTGTCTTTTTTTGTCCCCCTGAGCACAAAATAACATTACATAATTTATGATTCTTTTTTTCTCTTCTCTAGACCAAAACCCAGTAAAAAGAAAACAGATAAACAAAAGAGGTGGGGCTAGTTCTCTGCAGAGTGTTGTGGAGGTGGGGCTGAGGATGGAGTTTTCCTTCTGGAATCCCAGCCCTGCTGTTGGGAGAGCAAGGTCCTGCCACATCCCCTAAGGAGCTAAGACCACAGGGATCTCAGAGGGTTTTGCTGTCACTTTGAAATGGTGTGAGGTTTCCTGCTTCGTCAGAATCCCTGCTGAGGGGGAAATTGAAGGTGTATTGTGGAAACCTCCATTGGGGGCTTCTGCACAGTCACAGGAAATGGTGAGTTTGCAGGAACTTGCGGTTACTGTGAGAAAATTTGCTTTGGATTTTTATGTCCAAAATCTCTGTGGAATTCCCCAGGTCTGAAGCCAGTGCCTGCTTTGGACTCTGCTCTGCATACAGGTTCATCTGATTGTATTTTTTCTCATTAATTGAAATTTGCCAGCTGCAATTTTATCAGCGAAAACCAAATTCTAATCTCGTAGATAGATATAGAAAATGTGGCTTTAAATTATGGCCTTAGGTTATGATGAAATAAAACACCAACGAGTATGAACTGGGTCTTTATGAGCGAATTTGAAAAATAAAGTAGTAAATCTGTCTATGATAATAGGTTAACAGAGCAGAAAATAAGGGCAGATGCTGTAGTTTGTAGATCAGCATCCTGTCACAACGATTTTGGAACATTTGGTTCATGTTCTGTCACACATTCTTAAGAGTAGTTATGCAATTGCCTCCAAGCTGTTGGCTGTATTAGACAAACTTTAAATTAGTGAAAGGAATCTATTTTTATGTGGTGGTGGTGGGGTAATAGTTCTTCTAAACAAACTTTCATTTTCATCTTTTGAAAGTTTTTAAAGAATCGAGTTTTTTTTTTTTTTTCCTTTGAGACAGATCTCGGTTCTGTTGCCCAGGCTGGAGTACAGTGGCACGATCACGGCTCATTGCAGCCTCAACCTACCGGGCTCAAGTGATCCTCCCACCTCAGCCTCCCAAGTAGCTGGGACTACAGGCACATACCACCATGCCTGGCTACTTTTTGTATTTTTTGTAGAGACTGGGTTTCACCACATTGCCTAGGCTGGTCTCGAAATCCTGGGCTCAAGTGATTTACCTCGGCCTCCCAGGTACTGGGATTACAGGCATGAGCCACTGTACTTGGCCTTTGAAGTAAACTTAAAAAAAAAAAAGAGAGACCAGGCTCAGTGACTCACACCTGTAATCCCAGCACTTTGGGAGGCTGAGGCAGGTGGATCACAGAGCTTGAGACCAGCCTGGCCAACATGGTGAAACCCCATCTCTACTAAAAATACAAAAATTAGCCAGGCGTGGTGGTAGGCACCTGTAATCCCAGCTACTCGGGAGGTGAAGGCAGGAGAATCGCTTGAACTCAGGAGGCAGAGATTGCAGTGAACCAAGACTGCACCACTGCACTCTAGCCTGGGTGACAGTGCAAGACTCCGTTTCAAAAAAAAAAAGAAATATGAGACTCTCTTTTTATGAGTGGAAGGTGTCTTTCACCTGTAGCACAAAGTGGAAGTTCAGAGCCTGAACGGATTCTGTAGCCAGGCCACCTGACTCTGCCTCTTGCTGGTTGTGTGACCTTGGGCAAGTTACATAACCTCTCTGTGCAGCATTTCGTAATCTGTAAAATGAGGATACTAGCCGGGCACAGTAGCTCACGCCTGTAATCCCAGCACCTTGGGAGGCTGAGGCAGGTGGATCACGAGGTCAGGAGTTTGAGACCAGACTGGCCAATATGGTGAAACCCCATCTCTACTAAAAATACAAAAATTAGCAGGGTGTGGTGGCGTGTGCCTTTAGTCCCAGCTACTCGGGAAGCTGAGGCAGAAGAATCGCTTGAACCTAGGAGGTGGAGGTTGAAGTGAGCCAAGATTATGCCACTGCACTCCAGCCTGGGCGACAAGAGGGAAACTCTGTCTCAAAAAAAAAAAAAAAAAAAAAAAAAAGATTATAGATAAACAATCAAATGATTTTTCTAATGATAAAATCTTTTAGAAAGTTGAGGTGTTTGCTTCCATAAGGAACCTGGATAAATATAATGTATGGCATTAGTGACATAAGCAGGTTACTGTGAACTGCTAATCAACAGAATCTGGAAACATGCCACTAAATCTGAGTCACTGTCAACATGTGAGTCCACACCTACAGGAGGGGTGGTTCCTTGTATGAAAAACAGCCTCAGTAAATCACTGAAACTCTGCTGGCAAACATTTTTAATGCAAGTAATGCACCTCAATTTCACCCCCCTGCTTACAATCCTGTTTGAAACAATTCCAAACAAATGACCAAGACACCACTTTGGACCAAAAGAAAGCTGGTATCTTACAGTAACAAATACTGTAGCTTGAACGCAGTTCTCCATGAGAAATTAGTGAAAGGGAGCATCCATTCCCTTAGAAATCAATTAATATTACCATTAATAAGAGGTTGGGCAACTGGGCACGGCGGCTCACGCCTGTAATCCCAACACTTTGGGAGGCCAAGGTGGGTGGATCACTTGAGGTCAGGAGTTATGGCAAAACCCTGTCTCTACTGAAAATACAAATATCAACCAGGCATGGTGGTGGGTGCTGGTAATCCCAGCTACTTGAGAGGCTGAGGCACGAGAATCACTTCAACCTGGGAGGTGGGGGTGGGGGTTGCAGTGAGCTGAGATCACGGTGCTGCACTCTAGTCTGGGCAACAAGAAGTAACCTCTGTCTCAAAAAAAAAAAAAAAAAAAAAAAAAAGAAAGAAAGAAAGAAAAGAGGTAGGGGAACCCTTTTTTATAGAGTTTTGCTCAGGAACCAAAAATTCAAGTTTATTTTAAACCTTTTGTCTATGCTTGAGGTATCTGGATTTCTGCTTTTAATATCACATTGTAAAGATTTAAAGAGAAAACATCTGTGTAGACATTGTTAATTTCGTAAATACTGATGTAATTTCTTGTGTTTTTCCATATCATCTACTGAAACTAAATAGCTCAGAATTAAAAGAAAAAGAGCCCTTTTATTTTGCCAGTCTATAAAGCTTCTGATGACAGGTAGAAGAACCTGTTGGTTAAGGACTTAGGTTTTGAGGTCGGTGGATGTGGGATTGAATTGTGGACAAGATCTCAGTTTGTATAGAGGCGTGTATATCGGCCTCATTTATACATATTCTTAGAGGGCTGTGAGAAGTAAATGTGTTTATATGTATAGAATTTAGTACCCATGGCCAGGCGCAGTGGCTCACGCCTGTAATCTCAGCAGTTTGGGAGGCCAAGGCAGGTGGATCACTTGAGGTCAGGAGTTTGAGAGCAGCCTGGCCAACATGGTATGAAACCCCGTCTCTACTAAAAATACAAAAATTAGCCAGGCATGGTGGTGCGTGCTTGTCATCCCAGCTACTCAGGAGGCTGAGGCAGAAGAATCGCTTGAGCCCAGGAGGCAGAGGTTGCAGTGAGCTGAGATCGCGCCACTGCACTGCAGCCTGGGCAGCAGAGCAAGACTCTGTCTCAAAACAAAAACAAACAAACAAAAAAGAATTTAGTACCCACGCTGGCTCAGATGTTGATGGCTACTGTTGTGAATCTGGCTCTACGGGGACCAGTCGCTTCGTCACTCTTTAAAGACAAGACACTCCTAAATTATCTACCATGCCATTTTATTTAGAAAGCCTTAACATGATTGATACATTTAATTTAATTTTATTTTTTTGAGACAGAGTGTTGCTCTTGTCCAGGCTGGAGTGCAATGGCACCATCTCAGCTCACTGCAACCTCTGCCTCCTGGGTTCAAATGATTCTCTTGCCTCAGCCTCTCAAGTAGCTGGGATTACAGGTGCCCGCCACCATGCCCAGCTAATTTTTGTATTTTAGTTGAGATGGGGTTTCACCATGTTGGTCAGGCTGGTCTAGAACTCCTGACCTCAAGTGATCCACCCACCTCGGCTTCCCAAATTGCTGAGATTATAGGCATGAGCCACCTCACCTGGCCGATGCATTTAAATGTGGGATTAAATATTCACACCTAGTTCAAGTGTTCACATCTGTACTTGAAACTAAAACTTGGTAACAAGGCATAAAATCTGTATTAGTCTGTTTTCATGCTGCTGATAAAGACATACCCGAGACTGGGCAATTTACAAAAGAAAGGTTTATTGGACTTACAGTTCCACATGGCTGGGGAGGCCTTACAATCATGGCAGAAGGTAAGGAGGAGCAAGTCACATATCACGTGGATGGCAGCAGGCAGAGAGAGCTGGTACTCGGAGACTCCTGTTTTTAAAGCCATCAGATCTCGTGAGGCTTATTCACTATCATGAGAACAGCACAGGAAAAACTCATCCCCATGATTCAATTACCTCCCATCGGGTTCCTCCTAGGACACATGGGGATTGTAGGACTTACAATTCAAGATGAGATTTGGGTGGGGACACAGCCAAACCATATCAAATACTGTTTAATTTGAGTCTAGGAGAAATCTTAAGGCCTTAAACTTAGAGAGACTTTATAAAAGCAGAGGCTAGCTCCATCTGTACTGTTTATTCCTTCAGAATATTATGCCTACTTGTATTCCCAATGCCTGACTCAGGGCTCTCCCATAGTCAGTCCTCAATGAATATTGGTAAGGAAAAAAATGGTTCATTGAGGAGATTTTTGCAGTAATTCAGGTGACTGATGACATTTGACCTTTGTGAATGAATCTCCAATTCTGCAATTGGGTGGATTCTCTACCTATAGGTACAAGAGGAAGAGGACGAGAAATATTTCCTGTTCTCTCAATAACTTTCCAAATAACATGTCATAAGAAGCCTCCTCATTCTACTCTCCAACATATTAAAAGCCTAGGATTGAGCCAGGTGCAGCATCTAACGCCTCTAATCCCAGCACTGTGGGAGGCCAAGGCAGGCAAATCTCTTGAGCTCAGGGGTTTGAGACCAGCCTGGGCAACAAAGTGAGACCCCCCGCCCTGCAAACCCCCTCTACAAAAAATACAAAAAATTAGCTGGGCGTGGTGGCATTTGTCAGTAATCTCAGCTGCTCAGGAGGCTGAGGTGGGAGAATCGCTTGAGCCTGGGAGGCGGAGGTTGTAGTGAGCTGAGATTGAGATTGTGCCACTGCACTCCAGCCTGGGCAACAGAGCGAGACTCCATCTCAAAAAAAAAAAAAAAAAAGGCATAGGTCCATAGCCCTTTAGAACTGGAAGAAGCCTTCTAGGCCAAGCCCTTCATTTGAACTAAGCCTTGACGAGTATTAGCCGTTAGCCATTTGTGGAAGGTCGCACAGTACTCATGACTGGAAGTCTTATCTTTGAAACCTCTCAGTCCACGGTCATTTCACCTGCCTGTTTGTAAAACAATGTCCTGTTACTTAAGTATACTTTTTAATGGAAAAAAGTATACTTTTTAATAGGAAAAACAAGAGTATCAAAGTGGTGTTCTGGTGCCTGCGTTCAACTTCTGCAGCGTGTACTTCACAGGCACAGGTACTTAGGACGTTGCCCCGCCGAGACTGTCGTTCATATCGCGCCCACCTCCGGGTAACGTCGGTAATGCTGACCTAGCTCCATTATTTGTATTAATTTATTTAGCTAGCAGGGGGAACGGCTGAGTAATGCAGTCTCAGCTGCTAGATAGGAAGACGCAAGACTCCGCCGGCGCCCACCATCAGAGCGTGACAACAAGCAGGACCGGAGGTTGGGGAAAAACACAGGGACAGAATGAATGTGTGCATGGGGGAGCTCTGCTGGGGAGAGGGCAAGAGGCTGTGATCAGATTATCTGAGGTTTCAGAACTTTTATATAAAGACCAAGGAACCAAATGAAAACCCAATTCTTCCAGGGAGCCCTGGAAAGTTCAAAGGACCTCGTTTGAGGGAGCGAGTCCCCGCAGCTCGCGCCCGCGTCTCCCTCGCGCTTCCCCCAGGACAGGGGCCGCCCCAACCCGGGCGCGCTGAGCCCGGCTGCGACCCTAGCCCCTTCTCTCTCTGCCTCCTCGGCCCGAAGGGAAGCACAGGCTCGAGCAGCATTCGGGGCTCATCCATCAACCGCAGAGGCAAAGGGGGAGGAGAGAGGAGAGAGGAGAGAGGAGGCGGGAGGCGGGAGGCGGGAGGAGGAGTTTCTGGGCGGCCGAGAGCCCCCGGTGGGGCCGGCGGAGGAGCGCCCTTCCCCCCGTGCGCTGATTGCTGTGGCGTCCTGCCCGTCCCCGCCCGCGTGTGTGCGAGGGAGGGCGAGTGCGCTGGGTCGGCCCGATGGGGGTAATCGAGGGTTTCGGGGACGCCAAGCGGCACTTTCCTCTTCCCAGCGAGTGAAGGAGGGCAGTCGGCGGCTCTCGCGCCCCGGCCACTTTCCCTGCGCGATTCCCGGAGCTCCCTGCAGGAGGTGAGAGTCCCCAGCGGGTCCGGATGGCGTAGTTGTGCCGCGGCGCAGCAGCTGCCGGAGCTCGCCGCCGCCGAGCGCTGGGCGGAGAAACTTTCCGCCGCTTTCCTCCAACTTGCTGCGGGTGGATCTTCGCTGGACACACCGCCTCCGAGGTACGTGCCGGCCCAGCCCCGCGGTGCTGCAGCCCGCCCGGGCTGTGGGCTCTGCAGGCTGCGCGGGTGCCCGTCGGCGCGGCGCGGGCTGCCAGTGCCTACTTACCGGCCAGGGTCGCTCCAGCCGCCGGGACCTCCGGGCTTGGAGGGGCGGCGCTGGTGGGGCGGTGTTTACGTTCCGGGGAGCAGGCACCGGTGGCCAGCGGTGCGTGGGCAGCGGCCGCACGGGGCAGGCAGTGCTTCAAGCGATGCGCAGTGCTGGGGAGGAATTCTCCACGCCCGCCCTCACTCTTCCTCTCCGCGGGTCCTTCTGACCCCTGCGGGGCGCGGCGGCCACTTCCCTCCGGGCGCGTGACAGCGTCGGTGGGAATGGTTTGTTGTGGGTTCGCAGTCAATTGCCGTGGCCCAGGCTGCGGCTCCCGGACTCGTGCACGGACGCGGTTTGCGTTCCCTGCTGGCCGCGCCCTCAGGGTGCCTTGCGGGCTGCGCCGCAAGCTGCAGCTCGGCCCCCTCCGCCCCGGTTTATTTTGAAGGCTCTCTTCGTGTATTCATTTGGTTAGGACAAACTTGGAAATCTTGGACTGTCGCTAGAAGAATCTGCTTGCAGACTTGATCTTATTAGGGCATTTGCCCCGCTTTGCAGAATTGCATAGTGTCAGGAGCGGACGTGTCAAGCGTGAATTACCTTGGCAAAGTAGAACTTAGTGGATTTGGTGTCCTCACGAAAAGCTGAAAGAAGAAAACCGTTCCATTTCCCTAGCTGTGAAGTGAGGATACTAGTACTTGCCCCGTAAAGTTGCTGTGAGCATCTAACGATTTAATGTGTGTGAGGTGCTGCAACAGTGCCTGGCACCGAGTAAGCACCGCACGGAGGTTAGCGCTGCTTGCCGCTAGCCCTGCGGTGGCAGGATAGGAGCGGCGAGGGCAGAGGATAGTAGGAGTGACAGGCTGTGCTGGGGAACCAGGCGTATTCTGAGTTTTATGGCCTTCCGAAGAAGTGAGCGGTTTGGGAGAAGTCTCCACAGGTAGTAAAAACACACGTCAAGACCGTTTCTTCTTCCTGAATGCAGAGTGCAAACAGTTACTTCAGTGTGAACTCAGTTGTTTCTTTTAGGTAATAATAACAGCTAACGTTTTCTAAGCCCATACTGTGTGCACTTAATCCTCACAGCATCTCTATGGGAAAAGCACTATTAATAACCCCATTTTACAGATAAGACACTAGAGGTTAAGTTACTTGTCCAAGATCATACACAACTTTCTGTTAGTTCTGACTCCAAAGCTAGCTTCCTCCCTCAGCGGAGAGCGGCAAGTGCAGGCCGATTTGTGTGTACATAGATTTGTGTGCATAGTCCATGCATCTTCTCCCATCTTTCAGCTTTCTATTTGAGCTGAATGCATATCTCTTGAAACACACATAAGGTATCTGTGATGAATTTAGGTGATTTTACATACTTAAGAGGGTGCCGAATTAAAGTTCCTCTGAAACTGGCCCCAAATAATTATAAATAGAACTCTGACTTATATTAATTAACATGGATTTTTTTTTTTTTTTTTTTTTTTTTTGGTGACAGAGTCTCGCTCTGTCCCCAGGCTGCAGTGCAGTGGTGCGATCTCGGCTCGCTGCAACCTCCACCTCCCGGGTTCAAGAGAGTCTCCTGACTCAGCCTCCCGAGTAGCTGGGACTACAGGCGCGCACTACCACGCCCTGCTAACTTTTGTATTTTTAGTAGAGACGGCGTTTCACCGTGTTGGCCAGGATGGTCTCTATTTCTTGACCTCGTGATCCACCTGCCTCGGCCTCCCAAAGTGCTGGGATTACAGGTGTGAGCCACCACACCCGGCCAACATGGATCTTTATTCTTAATTTCTTTTATTAATTCTCCAGACATTGTTGATCACCATTACTTGGCTTCCTTAGGAAACAGCTTGGGGTTGGCACAGGAGGCAGGGAAATAATTCTTACCCCCTTAAGGGCTATTAACATGAAATTGATTTCATGCCATTGTGTCAGTTAAAGGATGTTGCTCTATTTCTTGCTGTTCTTTGCTTTTGGCTTTATTTCTGCATTGTTTAGTGTTTCAAGGCTTGAGCATTTTTTTTTTTTTGGCCCTTCAGTTTGTCATTTGTCAACTTTAATTTTTCCTGTTTTGATGGAATCTGACCGTTACACGGCAGCTTTGTGTAACAACTGTTGATTCAGCTCATGTTTTTAAATATAAAAATCACCAACATACTTTTGAACCCCAGCACTTCAAAGGCAACCCCTGGGGAGTTCATTGTTATTTTGAATATTAGTCAATAGGGGGAGCATAACACACTGTTGATATCTATAAGGCGCATAAACCCGTTTTTAGAGTATTAAACATATAGTTTGAAAGGGGAGGGCAAAATATCTAGCAAAATAACCAAGTTGTTTTTGGAGTTTGTAGTGGAGGACTAGATTTAATTTGAACTGATTAAGAATGACCTTGAGGACAGGGCCTGTATGTTGAATATATGTCAAGAACTCCATGGTGGCTGGACAGATAATAGATAAACACACATATAGTTTTTTTTCAATTTGTTTCCTTAAGTGGTGTGTAGGCCAGGCACAGTGGCTCACATCTGTAATTCCAACACTTTGGGAGGCTGAGATAGGAGGATCACTTGAGCCAAGGAGTTCGAGACCAGCCTGGGTAATATAGTGAGACCCCATCTCTTTAAAAAGTGACGTTTGTATGTAAACTAATTTTGTGTGGTTTGAATAATATTTCAACTTATCTAGGAGAAATGGAAATCCAGAGGAATTTGTTGTGAATCCTTTTGTAATGATCCTCATTTGTCTTTTGTGGAAAACTGAATATAATGAATTTGTTCTCAGGGAGGTTGGTGTGTTCACAATCGTGTCATCATCTTTCATTAACACCTTCTAAGTGCAAGACAATAGGGGATCAGTAATCCTAAATAACAGCAGTTCTATTACTGTGCATTCCTCAGAGGCTTATGTTAATATTCAAGTATAGTACTAGTTCATATGTATCATATTTGATACTAGTATAGGTGTGATGTGTCTATGAATACTCATACTTGTAAATATAAACAATAATAAATATGCTTGAAAAAATCAAACTTGACTTTTTAAAATTAATTAATTAATTAATTAATTAATTTATTTTTTGAGATGGAGTCTCTCGCTCTGTCGCCCAGGCGGGAGTGCAGTGGCGCAATCTCAGCTCACTGCAAGCTCCGCCTCCCAGGTTCACGCCATTCTCCTGCCTCAGCCTCCCCAGCAGCTGGGACTACGGGCACCCGCCACCATGCCCGGCTAATTTTTTTGTATTTTTAGTAGAGACAGGGTTTCACCGTGTTAGCCAGGATGGTCTCGATCTCCTGACCTTGTGATCCGCCTGCCTCAGCCTCCCTAAGTGCTGGTATTACAGGCGTGAGCCACGGTGCCCGGCCAAACTTGACTTTTAAAAAAAGTTTTTGGCCAGGTGTGGTGGCTCACGCCTGTAATCCCAGCATGTTGGGAGGCCGAGGCAGGTGGATCACTTGAGGTCAGGAGTTCGAGACCAGCCTGGCCAACATGGCGAAACCTGATCTCTACAGAAAATACAACAATTTGCCGAGCGTGGTGGTACACACCTGTAATCCCAGCTACTCCAGAGGCTGAGGTGGGAGGATCCCTTGAGCCCAGGAGGTGGAGGTTTCAGTGAGCTGAGATCGTGCCACTGCACTCCAGCCTGGGAGACAGTGAGGCTGTGTCTCAAAAAAAAAAAAAAAAGGTTTTCAATTTTTGTCTGTAGTTTTGTAGGCCGGTTTCCTTTTTTGTTTCTTGCATATTATGTAGTTTTTTTTTAAATTAATTATTTATTTATTTATTTTTGAGACAAAGTTTCACTCTGTCACCCAGGCTGGAGTGCAGTGGAGCAATCATGGCTCACTGCAACATCTGCCTCCCGGGTTCAAGAGATTCTCCTGCCTCAGCCTCCCAAGTAGCTGGGACTACAGGCACGTGCCACCACGCCCAACTAATTTTTTGTATTTTTAGTAGAGACGGGGTTTCACTGTATTAGCCCGGATGGTCTTGATCTCCTGACCTCATGATCACCCGCCTCGGCCTCCCAAAGTGCTGGGATTATAGGCGTGAGCCGCTGCGCCCAGCCCCATATTATGTAGTATTGATTTACCTTTATTTCATTTACCACGTTAGGGTCCCATGGATTCTGTTTTAAAATAACTTTCAAAATTAGTCCAGTCCCTTCTTTTTAAATCTTAGCATTGCGCTTATACTACAGAGTAGCATATATTTAGGATCTCATTTAGTCTTCTATGCTTTGCTCTAGTTTACTCGCGTAATTCAACAAACACTTATAACCTCCTATTCCCTACTAGGCTATGGTTCCTGGTCTTGGAGCTTGGCAAATTAATTGTCCTTATTCAGTGCTCTCATGACTGGGGGCCAAAATGCCTTCAGGTTGCTTAGGGCTTTCTTACAGAAATCCTTTCGTTTGCTTGAAGGAAAGTGTTGTTCCATTCTTTTTAAGACTCAAAGGAATTAATTTTTCTCTCTTGCATGCAGACTTGGTTGTGACTTGTCAAAGTCAGGTGAGTGCTTGTTTTTCTGAGGGCAGAATCTGAGCCTAAGAGCCCAGGGAACTCAACTGTCCTTTGAGTTTTAAGAAGGTGATCATTGCAGCCTTCTTTAGTATATAAGTGAAGACCAGTTTCCTGGCTTCAAAAATCTGTAAAAGGTCCTGACTTTACATTTTAAGCTTAACAGACAGAACAGTTAGCGTTTAGACTGTGGCTGTGTAAGTAATAACTTTGCTGTAATATTTTGCCTGGATGATTCTGCTCTGTGGTCATTTTGAATCACCTCCGTTCTTGATAATTCATTTTGAAATGTCTTTTTGTGGTGCTTTCATTGCTGTTGGATAAAAACTGTAATTGTCAGATTTATTTTTTTATTTTTATTTATATACTTATTCATATAAAAAAGTAAATACATGTAAAATCTCACATATAATCTAAAAATATATATTGTATAATATATAATGTATATATATTTTGAGACAGAGTCTCACTATGTTGCCCAGGCTGGTCTCGAACTCCTGGGCTCAAGTGATCCTCATGCCTCATCTTCTCAAATTGTTAAGATTACAGGCATGAGCCACTGCTCCTGGCTGTCAGATTTATTAGCTACTAAAGGACAGTCTTCTTTTTCCGTCTTAACAGTTATTTAAAAGTGATTTTATTGCCATTTCCATCAGTCTGCTGGAGCATTTTTCTTACATTTTTATTTTTATGTTTTTTTTTTTTTTTTGAGACGGAGTCTTGCTCTGTCATCCAGGATGGAGTGCAGTGGCGCGATCTTGGCTCACTGCAAGCTCCGCCTCCCTGGTTCATGCCATTCTCCTGCCTCAGCCTCCCGAGTAGCTGGGACTACAGGTGCCCGCCACCACGCCCAGCTAATTTTTGTATTTTTAGTAGAGACGGGGTTTCACCATGTTAGTCAGGATGGTCTCAAATCTCCTGACCTCATGATCCGCCGTCTTGGCCTCCCAAAGTGGTGGGATTACAGGCATGAGCCACCGCACCTGGCCATATTTTAAAACTTATTTAAAACAATTGTAAATTGAAAAAATGTTAACTTTTTTGAAATTTGCATAACTTGAGTTAGATAAATGTTTTTAGGGGCCTTTAATGTAAAAGCAATCTTGTACTGCCACTAGGAATATAAACAATTTGGAATTTAAGAGTGAATCTAGGTTATATGAAAAGCTAACCTTTAACACATAATAGTGAGCCTTCAGCAGATTGAGTGAGGGCATTTCTGTAAGAAGAAAATTAAGTGTACCAAGAGCCATAGCAGTAATTTCTCTGGTTCTGCATCTTCAGAGTAACACTTGGAATGATAGCATTGTTTTTTTGCAGCATTTCATAAAACACAAGCTGTTGCTAATTTGTTCAGTTTCTAGTCAAGCTGAAATAAATCAACACAGCTTGGAAGGGCCTTACAAGAAGGATCTGGGTTCATTTCCTGGGCTCTGTCCATTTCTAGATTTCTTATTTTATATCTTTTGAAATAGCACATTTGTTTGTTAACTGACATTGAGCTTTATTTTCTCTGCTTGCAAAGTCCTTGCTTAAGAATCAGCACAAATTTCCAAGCATTCTTCCTCCCTACTTGAATAATGATTTTGATGTCTTGCTCTGTCAACCAAAATGTGTTTTTGAAACAACATTAATATAAATTCTGCATGAGGCTACTGTCATTTGGAACTTATTCTTCGTTTTTTATTCTTCAGTTTTTCAAGCCAAAGATGAAGACTTAATAGGCTGACAACTGCTTATGAGGGATAGAGACCATATTTAAAATGGCAGGTCTGGAACAAGAGCCCCAGAACCATGCCTTCAGGCCATCCTAATGTGCCCTGCTGAAGATAATTTTTTGGTGTGGGGGGGCAGGGCAGGGAGCTTAATGTCTGGTTTTTGTGGTGGTGTTTCTTTTATGTTGAAATCTTCTTCCAGCCTGGGAAGAGGATTCAGTTATATGTAGAGCCTAGCAAAGTTGATTTTTAGACTTAGATTTTAATGGTTTTTTTTTTTTTTTTTTTTTTTTTTTTGAGACAGAGTCTTGCTCTGTCGCTTAGGCTGGAGTGCAGAGGTGTGATCTTGGCTCACTGCAGCCTCTGTCTCCTGGGTTCAAGCGATTATTGTGCCTCAGCCTCCCAAGTAACTGGGATTACAGGCGGGGGCCACCACATCTGGCTAATTTTTGTATTTTTAGTAGAGACACGGTTTCGCCATGTTGTCCAGGCTGGTCTCGAACTTCTGGCCTCAAGTGATCTGTCCCCCTCGGCCTCCCAAAGTGCAGGGATTACAGGCGTGAGCCACCATGCCTACAAGCCCACTTTAATGTTAAACTGTTGCCAGGATAATAATTTAGAATTAAGTCTGAAATGTTAGCTCTATCTTTACTTAAAAAATGGTTATAAAGAAGCATATACTCTCTGGACATTGGACTCCTAGTGAAGGGGGCCTTTGGAGTTGGGTGTTGTTTGCAGGAGGGTGAAACACCTGCTTTTCTGTCCTTCCAGGCACATAATTCATTTCTCTGGTATATGCCGAAGGTCAGGTTTTTTGTGTGAAATTGATGATGGATCATTTGTAAAAACACATTTAAGTTGATTAGTCCTTGAAAAATGATCTTTAGAAAACAATCTTTACAGATACTAGTCCTTGAGCTTTCCTGTGGATCAGATTGCCTTGGGCGAAGGTCTGCAGTTTTCACGGGCATGACTCACTACCTTTTATAGGTGAGAACGTCAAATGGGCCAGGTGGAGGGTCTAGTAGAACTCTGGATTTCTTTTTAAATTTGTATCATACTATTTTGCTAATGGAAACTTGATGAATACTTAATTCCATCTGGCAAGTGAAAAGGGTCCCTTTTGGGAGTATTCGTTTTGTTAGCATTTTTAGTGATTTATTGTTTTGACAGGGTGATATTGGTCCTTGGATGCAAAAATACTCTGGAGACTATTTGGAAATTTCATTTTATAATTAACTAACTGTGTGATAATTGCTGCAGCAGAATGTGGCTTTTTTTTTCTTTTCATTCTGGAAGGTTATTTGAGGTGAAAAACTTAGATTCTAATCACAAAGGCTTGTGTTCATGTGGTACCCTGAGTACTTTTGTAAGATACTCACTGTGTTGCTGTGAGTTATCTCTTTTATGGTTTTTTCTTTAAAACAAAACTCTTCTGAGTCTCCATAAAGAATAAGTATCTCATTTTGTTATATTAGATTTTGTGCAGTTGGCTGGCAAATTAAATTTAACTTTGAGGGAAAGCACCATTGACTCATTACATACATTTTGCATCATTGCAGTGTAAGGTCTTCCCTATGTGCGTGGGAGAAGTTTCTGATCTAAATGGGCATGTTTCCTATTGCTGGTCTATCTTTTAGCCAAAGCATTTCTGAATAGACATTCCTATTCATTTTCTTATTTTCGAGACTTTAGAGAGATTGTTACTTGTTATGTATTCGTGATAAATCATCTGAATCCTGAAAAAAAATACTTATGCCAACAACCCATTTTGTAAAGACACTTGTCTTTGAGCTTTTAAGCTGTCATACTCATTATTTGTTACAATAGCTGTACAGCCATTGGATGTATCATGTTTTTGACACAGGAGCTAGGGGAAGGATGACCTACTTGTTGCATTTCACATTTTTCCATATTTATATCTTTTTTCAATTTGTGGCATCTTTATTTCATTGTTAGAGTGGTTGTTCTCTAAGACGTTCCAGGTTTTAATTTCATTCACTCTGTGGGCTAAATAAGGAGCTTTCCTGTAGAACCAATTCTACCAAATTCCTGAAAATGTCAGTTAAAAATTAGCCAGGCATGGTGGTGTGCGCCTGTAGTCCCAGCTTCTCAGGAGGCTGAGGCAGGAGGACGGCTTGAGCCAGGAGGTCGAGGCTGCAGTGAGTCATGTTCATACCACTGCACTCCAGCCTGGGTGACAGAGTGAGACCTTGTCCCCACCCCCACCACACACAAAAAAAGAAAATATGAAGAAAAAAGAAAATGCTTCCAAAAAGTATCCCATCTAGACACCATGCTGGTTAGGGCTTTTGCTCATGTTTGAATGGGAAATAGCTGAACACAGAGCAGGATTTCAATGGTTAGGGAGGCTAGGAAAAGGAGGGGAGTGTCTAATTTGTTGGGAGAAAATCCACTTTTGCATAATAATAGGGGATTTAAGTGTTTTCTTTGAAGTTAATATGTATTTCAAGTAGGTAGATAGGTAAGAGGTTTGCAAAAGAAATTTTGCTAAGGTTGAGGTTCTGTAGTTGGCAACTCTTATAACCCTGAAGATCCTGTTCTCTAAAGCCAGGAAAAAGCAGCCTGTTTCCAATTATGTATCACAAAAAATAGTGAAATTAAGCCAAGAAAAATGATCATTTGGGAGTTGGGTTGCTTTTTTTTGCAGAGGGTAAAGGAGAAAGGACTGTAGACACACATTTTAAAGAATCTGCTAGTTTTTCTGTTGGCTTTCAGATGTTTCTCAACTGCTCTGTATTGGAAATTAAGAATGATTTTAGGATTAAAGGCTTTTTCCTCCTTCGGCTTCTTTTTGTTTCTCAGAGAGCAAATAGAAGAGCATTTAGGCAGTTTTTGCTGACATGAAGGGGTTTGGGTCCAGTGTTCTGGGACCCAGCTTGTGTTTTTGGTAAAGCCTTTTCCTGCCTGAATGGTCCCAGGTTATGGGCTCACAGCATCATACCTGGTAGTGGTGCTATGGTTTTTGTTATATGAATTTTTTACCATGCTTTGAACTGAAATGTAGTCCCTGCTGCCTAGCATTATTCTGCCGGAGGAGAAAACTAGGGATGTTAGTGTGGGAAAGGTATGGAGGTGCGAAGCCTAGCCTAGCATTTGGATGATGTGTGGGTGAATATATTGTCCTCAGCACTTGTCAGAAGCAACTAGCCTTTCGGGATGCCTACTGCTAGTTTCAGGATTAGTGGTCCTGTGAGACCTAGGTGTTAACTAAGAAATCTCCTTTCCACTGCCAGAAGATCAGCCCTGGCAGGTCTTAGTTCCTGTTTCTCATACCTTACACCTCCACAGAGTGTTGAATAAGGCTTTCCTGATGCTGCATAATCTTTGATAACTCTTAGTCTTGTCACTGAGGCTAATGTGTTTTAGCTCTTGGTGCTTTTCTTCTCACCTCCCATTTACTCTCCTGCCTGCTGCTGGCTCCCACGCCCACCACACCTCCACCACACCCCCATGAGGTGCTAGAAGAGGTGCGAAGTACGGAGTGCAAAGTTGCATTTGCTGCTTTACTATCCTTTTTCCCCCATGTTTTTTTCTTGGTTTCCCTGAAACGAGTTCTCCTGGTTTTCCTCTTATGTTCTGGATGTCTCTTCAGTCTTCCATTTCGTTTCTTTTTTTTTTTTTTTTGAGACGGAGTCTCACTCTGTTGCCCAGGCTGGAGTGCATTGGCACGACGTTGGCTCACTGCAGTCTCTGCCTCCCAGGTTCAAGCAATTCTCCTGCCTCAGCTGCACACTCCCACCCCCCGAGTAGCTGGGGTTACAGGTGTGCGCCACCACGCCCAGCTAATTTTTGTATTTTTAGTAGGGACAAGCTTTTGCCATCTTGGCCAGGCTGGTCTTGAACTCCTGACCTCAGGTGATCTACCTGCCTCAGCCTCCCAAAATGCTGGGATTACAGACGTGAGCCACAGTGCCCAGCCCAGTCTTCCTTTTCAGTGCTTGATCCCTATGGGTTGACATTTTCCAAGGTTGCATTTTCCTTTCCTCCTCTCCCCTCCCCTCCTCTTTTCTTTTTCTTGTCTTTTCAGTCTACATTGAGTTGCTCATATTTCTGTGCTTCAATATCAGCAGCTCCCCGTTTTTTCACACCCATATTTCCAACAGCCTATCGGACAGTGCCATCTGGGTGTTCTGTAGATTTTTCTGTTACAGTCCAAAAGCCACCATATTACTTCTCTGTGGTCCACAGCCTCCACAGTGTCACCTTCTGTATTTCCCATGTCCCTCCTTCTCTGTGGGGGTTCCTGCTTACTCTTCCAGGCTCTCACTGCTGCCAGCTCCTCCAGTGAGGCTTCATGTGGCTCCTCCTGGCAGGTGCTTCTCTTGCTGACTCATGAGAATGTTTTTTTTTCCTTCGGCAGATTCCCCAGAGCAGGATTGAGTCTTACCATCTTGGTATCCTAGGTGTGTAGCATGGGCCTGGTTTATAGATATATTGTTAAATGGAATTCTTCATTTCAGCCCACTTCAGTTATGGCGTTGGGGAAAGATCAGGCTTACAGTTGATATAAATTATAGCTATAGAAAAGACACAGGAAATCACTCAGAATCGTAGAGTTTAGGGTTAGAGTGGGGCTTAGAATAATCTTCCTTAAGTTTCTCTAAAGATGAGAACAACCAGAGAACAGTGTTTCTCTCCTTGCCCCTCTGCAGCCTAGTTCCCACCCAATAGCCAGAATGATTGTGATAAAACCTAAGTCAGATTCCTTCACTTCCTTGCTTAAAACACTCTAGGCTGGGCGCGGTGGCTCACGCCTGTAATCCCAGCACTTTGGGAGGCTGAGGCAGGCGGATCACAAAGTCAGGAGTTTGAGACCAGCCTGGCCAGCATGGTGAAACCCCGTCTCTACTAAAAAAAAAATTAGCCTGGCATGGTGGTGGGCGCCTGTAATCCCAGCTATTCGGGAGGCTAAGGCAGGGCAGGAGAATCGCTTGAACCCAGGAGGTGGAGGTTGCAGTGAGCTGAGATTGCACCACTGCACTCCAGCCTGGTGACAGAGTGACCAAAAAACCAAAAAAATACTCTACTGTTTATTCTTGTCTTTCTCAGAATAAAAGCCAGATTCTTACAGTGATCTGTAAAGCCCTGCCCAACCAGCCCACCACTCTTATGCTGGTGAACCAGTTGACTTCCCTCTTGTGCTCTCTAGGCTGCTCACTCTGCTCCAGCTGCTGCACCTGACTGTTGGTTCCTGAGCACGCCAGATACGCTCTGTCTCAGGGCCTTTGCATGTGCTGTTTCCTTTGCTTGGAATGTTTTTCCCCAAATAGCTACAGAATTCGCTTCTGTTAGGTCCTTACTCAAAACAGACAAACCAAACCAAAACCCCACACACATACTTTGTCTCGCCCTTTTCTGCTTTGTTTTCTTAGCATTGGTCTCTATATAATATATAATTATGTATCTTGTTTATAGTCTGTCTCCTTTAGCTAGAATGAAAGCTTCATCAGGGCAGGGATTTTTATGTTTTCTTCTCTGTTGAATACCCACACCTGGAACAGTCCTGGCATGAAGCAGGCATTTGATAAACATTATTAAATGAATAAATGAATAAGAAGCATTTTATGGATTTCTTTTTTTTTTTTTTTTTTTTTTTGTGGCAGGGTCTCACTCTGTCACCCAGGCTGGAGTGCAGTGGCACAATCTTGGCTCACTGCAACCTCTGCCTCCCGGGTTCAAGCCATTCTCCTGCCTCAGCCTCCCAAGTAGCTGGGATTACAGGCACATGCCATCAGGCCCAGCCAATTTTTTTTGTATTTTTGGTAGAGACAGAGTTTCACCATGTTGGCCAGCCTGGTCTTGAATTTCTGATCTCAAGTGATCCACCCGCCTTGGCCTCCCAAAGTGCTGGGATTACAGGCATTAGCCACAGCGCTGAGCCCATTTTATGAATTTCTTGTAGCCCCAGTTATAGGTGCACTCAGGGCATTAAAAAGGGAAAATTGGGCCAGGCGTGGTGGCTCAGGCCTGTAATCCCAACACTTTTGGAGACCGAGGACAGGAGTCTCGAGGACTCCTGTCACTTGAGGACAGGAGTTCGAGACCAGCCTGGCCAACATGATAAAACTCCATCTTTACTAAAAAATATACAAAAATTAGCTGGGCGTGGTGGCAGGCACCTATAATCCCAGCTACTTGGGAGGCAGAGGCAGAAGAATTGCTTAAACCTTGGAGGCAGAGGTTGCAGTGATCTGAGATAGTGCCACTGTACTACAGCTGGGAAACAGAGTGAGACTCCATCTCAAAAAAAAAAAAAAAAAAAAAAAAGGGAAAATAGGCCAGGTGTGATGGCTTACCCCTATAATCCCAGTGCTTTAGGAGGCTGAGGCAGGAGGATTATATGAGGCTAAGAATTCAAGATTAGCCTGGATAACATAGCGAGACCCCATCTCCATAAAAAAATCTTAAAAAGTCAGCCGGGTGTGGTGGGGCACACCTCTAGTCCCTGCTTACAGGGACTGTGGTTGAGGTGGGAGAATAGCTTGAGCCAAGGAGTTCGAGGCTGCAGTGAGCTATGATCATGCCACTGCACACCAGCCTGAGTGACAGAGTGAAACCCTATCCCCCCCCCACCACCCCCTCAAAAAAAGGGAAAACCATCAATCCCGGGGAAGGAGAATCTGATTTTTAAAAAGCCTCATTTAAGACTCGTTGGACTAGAACACTGACCTCGTTTTCATGTCTGACTCGAAGCAGCACCTGTGGGTCCCCCCATCCTTACAAGTGGTTTGGGAAGACTCTCATTTTACCTCTAACAGGCATGGGCTTGCTGCAGTTTCTCTCTGCCTGTGGTTTGCCCTTTAACCCAGCAGGCTACAAGGACGAAAAGCAAACACAACGTTAAAGAAAAGAGCTAGGGAAGAGGGCAGGGGGAAGCAGGGCAGAATTTCCTTGCAGTCCTGACATCTTGCCTTGTTTCTGTGCCTATCCCCTTGTCTGGTTACACAGTCCCTTCCAGAGCTGCCTTGCTTGGGGGCTGTGCTCAGTCTTGAGACTTTTAGGCCAGATGACTCTTGAGTTTTGCTTTGATGTTGTAATTTCTTTGAAAAGAAATCTTAATTTTAGGCAAAAAGGACATTGGAGAACGGATTGTTTAAAATTAAATTACCATCTTTTGAAGTGAAGTTTTAACCCTTCTCAAGGTAAGGGGTTGTCACTGAAATTTCTGCTTGCTTCTGCTGATGATGCTAGTGGGAAGTCAGGATTGGCAGGACCCCGTCTTGTGAAACCAATACCTTAAATCCTCGGGGCAATAAATTCAGCTCTGAAGAAGTGTCAGACTCTTATGGGTAGGGATTATGTGGAATGAAGTACATAATTTGTATTAGTGTAATAGTAAAGTTAGAGGAATTTGCCTCCTGCTCTTATTGAGATAACATCAGCATGGTTCCTACAGGGATAGGAAGCCCAGCCAAGAAAGGCAAAGGCTTAGGAGGAAGCTGTTGGCCATGTACAAAGCCTGCAGTGTCATTCACCCTGGGATTCAAAGGTATCACATTGAAAATAAATTGTCTAGAATGGAGCTGAGTTATCAGTGAGTAGTTAAAAATAATCAAAGCTACCATTTCCTGAATTCTAACAACATATCAGGAAGTAATTGCTTTATTTATTAATTTAGTTAGTCATCATAACAATCCCATGAAGGAGATAGAATCATTATCTCTACTTTACAGATCAGGCATGGAGCTTTAAGTTGCCCAAAGTTATATTGCTTAGAAAAGGCAGGTGGGGGATTTGAACTCAGGTAGGCTATGGGGGCCCCACACTTGCTACTATGCTGTACTGTAGTCTGCTTCTAGGACAAACCAAGCATGCTCTTACCTCAGGACCTTTGCACTCACTATTCCTACTGCCTGGGAGGTTTTTTCCTTTAGATATTGTCATAGCTTTGTCTCTTACCTCTGTGCTTAAATGTTACCTTTTCTGGGAGGCCCTCTTTGACCACCCTGTCTAAAATAGCATCCCTCCTGTCATCACTCTCTCTCCTTAATCTGCTTTATTTTCCTTTCCTAGGTCTTATCATGCCTTGACATATTATTTATTTGTTGTCTTGTCTGTCCCCACCTTTAGAAGGTAAACTATGTGAAAACAGGAGTGTGTTTAATTTGCTGCTATGTGCCCACCTCCCTGAACAGTGCCCAGGACAGGATAGGTGCTAATAAATGTTTGTTGAGTGAATGAATGAAGTAAACTAAAACTGCTGATCAAGGCCTGCCACCCTGGTTTCAGAACAAAATAATTTGTCTCTTGTGCCAGATCTCATCAGACTACCCACCACCGGAAAGTGAGTGTCCATGCGCCTGGTTGATGTCTACAGTGGCTTAGTAATAGGCACAGTCCCTATCTTTTTTTTGAAAGTCAGCTATTTCTGGAGGATCCCCTGTTTGTAGTAGTTAAGAGCATTGGCGTGGAATTAGACAGACCTGGGCTTAAGTCCTGGTGCCAGGACTTATTTATAAGCTGGTGACTTGGGGTTGCTTAGCATCTTTTTTTTTTTTTTTTTTTTTTTGGTGACAGAGCGGAGTCTCACTCTGTTGCCCAGGCTGGAGTGCAGTGGTGCCATTGTAGCTCACTTGCAGCCTTGAACTTCTGGGCTCAAGTGATCCCCCTGCCTCAGCCTTCCAAGTAGCTAGGACTATTGGCATGCGCCACCATGCCTGGCTAATATTTGTGTTTGTATTTATTTAAATTTTTTTTTCAGAAACTCCTGATATTCAAATTATTTTTATTTTTTCTATGTTTCCCAGGCTGGTCATGAACTCCTGGCTTCAAGGGAGCCTTTGGCCTCTGCCTCCCAAAGTGCTGGGATTATAGGTGTGAGCCACTGTACCCAGCCTTACTTAGCATCTTGAAGCCTCACTTTTCTCACTACAAAATGGAGTAAAGGGCATCTGTCTCCTTGTATTGTTGAGAGGATTAAATGAGAAATTGTGATATACATGATAGGTGTTCAATAGATGATAACTGAGACATTTTGTGGGTTCAGAAGAAAGCAGAGATGTCAGCTTCTGACAGGAAGGGGAATAAGGTATAGACACTTGATCAACCACAGAATAATTACAAAGCAGTATGTGGACAAGTCTTGGCTTTGCAACTAAGTAGCTGTGTAAAGCTGGGCCAGTCGTTGAGCCTTTCTAATTTTTGGTTTGCTAATCTGTAAAGTTAAAGGGTCGGAGTGGATACTACCTGTTCTAGCATTCCAAGTTGGTTCTGACTAGAAGATAATGTGCAATGAATTATACACAAAATGTTAAGTGACAGAATGTTCACAGTAGGATGGGATTAATCAGAAGTCTCTTTTGGAATGAGGTGAGGACCATTGGTAGAGTTCTTGGACTTTGAGGAATAGCATAAAGATGGCAGATTGTGATAAAAATGGTTAGATCTGACAAAATTCAGGTTTTTTGTGTGCTTACATTGTTGGGAAGATACTGCATTTAAATAATTTTTGTTTACATAAGTTATATATTAAAATAGCTAATGTAGTATTAATAATCTATTTATTCTTATGTTGTCAAGTTGAATATTTTTCTTGGATAACACTTTCCCATTTTGTGAAGTTATTCCTGCTAGCCTTTACATAATTATGCATTTCAGATTTCCACAAGTGTGTTTGAAGTCTCATTTTCTAGAAGGGATTCAGGATTATTAGTCCATGTAATGACAATTATAGTATGATATAGAATAAAAGATTTTCTTGTTTAATTTCTTCATATTAGAAATGAAGGAAGTAGGACCCAGAAGGTCTGAGCTGGTAAAACATGCTGATGGTCGCACTCCTGCCTCCTTTTCCTTTGAGGATGCCTGAGGTTCTTATACAACTCTTATTTGTTATCGAGAAATGTTCTAAAAACTTAACATCCTGCTGTACTATTTTTTCTTTTTTCTTTTTTTTGAGATGGAGTCTCGCTGTGTTGCCCAGGCTGGAATGCAGTGGCGTGATCTCAGCTCACTGTAACCTCTGCCTGCCGAGTTCAAGCGGTTCTCCTGCCTTAGCCTCCCGAGTAGCTGAGATTACAGGCATGTGCCACTACACCTGGCTAATTCTGTATTTCTTGCAGAGATGTGATTTCACCATGTTGGCCAGGTTGGTCTGGAACTCCTGACCTCAAGTATCTGCCCACCTTGGCCTACCAAAGTGCTGGGATTACAGGTGTGAGCTACCACTCCCGGCCTGTACTATTTTTATTGTAGTATTTATACCTGTACTCCACTGTGGTACCTTCATTAGATGCCCACTGTCAGCCAAGTGTAGGTAGACTGTGATCCGCCTTGCTGGAATTAGGACAGTGGGAAAGCCATACTTGGAAGGAAATAATTACATAATAATTACAACCTGAAGGGTTGTACTGCGTTCTAGGTGTCCAAGTTTAAGTTGGTCCAAGGGAATCAGAGGAGGCTTTCTTCAAGAAGTAAGGCTTATGCTGAGACCTGAAGATGTTAGAAAGTGACCATCCTAGGGACCATGGAGGGATGTTGAGTTCCGATATAGTGAACATCACTTTTGGAAGGTGAGGACTTGGCCCTTTTGTGGGACTGAATTGACACTAGTGTGGCTGGAGTGTGCAGAAGATGAGCTTGGACTAACTAGACGGTGGTTGGTGGCCATGTGAAATTTTGCTGTTTATCTGGACAGCAGTGGGCAACCATTGAAGAGCTTTAATTCTTAGTGTTTCACGTGCCTGGGCTCTAAACCACCACACCCGGTGCACTTTTAAATTTTTTGTAGAGACAGCGTTTCACTATGTTGTCCAGGCTATCAAAAGCCAGGTGCTTGCTAGGGCCTGAGGGAGGATGACTGTTGTCCTGAGAATATTCTGATATGCTGAATTTTGCTCGAATAATTACAGCTTTATGATTTAAACCTTTTTGATGACAGCTGATTCCTCATTCTAGGTAGCTTGGTTGGTGTGGTGGCAGTGCCAGACCGAGTTCCACAGCCCCCAGCTAAACCCCTGCAGCTAATTGGGAATCATCAAATAGAATCGAGAAGGGCTCTGCAGCCAGATCCCTGTAACTTACACCAGAAATGTTGAGGCAATGGCTTCACCACCATTTGGACAGTTTTGCTACATTATGAGTATCTTTAGAACCCATACTTTGTATGGAATTTGGAATCATTATTTTTTTGTGATGGAGGGAATTTTTGAAATTCTAGATGATAAAGTCTAATTTCAAAAATAATACAAAATTTGCTATAAACAACTATTTCTGTTGCCTTGCTACTAGTCGTTTGCTTATTTTCTTTTTGAAAGTCTAGGTGTATTTTAACTATAAAAATACCAATGACTATTATTTATTTAAAATAGACAGTGTGGGGCCGAGCACAGTGGCTCACACCTGTAATCCCAGCACATTGTGAGGCTGAGGTGGGTTGATCACCTGAGGTCAGGAGTTTGAGACCAGCCGGGCCAACATGGCGAAACCCTGTCTCTACTAAAAATACAAAAATTAGCCAGGCGTGGTGGCACATGCCTGTAATCCTAGCTATTTGGGAGGCTGAGACAAGAGAATTGCTTGAACCCAAAGGCAGAGGTTGCAGTGAGCTGACATCGTGCCACTGCACTCCAGCCTCGGCGGCAGAGTGAGACTCCATCTCAAAAAAGAAAGAATAAAATAAAATAGACTGTGTGGGCCAGGTATTGTTTTAGGTACCATGCCTATATTCTGTCTCATATATTATAATCAAAATATTGCTACCATTTTACAGATGAGGGCGTGGTAGGGGCTAAATGACTTGTCCAATGTAACACAGCTGGGTAAGCCAGGTTTTGAACCCCCAAATACAGTTCCTTATTAATTCTAGCTTAAAAGTAGACATCCTTATAAATGAAAAGCTACAGAAACCTTTGGATGCAAAAATCTTAAATGTGAAAAGGTGGTTCTTAGATTATTGCAAGGGTGGGTGAAAAAGCCATCCTAGTTTGTGAGTTTGAATAAAACATGGTCTTTTCCAACTTTGTGAAATTTGTCAACACCCACCCTCCCTTTTTCCTGTATTTTGCTTGGGAGTGAGGTGTGTTGTGCTTGGGATAGATGGAAGGGCTTTTAAGGACAGACTGAAGTTCAACCCCAAGGAAACCAAGGCTGCTGGGGCCAGATTTGTTGATCATGCTCCCAACCAGGAATGAGGGTGGGCCTGCTCTGGAGGGACAGCCCACCTCGCCTCTGAAGGCAGCCGGCACAGAACAGGCAGAGTGGAGTCAGGCTTCTCTGCTCTCCTCGTACCCTCTGTGCGTACTGCTTCCCCCGTGCCTACCAGTACAGGCGGTTCCAGAGTAATCTTCCTCCTTTCTTTTCCTGCCACTGGCAGCCACAGAATGTTAGGACTAATTAATCTGACACCTCAGGATAATAAATCTCTTTGGTAGAAACAGCTTGCTAATGATAAATGATAGTTTTAATACTGTACATGCACAATCTCATTTGATTCTTGCAACAACCCTGTGATGTAGCTAAGTTTCGTCTGTTACATTCTTTACAAAGGAGGAAACTGAGGCTCCATTCTGATCTAAACCTCCATCCTTTCTTGTCTGACATGCTGTGAGAATCTCAACTGATTGTCCAGGCACTCTGGCCTCCCTTCAGTCTGTTCTCTATACAGTGTGAGGGAAATCTTTAGTAATCCCATCTGATCACGCTATTCCCTGTTTAAACCCCTCCTTGAACTTATTCCTCTTCTCTTTCCCTTTCAGCTCTGCAGCTCTCCTCCCTCCTGTAATGCTTCCTCTGCCTGCAGTGTCATTCGTCACCTGACTTTTTAAATCTTCGCTTATCCTCAGGTTGCATATACTTTTCCTTTAGAGTTCTGATTATATCATTACGTAATTACGTTTGTGTAATTACATTTGTGATTATTGTCTGTTTATCTCACCAGCTTTTAAGCCCACAAGGGCAAAAAACATGTCTCTTTGGCCACTGCTTAGCAGAGTAAGCAATAAAGATTTGTTGAAAGGAGAAACTCAGGAAATTAAATGTCTTGTGTGAAGTAGTAAATGAAATTTTTACTAGGATATAAGCTCCCTGAGGGCAGGATTTTTGGCGTCTTTTTTCATTGCTATATCCCTGGCATCTTGAACAGTGCCTGGCATATAGTAGTAATATTTATTGAATATCAATTGTGCTTGGATGTGATTCCAAATATTTCTTATCCAAATCTAGGACTTTTTCTCTCTTTGTGCCAAATCTAACTGAAGATGGGGATTAGTTTAGTTCTGATTCTGAATCAACTCATGGACGTAGCCAGGCCATGTTAGCCATCTAAGGGGAAGCTACTAATTTTTTCTTACTGGTTCTTAGCCTATTGCCAGACATCCATTTTGCCACAGTTTTTCTCTTAGATAGAGCAAGATTTCTCTCCTCACCTTAGGGAATATTGTACCCAACCAGATCCTTTTGAATATTGGTTTAGAACATGATGGTTTTAAGCACTCATTTGGATGGGATTTTTTCAGCTAATCTTGGTCTTTACCTGTGCACTCTGTTGGGTCATGAGGGCATGTGGGGCAGTATGCTCAGTTTAATGGACTCAGAAATAAACCCAGGGATCTCTGAAATTAGCAGAATTAGCAGCACATTTATTTGCTTTTTTTTTTTAAACCCATTAAGTTCTCAGAATTTTCTTGTGTTCCTTGATGAATACTAAGTGTTCATCAGTTCATCAAAGTTCACCTACCTTTTAAATGGAACATGTTGCTTTGAAATGTGGGCAAAATGACTATTATTCCAAATTGCTCTTTCATGATCTCAGAGTACCTTATTTATATTTCTACTTTTTTGTTAAAATACTTTAAGTTCTAGGGTACATGTGCACAAGTGCAGGTTTGTTACATAGGTATACATTAGGTATACATGTGCCATGTTGGTTTGCTGAACCCATTAACTCATCATTTACATTAGGTATTTCTATTTTTTTTTTTTTTAAGTGAAAGCAAGTTTATTAAGAAAGTAAAGGAATAAAGGAATGGCTACTCCATAGACAGAACCTATGTTTCTTTCTTTTTTTTTTTTTTTTTTTTGAGATGGAGTCTCACTCTGTTGCCCAGGCTGGAGTGCAGTGGCACGATCTCAGCTCATTGCAGTCTCCGTCTCCTGGGTTCAAGTGATTCTCCTGCCTCAGCCTCCCAATTAGCTGGGATTACAGGCACTTACCACCATGCCTGGCTAACTTTTGTATATTTAGTTGAGCTGGAGTTTCGCCAGGTTGGCCAGGCTGGTCTTGAACTCCTGACCTCAGGTGATCTGCCCAGTTTGGCCTCCCAAAGTGCTGGGATTACAGGCATGAGCCACTGCGCCCAGCCAGAACCCATATTTCTAAAGAAAGCATTTAGTTCATAAAGTCCAGAGATTCTTTGAGGTCAAAAAGTCAGGATTGGGAGTCCCCGATGTTTGCAGTCAGTGTGGTAGAACCTTACAGAAGAAAAAGGAGTTTGTATTTCGTTAGTTTTATCAAAGCTACAACTTTTCGGAAGCCTTCAGTCCATCCAGCATTCCAGGGAACTGATTCCTAAGTCAGGTGTTAAGGCACTGAGGTGTACAAGTTGTGGCCAAAACTGGAGTTCAGCTGAATGAGAATGACACACTTCCCTTTTGCTTCTCCTCTGCCTTGGGAGCCTTTCACCACACTGGGGAGATTAGACAAAAACCTTCTGCAGTTTATTTTCTTTTTGAACAAGTTACATTATGGAGAGACTTTTAAGCTAAAAGAAGAAAAGCTCCCTTTTTGTTACAAACAGCAGTGTGTAGTTTCAACTTGTCCAGGACTTCCTCAGAGATGTTTTAAGATCCGGTGTAAACTTGCTGTGGTTTGCCTTTGGGCATCAAACTGTTTAGCTTGGCTCTATTATATCTGTAATTGCTGCATTTTAATAATTGCCCAATATTCTTGTCAGCAATTTGCAGCCTATATTTTTAATGGAACCATTTGCCTTTCTTTTCCACAGGTTTGTTCAGACCTGGTTTAAGCCCCTGGATTAACGCAGCACAGACCCTCAGACCCACTGCAGCTGTGGGCAGGGTGATGCAAGCTCATTAAATATTCCCACAAGCCTCGTGCCGCTTACAGTTTATGTGCTTCATAAAATCCTCTGGGAAGTCATCTTCTTCTGAGATCTCCTTACAGAGATTTGCTTTATAAAAGTTGTCTTTAACATTTGCTGAAATAGCATATTCTTTCAGAGAGGTTTTTCCTTATCAAAATTATTATATAGGCAGGAGGCACTATAGTTCTTGTGAACCAATTCACTAATTTAGGGAATCTAATATTTTGAAGGGAAAAAAATAGAGACGGATACTCTTTGTGGTGGTTGAATTTTTAAGTTAACAGAGAAGATTTCCATATGATCAGAGTTGATGTGGAATTATGGTGACAGAAATGTTGGACTTTGAGGAATAATAAGTCAGTTTAATGGCTCCCAAATTATCTCTATAATTTAGTCAGCTTTTGAGACAAGACCGTTGTGTCATTGATGACTTATGCCTCAACTTGACTGGTAATTTTGTTCTTTTAGTGAGTCCACTCTTTAGCTTATCTCCTTTTGTCTGTTGTAATGTTTATTTTTCAGTAAACAAAAGACTGAACTGGATTTACAGTAGCTAAGAATTACATAAATAGCTATACCTTAATTTCTCCACTTTATTGGTATAAATACCTCAAAGAGAATGGACAAGTAGTGATACAGTACAGTAATTATAGCTAACATTTATTTGGTTGGTTGTTATGTGCTAGGGACTGTTCTAAGCATTGTGTATGTATATTAACTAACTGAATCCTCACAACAGCTTACCATACATTTCCTACCACAGGATATGTTCATTCATGAAGAGTAAGCTGCCTAACATTACCATTTGGTAAGGGGCAGAGTGGATTCACACCCAGGCAGATTTTTAATCTTTATCATAATCCATATGCTATTCATACTAGGATTTTAATCACTATCGTATATCAAGATTGAACCATAGTGCCTCCTGCCTATATAATAATTTGGTTTTAAGACATATCTAAGAAATTCTTTTTGAAATTGGAACTTTACTGTTATTATTTCTGGATAGGTAATACTTGCACATGGTATTAATACAAAACCCAGAAGGGAATTCAGTGAAAAGGCTTCTGCTCCCTCCCACCCCTGTCCTGCAGTCACCCTGTTTCCCCTGTTCTCATAGGCAATGTTACCATTGCAAAGAGCCATTTTAAGTATCTTTCTCTTTGACACTTGATGCAATAAATTAAGACCATTTAATTAAAAACTCATTTAAAATAATTTTTTTTGTACTGTATCTACAAGCGCCCACATTGGCTTTGTCTCTGAAGGTAGCTATGGGCAGCTCCTGTTGGGTGATATTTCCTGAGTGAGGATAACAAGGCCACAACCCCCAGGTGTGTGAGATGGCTCCTGGAAACTCCACCATTCTGCCTTTTCCAGGTCTTAGATCAGGGAGGGTCTTTGCACTTTTACCCATAACTTTTATTCTTGATGAGAAGGAACCATGCCTGGAGCATAGTAAATGCTCAGTACATGTTTGTTAATTGAACTTCTGTGAGTTGTGCCAGGCTCAGTGATAGAGGGCTGGAGAAATATACTTTGGAGTGTCTAAATCAGTAACCGTTAGGGCCATGTGAGGAATATTCAAGTTAGGCAAACCACCACAAAACTCTCATTCAAGACTCTGGATAGGAAAAGATTAGAAAGAACCTTCTAGATCCTCGAGTCCAGTAACCAGATAGTCTCAGATGGGCTGAGAGACAGGGAAGACTTTTTTCCTGTTAAAATGTTGGCAAACAGTTGAAATAAGAACGTTGCCTTTTTATGTTTCTTTATTTTTTTCAGATTGATTCCCAGCACAACTTAATTTGATCCTTGTGATAACCCTGTTATTATAACATTAGATTGAGTCTCTAATCAGAGCTGGTTTTGTTTTCTTGCTGGCACTAGGGTTACATGTATCAAGTGTCATTGATTACTTTGGTACCACAACTTAACTGGTGATGTTATATTTCAGGTGCACCTTGATTTTCTTCTGTAGTTCTGAAAATTCTCTATAAAACCAGATTTAAAATGTCAAAAACAGGGCCGGGCGCGGTGGCTTACGCCTGTAATCCCAGCACTTTGGGAGGCCGAGGCGGGCAGATCACGAGGTCAGTAGTTCAAGACCAGCCTGGCCAACATGGTGAAACCCCATCTCTACTAAAAATACAAAAATTAGCCAGGCGTAGTGGCGCATGTCTGTAATTCCAGCTACTTGGGAGGCTGAGGCAGGAGAATTGCTTGAACCCAGGAGGCGGAGGTTGCAGTGAGCCAAGACCGCGCCACTGCACTCCAGCTTGGCGACAGAGAGAGACTTTATCTCAAAAAAAAAAAAAGCCAATAACAAATATGTCATTTGCAAAAGTATTTGCTATAAAAATCTTTATTAGGTAGGCACTGCCCTCAGTCTAGTTTGCTTGAGTGCTATTTGGCATCTTTTAAGATAAATTTCTTATATTATGCTTTTCAGAAATTCTCCGTTTAACTTTAGTGTCTGTTTGTTTATGAAGTTTCTTCATTAAGTTTCCTTATTGAAATTTGTTTTACAGGCAGTTTGAAAATTGCAAGGAGGGACTTTAAGACTACTTCTGATTTGCAAAGATTGTCTGTGCTCTGAGCAGGCTGAAGTGACTGGATGAGACACAGTGTTGGAGAAATAAAAATGACTTCCCATTATGTGATTGCCATCTTTGCCCTGATGAGCTCCTGTTTAGCCACTGCAGGTAAGTTGCATAATATAAATTGCATGTTTGTTATATATTTTTGGATATATTTTGTCCCAGTCTCTTTAGTTGAGAAGAATTTAGGCCATGTGATGTTCATGCAGAACTTGAATATTCATGTTCTTTAGGGAAATAAAATATTTGACTACTATGTAGATACGTAATACATTGGTCTGTGCTATATTTTACTAGGCTGGTGCTGGCATTGTCACGTTAGTGACGCAGGTACCTAACTAACCTTGGTGGAGGAAGGTAGAGAACAAATACGCTAATGAATAATCCCACTTAATTTTGTTACATGCATAGATTGTTTATATATATATTTTGAGATGAAGTTTCACTCTGTTACCCAGGCTGGAGTGCAGAGGCATAATCATGGCTTACTGTAGGCTCTACCTCCTGGGCTTAAGCGATCCTCCCACCTCAGCCTCCTAACTAGTTGGGACTACAGGCGTGTGCCACCATGCCCAGCTAATGTTTTATTTTTTGTAGAGATAGGGTCTCCTATGTTGCTCAGGCTGGTTTCAAACTCCTGAGCTCAAGTGATCCTCTCTTCTTGGCCTTCTAGCATGCTGGTATTACAGGTATGTGCCACTGCGCCTGACCTGTATTTACATTTTTGTCCCTGAATAAGGATTTCAAGAAAGCATTTTTGTCCTTTTCTTTATTAGCAAATAAATAGATCTTCTAGACTGAGGTGACACTCTTGACATAGGCTGCTTGGGAGGTATTTAGTTTTGCCTATTTCACATATTTCAATATGTAACTTTTTTTTTTTATTTTTTTGAGACAGAGTCTTGCTCTGTCACCCAGGCTGGAGAGCAGTGGCCTGATCTCGGCTCACTGCAACCTCTTCCTCTTGGGTTCAAGCAATTCTCGTGCCTCAGCCTCCCAAGTAGCTGGGACTGCAGATGCCTGCCACTACATGCGGATAATATTTGTATTTTTAATAGAGACAGGGTTTCACCATTTTGGCCACGCTGGTCTCGAACTCCTGACCTCAGGTGATCCGCCTACCTTGGCCTCCCAAAATGCTGGGATTACTAACTTTTTAAAAAGTAGAGAAATACACTGAGCTTCCTGGAGGCCAAATGAGATTGGAGATGAAAAGATGCAAATGACTTGGAACATTGTTGCTTAACTAAGAGTATCGGATCTCCCACACCACCATCTTAGTGTGCTTACTGTGAGGGGTTACTCAGTAAATTTGGAAGCTTAATTTGCTCTATTTTATTATAATTTCCATTGTGTCTATTCTGTAATGAGCTACATAAAACTAATTTGTTGGACCAGTTCTGGAAACTGGCAGGTCTCAACAAGAAAAGCATTGACTCCAAAAGTGATTAGCTGCTTGGTTTTTGCTATTGAATTGCACACACAGATGAGAGTGATAGTAATGATCATCTATTGAGTGGGCACTATATCCAGGCACTGGGCTAAACAATTAAAGAATATAAAAATGAATACGGATATTCTTATTTAATGAGCTCGCTTAATCACAACTTGGAGGTAGAATTAATTTGGCATTTTATAGATGATGAAATGAGATATGGAGAGATTAGGTAGTGTCATGTAGCTGGAAAGTGGAAAAGCCAGATTTTACATTCAGATTTTACATCTATGCTCTTCACCTCTGTGTTATACTGAAGAAACCAGATCTCCCTTAAGACTCCAATAGACTCAGATCTGGGGTTGTGTGCAGACGTAGACTAAGTGAGAGTCAGCTGGCAGAAACTGGTTTATGCATTGGAAAGTAGAATGTTCCTCTCATTGCAAGTATCTTTTTTTTTTTTTGAGATGGAGTCTCCCTCTGTCGCCCAAGCTGGAGTGCACTGGCGTGATCTCGGCTCACTGCAACCTCTGTCTCCTGGGTTCAAGCAATTCTCCTGCCTCAGCCTTCCGAGTAGCTGGGACAACAGGCGTGTGCCACCATGCCTGGCTAATTTTTTGTATTTTTAGTAGAGATGAGGTTTCACCATGTTAGCCAGGCTGGTCTTGATCTCCTGGCCTCAGCCTCCCAAAGTACTGGGATTACAGGGGTGAGCCACCTCCCCTGGCTGTAAATATCTTGAAAGAAAGTTGCTAGGCCTTTTTTGTTGTTGTTTTTTGAATGCCAGTTTATGAATTTGAACTGCCCATTCTCTATTTTTGTCTATCAGCAGTTTCATTTTGTCTCATTATTGAAGTGCTGTTTGCCTTTTAGCCTGTGTATTAAAATGGAATTGACTTAAAATCTCATTGAAAAGTAGTAGAAATGCGCCCCCCCACCCCCACCTCCCAAAAAAAGAGAGAGAGAGAAAGAGGGAGAGAAGCGGCTTGATGGAAAATATGCTGTTTTGATGACAAGATGTCTAGTCTCACCTTGTGGGTTTGAGGCTGGGCTTTCTGCCTTCATTGATGCCTGGGTCAGACTGAAAAACACAACTGAAGAAGGCACTTTATGGGAAAGGAGTGGGTTCAATGGCCCTGTCCAGCCTTGATGAATTTGATAGTGAATCAGTTTTGCTTCAGATCTTACTTTCCTATTTGAAGCCTTTGGGAAAATATACACACAAGTATATATATATTTGAGTTGAATACACACTCAAAGCTTTGCTGAGGTGGAAGGGACAGTAGAGTTACAGATTTTTTTTTTTTTTTTTTTTTTTTTTTGATACAGAGTCTTGCTCTGTGTGTCACCCAGGCTGCAGTGCAGTGGTACCATCTCAGCTCACTGCAACCTCTGCCTCCTGGTTCAAGCGATTCTCCTGCCTCAGCCTCCTGAGTAGCTGGGATTACAGGCATGCACCACCACATCCAGCTGATTTTTGTATTTTTAGTAGAGATGGGGTTTTGTCATGTTGGCCAGGCTGGTCTCGAACTCCTGACCTCAAGTGATCCACCCCCTTCAGCCTCAGAAAATGCTGGGATTACAGGTGTGAGCCACCACCCCTGGATGAATTACAGATTTTATAATAGCATAGGCAACTGATAAATAGCACAGAGGTATGGATACCTTTTTGGTGTAGAAGTTTGTTGGTTGTTTCCCTTTTGCACAACATAATAGATCAAATGAATGAAGAAGAGGGAAAATTTTTTTTTTTTTTTTTGAGACAGAGTCTCACTCGCCCAGGCAATAGTGCAGTGGCACAATCTTGGCTCACTGTAACCTCCATCTCCTGGGTTCAAGCAATTCTCCTGCCTCAACCTCCCGAGTAGCTGGGACTACAGGCGCACGCCGCCACGCCCAGCTGGTTTTTTGTATTTTAGTAGAGATGAGGTTTCATCGTGTTGCCCAGGCTGGTCGTGAACTCCTGAGCTCAGGCAATCTGCCCGCCTCGGCCTCCCAAAGTGCTGGGATTACAGGCGTGAGCCACTGCGCCTGGCTGCAAAAAAATTTTTTTATATGCTAATGTCTGATATTTTTCTCTGTAGGCCCAGCATACTTTACAAAATGGTTTTTTGGGCGTTCTGGATGAGCTGAATTTAGCTCATCTGGGTAGTTATAGCAATGATGAATATTTCAAATAATTACCGTGTGTCAGGCCCCAAAGTTCTTTACATGTATTATCTCATTTCATCCTCATAAATACTCTAAGAAGTTTAGATACTTTGATAATCCATAGTGTATAAGTGAGGAAATGGAAGCACAAAGAGGTCAAATAACTTTCTTAAGGTCACACAGCTAATAAATGGCAGGTGGAACTATAAACCTACTTAGTCCAGGTCTGGAGATTGAGCCTTTAGGCCTCTATACTGTGAGGGAGGATTGATTTGAAGGGCGTTTGTTTGGAAAGAATGGTAATAGGTTTGTTTTGAGCCATTTATGTCCTCCTGAAACATTAAATCATTTATTCACTGATCCCTGCTAAGTACAAAGCACAGTAATAGTCACTTAGGGATATACATGCAAAGAAATGTAAGATTCATTCCCACCCTATTTTTTTTATTTTTGGAAAGATGGGATCTTGCTGTGTTGTCCAGGTTGACCTTGAACTCCTGACCTCAAGTGATCCTCCCACCTCAGCCTCTCAAAGCACTGGGATTAAAGGCGTGAGCCACTGTGCCCAGCCATATTCATCCCTTCTTTTGAGTTGCTCGTACTTTAGTTAGGCTTATAAAATATAACCATATAACCAAATAATGAATGTATAGTGAAAGCCAAGTAAAACCCAAAGACCTCAGAGGGGTCACGAGGGGAAGCCCTGTGGGTCAGCGTAGCCAGGGACGGCTTTGTGGAAGCTCTAGATCTTGAGCTCTGTCTTGAAGACTGGGCAGAATCTAGGAAGAAGAAGGCACTGAGTTGACCAGGTGGGAAAACCTGGCCTAGCACGGATGTGGCATTTAGGTGCTTATTTTTTTATTTTTATTTTTTAAATAAATGGATGACCTGGAGAGCTGGTGTGGAAATGTAGCAGGAGGTCTATTTGGAAAGAAGGATGGAGTAGATTATGAAAGATCTTAAATATCATAATGAGGCTTGTGGATTTTATTCTGCGGTTTGGATGCTCTCTTCTTCCATCCCTTGGAGCCAAAGGCATGCACTGTTTAATCTTGGAATTCAAACGGTGGCCTCAAACAGTGAGGCTGAGTATGTAGCCTCATTAGCTTCAGACCCAGCAGTGCTTGGCTCACAGGCTGTCATTTATCAAGGGCTTGATCTCTGCCAGCTAATTTATTTAAGACAACTCTATGAGATGGGTATTATTATTATCATCACCTCCATTTTACAAACAAGAAAATTGAGACTCAGTTTGGTTAATAATTTGTACAAAGTCCTGGAACTAATAAGTGGCAGAGTTGAGACTTGAACCTGGCAGTTTGGCTCTAGAATCCAGCCCATCAACCACTAGATCCTTCTCTAGGGAGGAGACCCTGTGTGTGGGATGAATAAACCTCTTCTTGATTGATTAAATACCAGGTGAGTAGCTACCAGTGTGACATCCTGGAACCAGATTAAACCCCTTTGGCCTCAGAAGAGACAGACATAGGTCATCAGAGCAGAAGCACCCTCAAGTAGTGGGCCTTCTTTATTTGTATTCTGACTTAACCAAAGTGGCCTTAAAGCTGTAAATCGGTGGGAAGGTGTGGGGGTCTGGCAGCAGAGGGGCGAAGGTTGTCAAAAGCCTCCTTTTGGTTATGTGGCCAGAAGAGGGGCAGAGCACAAGGGAGCACGTAAATTGAGCCCAAGTTAGAATAATAGGAGCCTGCTTGTTCCAGCTTCATGGGTTTGTCTGGGCCTTCAGTGAAAACCTTTCTTTCCTTCTCTGCCTATGGTAGAGAGTGAATGAAGGAGGTCGGGGCCGGGTGGGTCGGGGGATATCCATATCCAGGTGTTAGTGTTGTTCTGACAAAACTCATGCTTTCCGCTGGACGCGGTGACTCACACCTGTAATCCCAGCACTCTGGGAGGCCGAGGCGGGCAGATTACGAGGTCAGGAGATCCAGACCATCCTGGCTAACACGGTGAAACCCTGTCTCTACTAAAAGTACAAAAACAAAATTAGCTGCGCGTGGTGGCGGGCGCCTGTAGTCCCAGCTACTGGTGAGGCTGAGGCAGAAGAATGGCGTGAACCTGGGAGGCGGAGCTTGCAGCGAGCCGAGATCGCGCCACTGCACTCCAGCCTGGGCGACAGAGCCAAACTCCGCCTCAAAAAACAAAAAACTCGTGCTTTCCCTCCCCTCCCTTGTTCCTTCGTTATCATATAGCACTGTTGAGGGTGGAGGGTGGACTGTGCTCTTCGTGAACACGAGCTGTGTAAGGACCATAATGCCTCCTGATTAGAAATTAGCTTAGGTGATTTACTTGAGTTAAAAAATAAAAAAAGAGAATAAATACAAGAGATTTATTGGGGTTAAAAACAAAAAAGAAAAAAAAGAAATTATCTTAGGTTATTTATTGGCCTCTTAGATCCTGTAATCTACCTAATGTAAGAAAAGTGGGAAGTTTAAAAAATAAGTGCTTGATACTATGGGCTTAAGTCTAAGTTTTGCTTTAAAAACTCATCTATACTTGTGTTATAACATTAGTATTATTGAAAATATCTGCTTTCCAGGCTGAAGTGATTCATTTATTATTCTAGTTCTGCTTTTCTCCTTTGTAATTTGTGATAATTGTGCTTTTCTTTTTAATACAAAAAATGGATAAAAATAAAAACTTGAAAAGGCAAAAAAAAACAAAAAACAAAAAACAAAAAAACCTCCAAACTGTTCTACACATCTTTAAAAGATATTAGCTGCTGCCTCTGAGGCTTGCCAACATTAGGCAGGGCTATGTTTCCAGGAGTTTTAGTAATGAGAAAAAGAGGCACGCATGGAGAATTCAGGGAAATCAGTTTTATTGGAAGGGCTGGAGTTATCACTGGCCCCTTGTGCCAGGTCAGAGGGGTGCTGCTGAGGTGAGCTCTGGAGCAGTGCTGCTGGCGTTGATGCCAGTGGGCTATTGGTGGAACGGGCTAACTTCTTCATTCCACTGTCTCAATTCAGTACCCAGATGTATCCTTTTGGAAACTTGCCTGCAACCTGTGCACAGATTTCTATTGAGAAACACATTTCTTTTCCTCTCTACTGGATGTACCTGGAATTCCAGGTAGAGTCCACAGGAAAATCGAGATGCTTTTAGTCTGAGCTATTTTCCTGCTAAGAAAGCTCTGAACTCTTTGTGTCTATGGGAGAGCAAGCTGAGATACCAGCTGGTTAATACTTGGTCTGGAATGGGACAAGCTGGCAGGCTTGGGTAGAGTCTAATAATATCATATTGTATTTGTAATCTTAAAAATGTTTTTATAACAAGTATTTCATTTGATCCTCACAGCAGCCTCTGGGGGTAGGCAGGCACTATTTTCTTCATTTCTAGAATGAGAATAATGGGGCTTAGAGAAAGTAAGTGATTTAGAAAGGCAATTCAAGTCTTGGTTGGACCAGAACTTAAACATGCTTTTGCAGACAAACTGCACCAACAAATCCTATGGTCTTTTTGGTATAGTGCACCCTTAGCACCTCTTGACAAATAAAAATTGTATATATTTATGGTGTACACCATGATGTTTTTATACATGTCTACATTGTGGTGAGTAAATCAAGCTTTTTAACATATGCATAACCTCACATACTTATCGTTTTTTGTGGTGAGAACACTTAAAATATACTCTAACAATTTTCATGTGTAAAATATATTATTTTTTTCACATTTTTATAGGGGGCTGTAGGGAGGGGGCCTCCTCACTGTGAAGTGAGGTGATCACAGTTTCTTTGGCAGCTCCAAGCTGGGCACTGGGGGTCCTGGAGGTGGCTCTGCATGTTGGCATGTTCCTACCACCTTAGAGGAGCACTAGATGGTTTCAGGGCATCACCTGGTTGGTCATGATGTTGTACTTGGTAGGGGCTGAGTATTGGCCCCTATGGTGAAGGACATGACTGGCACCAGCTCCATGGCCCAGGCATTTTTGAGGAAGGCATGAGTCCTAGAGGGGTAGGTGGGGGGGGGGTCACCTCTGCAGGGGTCATGGCCATCTTAGGCTCAGTGGTGGCAGTGGCTACTATAATAACTTGTTATTAACTGTAGTCACCGTGATATACAGTCAATCTCTTGAACTTATTCCTCCTGTCTAATTGAAATTTTGTATATTTGACCAACATCTCCTCAGTCCTTCCACCCCTACTCCCCAGCCTCTGGTAACCACCATTTTACTGTTTCTGTGAGTTTGACTTTTTTTTTTGGGCGGGGGCGGTGGGATGGAGTCTCGCTGTGTCACCCAGGCTGGAGTGCAGTGGCGTGATCTCAGCTCACTGCAACCTCCGCCTCCCGGGTTCGAGTGATTCTCCTGCCTTGGCCTCCTGACTGGGACTGCAGGCACGCGCTGCCACTCCTGGCTAATTTTTGTATTTTTAGTAGAGATGGGGTTTCACCATATTGGCCACGCTGGTCTCGAACTCCTGACCTTGTGATCTGCCTACCTTGGCCTCCAAAAGTTCTGGGATTACAGGCCTGAGCCACCGCTCCCGGCCATGGGTTTGGCTTTTTGAGATTCCGCATATAAGTTTGATCATATATGATATTTGTTGTTCTGTGCCTGGCTTATTTCTCTGAGCATAGTGTCCTCCATGTTCATCTGTGTTGTTGCAAATGACAGGATTTCCTTCTTTTTTTGTTTTTGTTTTTGTTTTTGTTTTGTTTATCTTATTTTTATTTTATTATTATTTTTTGAGACAGGGTCTCACTCTGTTGCCTGGGCTGGAGTGCAGTGGCACGATCATGGCTCACTGCAGCCTCCACCTCCCAGGTTCAAGCCATTCTCCCTCCACAGCCCCCCAAGTAGCTGGGACTACGGGTGCAGGCCACCATGCCTGGCTAATTTTTGTGTTTTTTTTTCTGTAGAGATGGGGTTCCGCCATGTTGCCCAGGCTGGTTTGGAACTCTTGAGCTCAAGTGGTCCACCCATGTCGACCTCCCAAAGTGCTAGGATTACAGGTGTGAGCCACCATGCCTGGCCTTTAGCTAGTTATTTTAACCAGTTTTGTGTTTAATTCTGCTTTTTGATACACAAGGAAAGAACATTGTCAAATGTGATACCAGTTATCACCAGAGTGCCAAACTTTATTTTAAAGAGCAAATAACTGCTGTTAAAAGACCGAGAGTGGCATGGTGGCGGCTACCTGTAATCCCAGCTACTTGAGAGGCTGAGGCAGGAGAATCACTTGAACCTGGGAGGCGGAGGTTGCGGTGAGCCGAGATGGCACCACTGCACTCCAGCCTGGGCAACAAGAGTGCAACTAGGTCTCAAAAATAAAAAAAAGACCCAGAGTGGATAGGGTAGCCTGCATTTTAGAGTGTATTCCCTTTGAGGATATTGTGCACAGCCAAGTGTGATAAAGCACCTCCCCTCCTACCTTCTCCATTAGATTTTTCTACAGAAACAGCATGTGCGTGCATGTGTGTGCAAACACAACACACACACACACACACACACACACGGGAGTTGAGGCAGTAGTTGAGAGAAAGGTGAGTTCATTTCTCAAAGATTCCCTTGCCCTGTATGGACCTGTGTGTGTGGAGGTGGGGTGGATAGCCTAATGCAAGGCCTTTTACTTTTTTTTCTTCCTGAGACAGGGTCTCACTCTGTTGTCCAGGCTGGAGTGCAGTGGCACAATAGCTCACTGCAGCCTTGGCCTCCTGGGCTCAAACGATCCTCCCACCTCAGCCTCTTGAGTAGCTGGAACTACAGGCACATGCCACCACACCTGGCTAAGTTTTGTATTTTTTGTAGAGACGAGGTTTTGCCATGTTTTCCAGGCTGGTCTCAAACTCTTGAGCTAAGCAATCCACCTGCCTTGACCTCCCAAAGTGCTGGGATTACAGGTGTGAGCCACCGCACCTGGCCCTTTTTATCGTTTTCAAGGAGAGTTTACTAATAGCTAGCTGGGCAACTGAATGTGCATATAGTGGAGGGGAGGATGTTTACCAAGGATGAGTAAGATTATTGCTAGGTTTGATGTTAGCCAAGTCAAGAGAATCCAGGTTTCTCTTTGCTTTGCATCCTTATCGTAGGCTGTATAATTGCCACCCAGCTTTCTGGATTTCTGATTGATTTGGATTATTTTAGGACAGCAGTGATGGTGTGTTTTACAGTGATCAACACTTCCATCAAGACACAGCTTTATCTATATGTGCCTACACAGCTCTTTAATTGCTGAAAGCTTACCCTTGCACATGGTTGTGTATATAGGAAATTAGACTTTCTCAGCTTGTTTGCTTCGGTAATTAATCCAACTCTGGGGGTATCTTTATCACCCCATAGAGCTCCGAGCTCTGAGCACGCTGATTTTGGAAGTGATGTAGGAGCAGGGAGTGTTCTGGGAAGTGTTCCGGGAAGCGTGCCAGCAAGAGGCCTTCCTTTAGGACTGACCCTGCTCGGCACCGAGGCACATGATTGGCCCATCCCGCACCACATCCATGGGAGCCACTGACTTTCATTTTCTTTAAAACGATCTCTGCCAGAATGGCCTAAAAAACATTTATCCTGAATTTCAATCTAGTCATATTTTTGTTTTCTGAGAGGGCACTGTCAATCAGGTGGAATTCTAGAGGGCTGAAAAATGCCTTAGCTTTTGGAACGTTCCTTCCAAGGAGTAGGCAGCAGGTGCTCTGGGGACTGAAGCCCAGCTATTCCCCTGCCCTCCCTTGCCAGCTCTTAAACATCTTTAAAAAAATCTACAGTGTAATGTGGAAAATTTTACTACCTTCAAAGGGAAATGTTGATTTAAAAAATTATTTTAAAGTTACTCTGTTTGTTGGCAATGAGGGGAACCATATATGGCAAAAGGAAAAAGTCTTGATAAAATTGCTCTGTGTTCTTTGTTTTGCTTCCTTTTGTCCTCATATGCCTGAGTAACTGCGTCCTAGTCCAGAAGATTGACCAGGGCCATCTGAGTAACACCTCCCTTCCTTCCTACTCTCCTACTCCACCCACAAGGATACACAGGTAGCATAGGCCTCAAAGGAGGGCAGAGGTTCAGCCTCTGGAGGCAGCCCCTGCTCTTTTTTTTTTTTTTTTTTTTGAGACAGGGTCTTGCTCTGTCACCCAGGCTGGAGTGCAGTAGTGCAGTCTTGGCTCACTGCAGCCTCAACCTCCCAGGCTCAAGAGATCTTCCTGCCTCAGCCTCCTATGTAGGTGGGACTACAGGCACGTGGCACCACACCTGGCTAATTTTGTGATCTTTTATAGAGATAACATCTCACTGTGTTGCCTAGGCTGGTCTCAAACTCCTGGCCTCAAGTGATCTGCCCACCTTAGCCTCCCAAAGTGCCAGGATTACAGGCGTGAGCCACCGCGCCTGGCCTCCCTGCTGTGTTGTTTTCATCATTGACCCCACTGCACTGCTACAGCATTTTCCTGTGACGAACTTATCCAGTGGGATGCACCTGTGCATGACAATTATGTTGTTAAATTGCTGAAAGTTAAAGTTATAATACTACATGGTGAAGCAAAATGCTGTATAGCTCCTGCCTGCCCTTATCTTTTCCTTTTGAGTTAATTAGAGGACAGAACCACTTATTTTGCCTTTTCTTTAAACTTTTAAATAACTACTATGTTTTAGATGAAGACTTGTAGTCTGGTCAACTTTAAGTACCTCCTAATATTCAGGTACTTTGCTAGCTTCTGAGGCACAGAAAGGGGAGAGACTTTGGGGTTGGTGCAAATAATGAGTTTTTTCATTTTTTTCTTTTTCTTTTTTTTTTTTTTTTTGAGATGGAGTCTTGCTCTGTCGCCCAGGCTGGAGTGCGGTGACGTGATCTCGGCTCACTGCAAGCTCTGCCTGCCAGGTTCACGCCATTCTCCTGCCTCAGCCTCCCGAGTAGCTGGAACTACAGGCGCCCGCCACCACGCCCGGCTAACTTTTTCTATTTTTAGTAGAGACGGGGTTTCACCGTGTTAGCTAGGATGGTCTCAATCTCCTGACCTCGTGATCCGCCTGCCTTGGCCTCCCAAAGTGCTGGGATTACAGGCGTGAGCCACCGCGCCGGCCTTTTCATTTTTTTCTAATACAGTTAACTTTCCTAAAGTGTTGACTGATTGATTTAACAGGATTTATTGAGTACCTGTTGTATTTCAGACACTATTCCAAGTGTTGGAGAGATAGTAGTAAACAAAACAGATCAAAATCCTTGTCCTCATGAAGCATGTCTCTCGTGGAGAGAGACCAGAAACAAACAAAGTTCATATTTCAGCAGGTTCGTCGAATGAAAAGCAAAAGGGTTGGGGATTGTTAGCGGGGATTGCAATTTGAAGTAAGGTGATTAGGAAGGGCTTCACTAGGAACACTGAGCAAATGTTTGGAGGAGGTGAGCTAAGTGGATATCTGGGGAAAGAGCATTCCAGGCAGCAGGAAAAGCAAGTGCAGAGGCCCTGTGGTGGAAGTTTGCTTGCAGTGCTCAGGCAATAGCAGGTGGGCCAGGTGGCTGCTGGAATGGGAAGTCAGAGAGTTAACTGAGGGGTGGGAGAGGGTGCGGGTGTGTATAGCCCAAGGCATTGTAGGCCATCATAAGGTTCTCACTCTGAATGACACTGAGCCATTGGAGAGTTTGAGCAGAGGAATGATATGATCTGAAGGATGTCCTAATAGGACCACTCTGGCTGCTGGGTTGAGAATAGGCTGTTGGGCAAAGGTGGATTTAGAGATAGAGATACTGGCAAGAGATAATGGTGCCAGGACTCCTTATTAGAAGGAAGGACCCTTGGGAGTCATATGCTTAGGAAATTCAGAATGATGCTTTTGTAATTTTTTCCCCAGCCTATTCTTTTTGAGGAGGAAAGTGGATAAAGATGTATTTCTCACATCAGTGGAATACTGTGCCATAACCTAATATTAAAGATAATTACATCTATAGAACTGAAAAAGCCGAGTCTTAAAACACAAAACAACCCCCCCAAACCATCTAAAGAAAATCTCTTTGTGTTGTGAATGAATGTCCTTGAAAAATCATCGTCTTAATAGCCTAAACCCTCTTTTCCTTGCTTACTTACCCTCCTGATTTCCAAGTCTTGTTCTTTTCATTTCTCAGGGGGCCTGGTTTTCAGGATCATGAGTTTTGAGGGTCTCACCACCTTTTGCAGAAGTGCTTCTTACAGTGTTGTAAATTACAGTTTCGAAGAAATACAGTTGCATCCAGCTTTACATAGTAAATGTTTCTGAGTTGTATGTCAACCTATTTTTATAAGTTAAACTACGTATTAAATGTGAGCAAGGTGCATGATACAGCAGATTTTTTTCTATAAAGAAAATAATCACTTTTAAATATATTTTATAATAAGGATATTCATAGTGGTTTTGCCAGAGATGAGTGGTTTTGCCAGAGGTGGAATATACCATCTTGTTTAGGGAATAGGAAGTTTTGCTTTTGGAGTTTGAGGTTATAAACAAATACTAGGCTAGTGCTTTCTTATATGCATGAGAATCACCCAGGGATCTTGTTAAAATGCAGATTCTGTTTTAGTAGGCCTTGATGGGTCAAACACTGGAGTTTTTAACAGGCTCATAAGTTGCTGATGCCGCTAGTCTGAGGACCACATTTGACAGCATAGGTCCTCTGTTTTCTCAGTGCACAAATTGTAACACAGAAACTCAAACACCTAGACAATTTCTTAGCGCCATAAAAGGGAGCTTGATTTTAGCGTGCCTTTACAACAGCAACCTTGAACACCTTTGGTAAACTTGTTTGGGTCAGAGGGATCCATGTGCTGGAGAGGAAATTGGTTTGAGGCAGTGAGTTCCACAGATGCCTTTAGCTCTCTGGCTGTAAGTGTGGTGCACCTGCAGAAACCAGGTGCATCTTTATTAGCTGGGGCTACACCTTGACATAATCCTAACAGTTGTTAAAGACGGAATTCTTACCGCCCCGGCCATTTCTTCCCTTTATGTGCCTCTTTTGCCTTGTCACATTTCTTGCCTTGTGACTTAGTAGACCAAGGTAGGAGATTCGTGTTGGGCCACTGAGGGTGAGGACATTGGTCTAGGAAGCCGTGGCCAAGGGACTCTTCGGTAATGAGAGGTGATATGGGCTGAGTGGATAAAAGGGGGACTTTAGGTGGGTTAGCAAGGGTGGCTCTGGAGTTAGGGACTAAAAGTTAAAAGTTGGGTATACCTCATTTCTGCTAGAAGGGCTCTAATTTTCTAGCTCAGGTTTCCCCAATGACTTCCTACTTTATTCTTTTTTTTTTTTTTTTTTTTTTTTTGAGACAGACTTTCACTCTTGTTGCCCAGGCTGGAGTGCAATGGTGCAATCTCGGCTCACTGCAACCTCCGCCTACTGGGTTCAAGCGATTCTCCTGCCTCAGCCTCCCGAGTAGCTGGGATTACAGGCATGCACTACTATGCCTGGCTAATTTTGTATTTTTAGTAGGAATGGGGTTTCTCCATGTTGGTCAGGCTGCTCTCGAACTCCCAACCTCAGGTGATTTGCCCGCCTCAGCCTCCCAAAGTGCTGGGATTACAGGTGTGAGCCAACGCGCCCGGCCCTACTTTATTCTTATAATCAGACTCCAGGCTAGAGCTTTTAAAAAATTAACATTTTTTAGAAGGGAAAAATTTCTGTAAGTTGTAATCGATGTTTATTAAGCACCCTGACACCATATTTATTATAAGTGGGGATAAGACTGAGAATATTTAAGCTCTGTGCCTGAAAAGTTGTGTTTTAAAATAACTTTTGTTTACATTGCCATTGAGTAGTTTATAAGTTTTTCTGACTTACTTTCTCTGGCCTCATCACTGTTTTTGGAGAGGCAGCGTACAACCTACGTACAGCTCTGGAGCTCGCCGCAAGCCTCAGGTGGTGGTCATTCTGCTTTTGAAATTGAACCAGAAAAATCCTGAGGAATGTAACAATATTTTTTCTTTTTGCCCCCCTGCTAGCTTTTTTCTAGCCCTCCCAAAAATGTGTTTATGTTGCTGTCCATGCATGTGGAGCAGTCTGGAATTCTGTGTGGCATTAGATAGTGAAAAAAATAGATTTCCCACGTGACTGAGGTTATGGGAGTGAGAAATCTTGGATTATGCAAGGACTCTTTGATTGGAAGAAGGACATTTTGAGATGAGATTTATTTTAAGATATAGTAAAAAAAAAACCTAGTATACAACTTTTTGTTTTTTTCTAAACCAGTCCTTTTTGGGGGTGACAGGATGGGGTGTGGATAGAAGCAATACCAAACTTTTAAGTATCAAATCTTCACTCAGAAGAAAAAAATGTCTTCAGGATGAAAGAATAGCTCGAATGCAAAAAGCCTGATATATAATTTGAGAGTAGGGTCTGGCGTATTATAGAGGACTCCGAGAGCCTGATCCAAGCAGCCTGCCATTTTCATCACCCCAGGATTATCTGTAAGGACAACTTTACTGTCTGTCACCTGCCAGGTCTCAGCCTGGCCCTTGTGAGTGCCAGGAAGTTTGTGTCCTCTGTTTTGCCAAGCTTAATTAGCTCTAGAAATACCCTATCAAAGGCTGTCTGGCAGTGTTCCATTAATGGTATGGGGTGAATTCAAAAGCACTAATTAATTGTTAGATTATTTGCAAAGCCCATACTGAAAAACCTAATGCCTGCAGGGGAAAGTTGGCAGAGAGACGGTACAGAGATTAGCTTGGACCTTACCCGGCTCAATTACCTTTTGGAGTTGAGCCAAGAGGGGAGTTGCTTTTCTTTTTTGGAGAAGTGCTTGTGGCTATATTGTTTTCTAAATTGCCAGTGTACTGCTCTAGGCTCTCCGTGAGGGAGCTCATATGGACACTTGCAGACCTAGAGAGCCCAGAGAGCATCTTCAAGAGGTTTTGTTTATTTTTGTTTTGTGAGAGAAACACAATTGTTTAACTTTCATTAACTAAATAAATTCTTCCCAAGGGCCTCTTCTTAAATAGAGGAAAAGGAGCTCTAGTTTGTTGTGTAACAATTCAGGTTTTAAGTGTTAAATATTCAAAGGAGCCAGGATCAGGGCTTTAAATAGTTTTTTCTTCTTAAGATAAAACAAGTCAGGTTCCTCATGTCCTCTGTTTAGGTGGCCCAGGTCAGCAAAAAGTGAATTTTCCAACTGCTACTGCAGTTGGAAGATGCTGTTTAAAAAAATCTTCATTTGAAATAAAGTGCATGCCAATTTAAGGTCAGGGTATACTACATGCAGGAAAGGAAGAAACAGGTAAACAGGTTTGCATTATTTTGCTACATTTGACATATAGAATGATAACACCTATAATTAACTCAGCTTGACAAATTGTAGACAAATAATAGAAGTCCCTGTCCCTTATAGATGAGAGAGATTTGAGGCTTTTGGAGCCAAGTGCCAGTTTCTGTTGACTCTGAAGGCAACGGAGACAGCTGAAGATGAAAGTATAGAAGGATATTTCAGACTTATCTAAAAGCCAATTGAGTATTATGTAAGGGAGCTGTGTGTAGCTCTGTTTGAAAACATCCATCCAGAAATCTTCCAGTTCCTGGGCCTGGCCCTGCCTCCTATTGACAGGCCTCAGCGTCTTTTTCTTGTCCTTTTGGGCTTGAGCAACATGTGAGTAAGTACTTACGTACAAATCCCAGACCAAATCTTACTTTATTAACATGATTCAGAAGAAAAGAATTCTAATGAAAAATTTCAGAGGACTGTGCCGAAACATTTCGTGATATTGTCAGATCTCCCTGAACTCAGGAAAGGCCCCCAAAAATCTATTATTTCTGTTTATTACTCAACTTGGAAAAAGCTTACAAGAATGCCTCAGGAGAGTATGCACTGGTTGAGGAATTTATTCCTGAGTGTACAGCATCCCCTACGTTTACTCTGTGTGAGGCAGGCTATCCTGAAACCCTGGGCAACCTGCCTCCTCCTCAGCCAGCAGGCCTAGAGTAGCAGCTTAGTATTTTTAACCCTTTCTGTCATATGACTCCCAGCCAACTTTGTGAGTTGATAGAAACACAGATCTGAGAGCTATGAGGAATTATGAAAGCCTTTGTACTGACAAAAGACTATGATTTTTCTTTGCTGCTTTATTATGGTTAAAAGGTCTCATTATGCTTTTATTTTGGAGAGGTAATTCTGTATAACAAGACCTACTTGTATATCCCAGTTGGGTTGTGAGATATCATGAATAATGTTACAACTAATAGTTAAATTGAAGACTTTAAATGATTTTCCTCAAAAAGATAAAACTAAATTCAAGGTTATTCTAAAATAATTATGGTTATTTGCATTTAAAAATATTTCAAAGGGAGAAAGAGGGGTTAGGATTACAAGTGATAGAATGAAAAGTGCTCATAATTTGTTACCTGTAGTATCTGTTTTGCTATTCATGAACATGGTACACCCATTCATTTGTTTAGGTTTTCCTTAATTTCTTTCAGCACTGCTTTTATAGTTTTCACTAATTTATTTTGAAGACTCTAGTGTGTCCAAATGTGAACAAGATTCATCATGTCTGTCTTATTAGAATTATGTTTGAGAACCTCTGTTTTAGAGCTGTAATTCTATCCTCTTCAATCTACTCTTCATTAATAATGATGAAAACTGATACTCCCTCTGACTTTCCTGGAGAGTGAGCTCAGGGATGTGTAACTAAGGCCACTTGCTAAAGTGAGTTATTGGCCTGGCTACCTTTGCTCTAAGTTGTAGGAACTCAAAGCTCAGTGTGTACTGTAAGAGATATGTTCTTTAAGGCTGAAGGCTAGTGTTGCTGAGCAAGAGATGTAGTAAAAAGAATATCCTTGTTCCTTTGGACTAAATGTCAGAGTTAGAGGCAGTCTTGGAACCCAAAGATTGGATGTTGTGCCTTTTCATCAGGCTGTTGGGCTTTCCCAGCAGAGTTTCGCTGGAACAGAGTCACTCCAGTGAACTTTCATTTTGGACTTGTAACAAAAGAATTTTGTAGAGATTTTACCCTCTGAATATGGGTAATACCTGAGGGCTTTATCAAGATGAATGGTAACTTTGTTGGGTTGCTGCACCTTTATTTAGGGAAAGTAATTCTCCACCACAATGTCAAGAGTGGTCTTGACAGAGACATATGAAAGGTCAGGGAGTCAGGATCGTGCAGTAGTTGTGATCTTGGGTTTTGGATTCAGGCACACAGGTTCAGGTCCAGATCATAGGCTGTGTGACCACAGGCTCAGTGTCCTCATTTGTAAAATTGAAGTATCAGTAGTTCCTATCTCAGTTGTGTTCTTGTGAGGATTATAAATGAGATAATGCATATAAACCAGAGGATCACGTTTATTCTAAATGAAACTATTGGAAATGGTATTCTTTGAAAATGTTACCATAGTACTTACCTAGTTTGGGCTGCTATAACAAAGTCACATATAAGTCACCCATAGATTCTGTGTCTTATAAACAACAGAAATGTATTTTTCTCACAGTGCTGGAGGCTGTAAGTCTGTGATCAAGAAGCCAGCATGGTTAGGTCCTCGTGAGGGCCTCTTCCAGATTGAAGACTGTTGACTTTTCATTGTATCCTCACACGGAAGTCTGAAAAAGACAAACTAGAGAGTTCTCTGGAGTCTCTTTTAAGACACTGATACCATTCATGAGAGCGCTGTCCTCATGATCTAATTGCTCCACCTGTTAGCATGCCCCATCTCCTAATACCATCACACTGGGGTAAGGATTTTAATATACAAATTTTAGGGGGATACACATTCAGTCCGTAACACATGGTGAACATATTTAATCAGTCTTTTAAGTTGCAGTTCTGTTATTCAGGCATATTTTTGGTACAAAAATTAGATCTGATCCTGAAATATAATGTTGCTATTAAACAGACTTTATTGATGCCCAGTTTCTTTATTTTCCATATGTTTTACTTAGAGCAGTATAGTGGGAATACCACAGTGGTACAATGGGAGTGATGAAGTTGGGAGAGGGTGTGAATAAGAAGTGCTCCCTCCCACCTTTTTTTGTTTTGTTTTGTTTTGAAGATTTGAGTCCCAGTTTTGTGGTTTGCAGAGCTTTTGTTGCCTTATCTATACAATACTGCTAATTATACCTATTCCTTTGATTTGATGAGGATAAAATACTTGGAAAGCAGCCAGAAGTTTATGGCACATAGTAGTAGGTCTTCAAAAAGTTAATCTTTATTTAGACAATATATATGTGTGGGAAAAGAGGGGAAGAGAGAGCTAGAACAACCTTATGATGGGCAGAATGCATTTGCTGTTTAGCTTTGTGCTCCCAATGGAGAAAAGGCAGGTTGGGGAATTTCCTTGGGAGATGGCTGAGGAGCTGTTGGCTGAGCCAGGTGGATTTGAACTGAGGACCTGGATGGAAAAGACCTTGTTTTCTTTTGAGGCAGTAACTTGGTCTTTAACTGGAAGTTATAGGGTAAAGATGAATCCTCAAGAACGGTGGCGGTGCCGAGGATCAGGACCAGTGGGGGACAGGAGAACCCAAGTGCAGTGGATTGAGGCTGTGTATTGGTAGTTTTCCTCATCTATATGGTACCTCTAGGCTCAGTCCCAATTTAACCACCCTATTTAAAATCGTAATCCCTCTCTAACCACAGAGACACCTATTCCTTCTTATCTTGCTCTGTTTTTCCTCGTAGCACTTCTCACCTCAAAAGCTGCTTGTAATTTACTTATGTTTATTATTTATCTTCCCCCACTAAAATGTCAGCTCCGTGACAGTCAAGTAGTTTTGCTTTTGCTCTGGTGCAGCTTTTTCTTTTTTCTTTTCTTTTCTTTTTTTTTTGACGGAGTCTTGCTCTGTCACCCAGGCTGGAAAGCAGGGGCACATTCTTGGCTCACTGCAACCTTTGGCTCCCAGTCTCAAGTGATCCTCTTACCTTAGCCTCTCAAGTAGCTCGGGCCATAGGTGCACGCCACCATGCTTGGCTAATTTTTTGTATTTTTTGGTAGAGATGGGGTTTTGCTCTGTTGCCCAGGCTGGTCTCGAACTCCTGAGCTCAAGCAATCCACCTGCCTCCCAAAGTGTTGTGATTACAGGTGTGAGCCACCCCACCTGGCCTAAAACTAATTTTTTTTTTTTTTTTGAGATGGAGTCTTGCTCTGTTGCCCAGGCTGGAGTGCAGTGGCGTGATCTCGGCTCACAGCAACTTTCGCCTCCCAGGTTCAAGTGATTCTCCTGTCTCAACTTCCTGAGTAGCTGGGATTACAGGCCCACACCACCATGCCTGCCTAATTTTTGTATTTTTAGTAGAGATGGGGTTTCACCATGTTGGTCAGGCTGGTCTCGAACTCCTGACCTCGTGATCCACCCACCTTGGCCTCCCAAAGTGCTGGGATTACAGGTGTGAGCCACTGCGCCTGGCCAACTATTTTTATAATAATTCCAAGATTGGGTTAACACTGCTCTAATTGTATAAAAGCAATATTGGATAAAACTGCTGGTGACTTAGCAGGAATCAAGGCAGTACTTCACTGGCACACACTTGCAGTAAAACATCTGCCAGTTTCCTTTAAGAGTGTTATTACCCTCAGATACATGTCTTTTCCTTATTCTGTATGGTAAAATGGGAGGTACATATGTTGCATTTCTACATTCCAAAGTACAATGATTTTCTTGAGGAAAAGCACTGTGCAGTTGTTTGAGTTGTGAGCTGATCTGGTCTGTTTTTCATGGAACACCATTTGATGTGAAAGAATGACTGACAGACAATTGATGGTTATCCAGACTTCAGTATTTGGCAGACAATTTTTGAAAATGAACAAAATGAGCCAGCCACGGGGGCTCACGCCTGTAATCCCAGCACTTTGGGAGGCCAAGGTGGGCAGATCACCTGAGGTCAGGAGTTCAAGACCAGCCTGGCCAACATGGTGAAACCCAGTCTCTACTAAAAATACAAAAATTAGCTGGGTGTGGTGGCACGTGCCTGTAGCCTCAGCTACTCGGGAGGCTGAGGCAGGAGAATTGCTTGAAACTGGGAGGTGGAGGTTGCAGTGAACTGAGATGGAGCCATTGCACTCCAGCCTGGGCAACAAGAGTGAAACTCCATTTCAAAAAAAAAAAAGAAAACAAAGTGAACTTGTTAGTTCAAGGAAAACAACAGTATTTGTTGCCAATAATAAAATTTTATTTTTTAAGTAAGTTAAAATTTTGGAAAACTTACATCCATCACCATGATTGTGACAGTTTCTCAATGGTTAAATACTTTTCTGATGAAATCAATGGAGATATTAACAAATGTGATTTTTAAAATATTATATAATGAAATATGTCTTATTTGGCAGTAAACCATTATTTTCCAGATGACCAATGCATGATATTACAAAATCATACATGATATTACAAAATCATGCATTGGTAAAATATTCCGCATCTTGAGAGTACAAGATGGAACAATTGATTTTTTTTTTTTTTTTGATGGAGTCTTGCTCTGTTGCCCAGGCTGGAATGCAGTGGCATGATCTCGGCTTACTGCAAACTCTGCCTCCTGGGCTCAAGTGATTCTCCTGCCTCAGGCTCCCAAGAAGCTGGGACTTCAGGTGCACGCTACCATACCCAGTTAATTTTTGTATTTTTTTTTTAAAGTAGAGATGGGGTTTCATCATGTTGGCCAGGCTGGTCTGGAACTCCTGATCTCAGGTGATCCACCCACCTGAGCCTCCCAAAGTGCTGGGATTACAGGCGTGAGCCACTGCGCCTGGCCAGAGCAAGTGATTTTTAAAAACTTTTTATTTTGAGATAATTTTTGACTGACAGAAGGGTTGCATAAGTAGTACAGCGTTTCTTTAGACTTATCACTCAGCTTTACCTTACGAGGACATCTTACATAACCAAAGTACAATGATCAAAACTAAGAAATTAATCTTGTTACAATATTATTAACTAAAGTATAATATTTATTAGGATTTCACCAATTTTTCTACTAATGTTCTTTTTCTGGTCCAGAATCCAACCCAGGATCTTGCATTGCATTTAGTTGCCTTGTCTCCTTAGCCTCCTCCAGGCTGACAGTTCCCTGGTCTTTCAATGACCTTGATACTTTGGAAACTCCTGGAGAATGTTCCTCAATTAATTTTTTTCCTGACATTCTCTCAGGATTACATTGAGGTTATGTGTCATTTGGAAGAATACCACAGAGGTGATGTCCTCTTTTCAGGGCATCAAATCGAGGATATATTTTGTTGATAGGAATTATTACTAGTGATGTTAATCTTGGTCACTTGGCTAGAGTGATGTCTGCCAGAATTCTCTGGTGTAAAGGTACTATTTTTCACTTTGAAATTACTCAGTATTTTGGGGAAAGCAATGGGTTTTAATGTTACGGAGCATGAAAAATTTATTATGTAATTTAGATGCTACATTGCAGCTAAACTTAAGAAATGATTATCTGTTGAGTTTAGGTGTAATAGCAAAGAAGAAATAACCACAAGTATATAAAAAGATATAAGATTTGGCCGGGTGTGGTGGCTCACACCTGTAAATTCCAGTACTTTCACAGGGTGAGGTGGGAAGACTGTTTGAGCCCAGGAGTTTGAGACCAGGCTGGTCAACACAGCGAGACCGTGTCTCTACGAAAAACTAAAAAATTAGCCAGGAATGATGGTGTGTGCCTGTGGTTCCAGCTGCTCAGGAGGCTGAGGCGGGAGGATCTCTTGAGACCGGGAGGTCAGGACTGCAGTGAGCCATGTTCATGCCACTGCACTCTAGCCTGGGTGACAGACTGAGACTGTGTCTCAAAAAAAAAAAAAAACAAAACCTTAAGATTTGAAACTTCCAACTGCATATACTGTATCTGTGCGAGGCCAGATTTCTTCATATCCTTCAACCAGAACAATGTATGGCAAAAAATTGAATGCAAAAGTAGATGGGAAAACCCAGTGGTCTTGTATTAAGCCAGACATTAAAGAGATTTGCTGTGTATGCGTCTTTGAAATTTAACAAGAAAAGAGATTTGCGGCCGGGCCTGGTGGCTCACGCCTGTAATCCCAGCACTTTGGGAGGCTGAGGTGGGTGGATCATGAGATCAGGAGATCAAGACCATCCTGGCTAACATAGTGAAACCCCGTCTCTACTAAAAAATACAAAAAAAAAAAAAAATTAGCCGGGCGTGATCACGGGCCCCTGTAGTCCCAGCTACTTGGGAGGCTGAGGCAGGAGAATGGCGTGAACCCGGGAAGAAGAGCTTGCAGTGAGCCGAGTTCGCACCACTGCACTCCAGCCTGGGTAACAGAGCGAGACTCCGTCTCAAAAAAAAAAAGAGATTTCCAAAAATGTAAAACAGTGCTGCTCATCTCACATTTTGTTTCAGAAAATAGTTGTTTTCCGTGAAAGATACTGTTTATGTTACAGTTTATTGTAGTTGGTTTTTAGTGAATTAATAAATATTTAAAAATTTCCTCAGTTTTAATTTCTATTGCAGAAAATGTTAATAGACTTATATTAACAAAATCTCTTTGGAGTCCTCAGTAATTTTAAAGCATAAAGGGATCCTAACACCAAAAAGTTTCAGAATTGCTTTTTTTCTGAATAATACAGAAGAGATATCTTAGTAGGGGAATCTTTTCTTCTGGACCAAATAAAGATTTAATGAAGGACTCCACCAAGGACTCTTGGCCCTTGCAGGGAAGTCACTCAATTATCAGTGTACTCAGCTGGCAGATGAGGGGGATTGCCTTGTACTATCTCCAAGTTTCTTTAAACCCCAAACTATATGATTTCAAATCACTATCATTGTCAGCATGGGCAGTATGCAGCAATCTCCCGAGTATGCTATTTGCTAGGTTAAAGATGAAGGTTATATGTAAGGATATAACGCAGTAGTATTTGTGAAGCAGGGACTCCAGGGACTTTTCTTTTTGGGCCTGTAAAATTATTTCTTTCACTGCTCCTTTAAAACAGGAGTTTTCGTGATTATTAGATTTTACTGTAAAGAGCAAGGGAAAGATTTTTAATTATTGCTGAAAATTTTTGTCAATTTATGTATATCACAAATTTAAAAATGCATGATTTCTGAGAATTTTTCTGCTCTAATGTATGTGTATAAACTTACGTGAATATTTGTAAGTATTTACATAAATCATTTAAATTTGTTAATGGGTTCTAAATATACCACTGATGTCTCTGTTGAAGTAGACTTGGGTTGCATATCCATTATATCCTTACTTACCAGCTGGGCATGGTGGCTCACACCTGTAATCCCAGCACTTTGGGAGGCTGAGGTGGATCATGAGGTCAGGAGTTTGAGACCAGCCTGGCCAACATGGTGAAACCCCGTCTCTACTGAAAATACAAAAATTAGCCAGGCGTGGTGGTGCATGCCTGTAATCCCAGCTACTCGGGAGGCTGAGGCAGGAGAATTGCTTGAACCCACGAGGTGGAGGCTGCGGTGAGCGGAGATCATGCCACTGCACTCCAGCCTGGGCGACAGACAGAGCAAGACTCTATCTTGGAAAATTAAATAAATAAATAAATAAATAATATCCTTACTTATAGTCTTCATGAAGTTAATTTGTTATTTTGGTTCTTTGGTTTTAAAAAAAATTATTAGGTCTGTATTTACAAATATAGACTTAAAAATGTACCAGCTAGAATCTATTAAGACTCCCCAACTTTGGAACTAACACTTTTCTTTTTTAGTTTAAATGAAAGGAGATTTGATGGCTTAGCTTTTTAAAATGGGGAAACAAAAGGGAGGGGAGGCCAGTAGTATCTTGTCGTGTTAAGTATCAGTTTAAATCAAATGTTAAACAGGATCCTGCATTCTTGTAAAGTGAATTTTGTAATGGAAACTGCCACAGTGGAGGGCCAGCTCTGTCATAATCACCACCTTGAGCATCTCTGATATTTAGCAGAAATATAAATATCTAATGCAGCGTGTGTGTGTTATACTGTCATAGCAAAATGTTGTAACTGATTTTGAGCCAGATTCTTCCAGTGTTTTGAAGCTACTGCTTGGAAATAAGATTTGGAAGCTGAAGTAACTTTGTGAGAGCTTCTACAATTTGGTAAACTATAGTAAAGTTAACTCAGCATGTATTATAAATACAATAGAAATATATAATTATATATAAAAAAGTTTCATCAAATTTCAAAGGTTTAAGTACTATTTTAGGATATTCATAGAACCCATTCTAAGAGGAAAATGCTCCTCACTGCCAGCAGGAGAGCTTAATGGAGCGCAGCATTTTAGAGCATAGACATGAGAGCCAGCTGCCTGGGTGCATGTCCCACGGCTGCCACTGAGTAGCTGTGTAACCTCTGTTTGCTTCAGTGTACTCCTGTAAAATGGAGATAATATCCATCTCCCTGGGTTGTTTTGAAGATCTAATGAGATACTATGCTTCAAGTGCTCTGTTGTTCCATTATTGTTTAGTTAGCAATTGTTAAGTTTTAGGTTATTTCTTCATGACATCTGAATTTTTTAAAATTTATTTTTATTTATTTTTCCTTGAGACGGAGTTTTGCTCTTGTTGCCCAGGCTGGAGTGCAATGGTGCAGTCTCGGCTCACCGCAACCTCTGCCTCCCAGGCTCAAACGATTCTCCAGCCTCAGCCTCCCGAGTAGCTGGGATTACAGGCATCTGCCACCACGCCTGGCTAATTTTGTATTTTTAGTAGAGATGGGGTTTCTCCAAGTTGGTCAGGCTGGTCTCGAACTCCCAACCTCAGGTGATCCACCCACCTCCGCCTCCCAAAGTGCTGGGATTACAGGCTTGAACCAAGGCCGACATCTGAATTTTTATCTCATTAACAACATTATCCTCAAGTAATGTTTTAGGGTAAGTTACATCTGGGAAGATTTGGTATTCATAGGATATGGTAGAGTTCTAGTGGTATGTTGGCTTTTTTTTTTTTTTTTGAGATGGAGTCTCGCTCTGTCACCCAGGCTGGAGTACAGTGGCACAGTCTTGGCTCACTGCAAGCTCCGCCTCCCGGGTTCATGCCATTCTCCTGCCTCAGCCTCCCGAGTAGCTGGGACTACAGGCACCCGCCACCACACCCGGCTAATTTTTTGTATTTTTAGGAGAGACGGGGTTTCACCGTGTTAGCCAGGATGGTCTCGATCTCCTGACCTCGTGATCTGTCCACCTCGGCCTCCCAAAGTGCTAGGATTACAGGCGTGAGCCACCATGCCCAGCCTATGTTGGCATTTTAAGAATCCTTGGAGATTATCTGGTCCAACTCAGCCTGATATGTAAATTACCTTTCTAATATCCTGTTGACCAAGCCCCCAACCTTTACTTGAATTTAAAACATCTCTGACTCTTGGGAAATTCTTCCTTATGTTGTGCTACAGTTCACCTGGCGGTAACCTCCTTTTCCAGCCCTTACTTCTTCCTTGTAGAGCTACATAGAATTTTTGTCTAATAAATAACCCATCTGAATGGTGACAGTGAAGCAAATGAATTCTGGACAATTTAAGTGTTGTATAAAAGTGGCCGAATGGTGTGTGTCAAAGTTGAGGGAGCTCAGAGGACTTTGCTCCCTGTTGGTAAAAGAAGCAAGGCTCAGATTTGTGGTTAGAGCTGTCCTGATCTAGTTGGGAACACTTTTGTCCCATTGAGCCTGTGATGGGGCTGTGAGCCAGACAGGGAATAGGCAGTGGCTGGGTCTCTGGGCCCCCCACTTGCATAAAGCACCCCCATGCATTGCTATACTTGTCCTTTCCTGGAGGACGAGCTTCTTTATGCCTTAAAAATTACAGGCTCTTGCCTGTAATCCTAGCACTTTGGGAGGCTGAGGCAGGTGGATCACCTGAGGTCAGGAGTTCGAGACCGGCCTGGCCAACATGGCAAAACCCTGACTCTACTAAAAATACAAAAAATTAGCTGGGTGTGGTGGTGGGTGCCTGTAATCTCAGCTACTCGGGAGGCTGACGCAGGAGAATGGCTTGAACCCAGGAGGCAGAGGCTGCAGTGAGCTGAGATCACGCCATTGCACTGCAGCCTGGGCAACAGAGCGAGGCTCTGTCTCAAAAACCGAACCGAACCGAACTCCATCTCACGTATTTGTTCATTGTCTATTTCTCCTCCTACATAGAATGGAAGCTCTATGAAAGCAGAGGAGAAACTGCTTATCTTGTTCGCTGCTATTTCTTGAGTAGCCACAAGAACTTGGCACTTTAGGTAGTAGGTGTTCAGTATTCAAATGATGGAATTAAAGATCAACTCTGAACTCTCAAAGGCAAATAGATTTTCACTTTAGTGCAAGAAAGTAAACACTCATATGTCATGCCTATTCCTCAGGCCTGAACCAAAGGGCAACCTGTCAGAGGATAGGAAATGAGATCTCAGAGCAGTGTCTGTTACTATTTGCAATTTTCAAATACATAAAGAGAAAAGTATCTTTTGTCTTTTTGATATGTGAAGATTTTCTAGAAAGGAAAGGTTTCAACGCTTATTGAAGGCGGGAGTATATACCATGCTATCAGAATTGGATTTTAAAATCAGCCCAGCTGGACAGTAGCTTCAAACTGCAGCCAGGGTGATGTGTTACATGAGTTTAGCTTTACTTTCAGTGTTAAAAGAACAAGTTTGCCAGAAACATGAATTGTTAAAAAACCATCAAAACATTACAATGTAGGAGAAAAATGTAGTGAAAATTCCATTATATAATGTCCAAATAGTTCCTTTTTCTGGAGGCTTTAAACATTTTCTTAGGTAATTTGCAAAGAATATTGGACAATGTAGAAAATATGTGTAGAGTTAAAATGATATTGAGAATTCTGAGCAGATGATTAAGGAAATCTGGACCTCCTTTTTTCTTTGTTTCTTTCTTTCTTTAATATGTTAGTACTTGAGTTTTCCATAGAATTAGGACATATATTTAGGTCAGATCTCGCTGGGATATTCCTTGGGATATCTTGATTCAGGGTTTTCTTCCTTTTTTTTTTTTTTTTTTGAGACGAAGTCTCACTCTGTCACCCAGGCTGGACTGTAGTGACACCATCTCAGCTCACTGCAACCTCCGCCTCCTGGGCTCAAGCAATTCTCCTGCCTCAAGGCCTCCCAAGTAGTTGGGATTACAGGTGCGTGCCACCACACCCAGCCAATTTTTTTTTTTTTTAATTTTTAGTAGAGATGGGGTTTCACCATATTGGCCAGGCTGGTCTTGAATCCCTGATCTCAAATGACCCACCTGTCTCTGCTTCCCAAAGTGCTGGGATTATAGGCATAAGCCACCATGCCTGGCCGTTTTTTTTTTTTTGAGACAGAGCTTTGCTCTGTTGCCCAGAGTGGAGTGCAGTGGTGTGATCTTGGCTCACTGCAACCTCCACCTCCTGGGTTCAAGTGATTCTTCTGCCTCAGTCTCCCTAGTAGCTGGAATTACAGGCGTGGGCTACCAGGCCTGTTTTTTTTTTGGGTTTTTTTTTTTTTTGAGTCGGAGTCTCCTACTGTCGCCTGGGCTGGAGTGCAATGGTGTGATCTCGGCTCACTGCAACCTCTGCCTCCTGGGTTCAAGCGATTCTCCTGCCTCAGCCTCCCGAGTAGCTGGGATTACAGGTGCCCGCCACCAAGCCTGGTTAATTTTTTGTATTTTTAGTAGAGACGGGGTTTCTATATGTTGGCCAGGCCAGTCTCAAACTCCTGACCTTGTGATTTGCCCGCCTTGGCCTCCCAAAGTGCTGGGATTACAGGCCACTGCGCCTGGCTTTTTTTTTTTTTTTTTTTCAAGACAGATTCTTGCTCTGTGGCCCAGGGTGGAGTGCAGTGGTGTGATCTTGGCTCACTGCAACCTCTACCTCCCGGGTTCAAGTGATTCTCCTGCATCAGTCTCCTGAGTAGCTGGAATTACAGGCATGTACCATTTTTATATTTTTATATAATTTTTGTATTTTTAATAGAGACAGGGTTTCGCCATGTTGGCCAGGCTGGTCTTGAACTCCTGGCCTCATGTGATCCGCCTGCCTCGGCCTCCCAAAGTGCTGGGATTACAGGTGTGAGCCACCATGCCTGACCCCGATTCAGAGTTTTCTCTGAGAAGAAACTCCCTTCGATTTTGGAACCCAGGAGGCTGGACTGCCTTCTAGTCTAGGTTCTACCTTTCCCCTGCTGTCTGGTTTGGCTTAATCATTTGATTCAATAATTTTATGACTTTGAGTGAGTTACTTAATATCACTCTACCTTAGTTCTTTCATCTGTAAAGTGGGGCCAATGATAGTGTATCTCAAGGTTGTTGTGAGGAATAAACATGTTAATACATGTCAAATGCTTAGAAGAGACGCTTGCACAATAGTAAACACTCCATAGATAATAATGTTATTATTAGCCAAATGTGGTTATTTTGAGGGTCATATAATGGGAAAAAAATGCAAATTTAAAATTCCTATACAAATTCAAAGGAATATTGATTGTCTCTATATATCAAAGATGACCTTAGTATTTGCAAAGCTCTCTCTCATTTAGGGCCACTAGCTGTTCTTCCATTTACATTTCCCTATACAGGATATAGAGTTAATTTCTAGGAAATTAGCCACTAATTATCTGTTAATGATGAACTAGGAATGCTCTCAGGAGAGCTGACTAGTTAGAACACGACATAACTTTGAATTATCTAAGCTTTACCTTTACTTGGAATTTTAACTTTGTTGAATTTTTAAGTAAAGGGATAAAAAAGCCACTCTGCTCTATTATTAGATTCACTGTGTTCATAAGGCAACATGGAAAAAAATAGATAATACAGAAAGAAAAATGACAATTTTAAGGAGAAAAGTTTTTGTTTTTAAATAATTTTCTATGTTAATTAAATTCCATGGATGTTTTAATTATTACTTTGTCTCTAAAGAGAATGCGGCAGATTTTGAACATGCTTTTTTTCCCTCTGCTTAAAATGTGTTGGCTATTATATTTCACAGGACTTATGTCGTTTTCAAAAATAGAGGTAATTAATTGTTACGTGTTTTGATGTTCAGCAGGCAAAGGAAACACATTACTTTGTGTAAACAGAGGTTAATATGGAGTCTTTGAAGTCTAAATTATTGAACTGTTTGCCTAAGGACAAACTTCTTAACTGTTTAGGTTTCTTCTGGCCTGTAATAAACTACAGTGATGGGAATAACACAAAAAATCCTGTGTATAAAACATTTGGGTCCTGGTTGCATGTTTGACCCAAATCTGCAGGTTTACCTTTGAGCTACACTGCGAATTAGGGACCTTTCATTTCCATTTTCCTCTCCTTGTAGTGGTTTAGTTGGTTCATGGTTGATAAAGACAGAAACATATGTTTCTGGGAATGGTAAACCTTAATTTTGCTTAAGTTTTAAATGATCACTTATTTCTGGAACTGGCACTGGGGCCAAAGAATGTTTATTATTCCATGTTAACATGGGAATGAGTCTAAAGACTAAGTGACGTTTATGCTCACTTCTATTTTATAGCTTCCTTGGGCTGTAGCCAAGCTGACTTGGTTTTGCAAGAGCAAAGAGGACCTGCCTTATAGTGCAGTTTTTTTTTTTAATTGTTTTTATCTGAAAGGATCTACCTTGAGGACAGAAGCTGCACTTTGCAGAGTAAAAGACAAACTATTACTGGTTTTAACAAATGAACAACCCAGGCAGGTGGGCATGGCGCAGGTTGTGCCCCAGCTTGTGAGTTCTAGCAGATCTTGTGGCCTTTGGACAGGCTTGCCTTGGGGAGGTGGAAACACAATAGTGATGATTTCTAACTTGAAGAGACCTTTGGGACTCCAGTCCAGAAGTTTTTACCTGTGTGTGCTGGGTGGGAGGTGTGTTGTGCTTCCTGCTATGGGGGTGGTGAGAGCCATTTCCCACCTAAGTGGGACAGGGAGAAAGCGTCTGATTGGCACAAAGGGTGCAGAAGCGGCACTGGCCCAACTCCACACTCACTTTTCCAGGATCATTTGTTTTGCACCAAGCTGTGACTCTGCTCCCTCTCACTGCTCTGGGGACTGTTGAAGCCACAAGGGGGAAGTTGCTACTCCTTATGCCCTTCACTCTTCCTGTGCCCCAGACCGAGATCTGTCAGGGGCGGGGTCTTGGACCCCACCTGAAATCACTTGTGTATCTGGCAGCTTTGTTGGGAGTTTCTCCTCAGAGGGCAGACTCCCATATAAAGTACTGGCTGGTATGACTGCAGCTCTCGTTGACCCACTCACTGTTCACAGAAGCCTAGGAACAGACTGTAGAACCCAGAGAAAGCTCTGGGTGACCTCTGTTATTTAGCAGCTGCTCGCAGCACCAGTCACTGTGGCAACTGGGCTTTGTTTATGAAAATGAGTGAGGACCTCAAGCCTGGGGCATCCATACCGTGGACAGAGCTCCCCCTGGAAATCAACTGCCTGCCAGATTGCCAGGGCTAAACCAAAACAAAGACATACCAAACACAAGTAGCCAGGAAGTATTCTGCCCTTGGGGACAAGCACCAAGTCCCGATTGCCTGTATCCCTCTTCACCAAGCATAACCCTGCCAGGCTGAGCTGCTCTTGGTTATGCCAGAGAAAGACAGAGGCAAAGAACATGGTACTAGTATTGGCAGTTTTTGGAACATAGCCTTGCATTGCTCAGGTCTGGCCTCTAGTTCTGGTTTTAGGTGGAATGAGTGTTGAGTACCAAAGATCTCGCTTTTTGAAAATTTTATTTCAGACCCTGCCTTTATGTAAACTGTAACGATCATTTGGGTCTGTACTCGAGAGGCAGGAGAATCACTTGAGCCCAGGAGTCCCGGGCTGTTGTAGTGCACTATGCCAATCAGGTGTCTGCACTAAGTTCAGCATCAGTGTGGTGACTTCCCTGAGGTCTCCCAGGGGACTGCCAGATTGCCTAAGGAGAGATGAACTGGCCAGGTCAGAAATGGAGCAGGTCAAAACTCCCATCCGGATCAGTAGTGGGATTGTGCCTATGAATAGACACTGTACTCCAGCCTGGGCAATATAGCAAGATCCTGTCTCTAAATAAAATAAAACAAAACAAAAAAACCCCCTTGTCTGGAACAACTGAGTTTGGAGTTTGTTGTCCCCTTAGAGTCCTTGCTTTCATAGTGATTGTTTTCTTGTGTCCAAAGCATCCTTGGTAGTTTTAACTCTCTGTGGGAATTGGTGAGCCATGGACATCATCTTGGAGCACACTTTGAATCTCACAGCTTCCTTTGAGGGGACTGCTATGTTCTGGGTGCTTCTGGTATTCACAGGTTCTATGCTTCTATGGCTGGACCCTTCTAGCATATGTGCCCTTTGGTGTCACTTTGTCAGAACCACAGCCAGTGCATGGGTCTTCTGATGCCGTCCTGTGGCTCTCTTCCCCACACCATGCCTTGTTTTTTTTGTTTGTTTGTTTTTTTGAAGGCCTTCGAGTCTCGCTCTGTTGCTCAGGCTAGAGTGCAGTGGGGCAGTCTCAGCTCACTGCAACCTCTGCCTCCTGGGTTCAAGTGATTCTTGTGCCTCAGCCTTATGAGTGGCTGGGATTACAGGTGCGTGCCACCACACCCGGCTAATATTTGTATTTTTAGTAGAAACGGGGTTTCACCATGCTCTCCAGGCTGGTCTTGAACTCCTGACCTCAAGTGATCTGCCCACCTCACCCTCCCACAGTGCTGGGATTACAGGTGTGAGCCACCGTGCCCAGCCACACTGTGCCTTGTTACTGCATGTCTGCTTGGGGGTGGGGTTGGGAGGTAGAGAGTGCTGGCATTGGTGATTTGCCAGCAGGACACATGCCCAGGAAGATGGCCAGAAAAAGAGGGACTCCTTCACATACATGTAAGTCAGCTTTAGCCTTAAAGCTTAAAACACCCACTCACTGCATTGAGGAGTCCTTGAGGTCCCTCACCTGCTCTTCCTGGTCTGACTAGATGCCAGGGAATTGGGAGAGAGGGACCTGCGGTGGGAGGGTCCTGGAACTGCAGTGACAGTAATACGGGCTTAAACTAGAATTCCTTCCTGGAAGAATTTCGGTCTTCCTCTACCCCAGCAGCCTTTCACTCCTTAACTTTAGTAGTGTGCCTTGGGGCTTGAGCAGCTGCTGCTCCTGTGGCAGTGACCATCCAGAGGGATCCTTTCACAGCTAAGTTCACTTGCACCTCCATTTCTACTTAAGGCAACTACAGTTTCGGGGGTGGCTGCCCCTGTTTGCTCATGATAATTCCTTATGAACTCTCCTGTTGATAAACTGAACTGGATCAGCTTTAGTTTCCCTTTAACTAAGGATTTAAGTCAAAGCGTAACCACAAGTGTCCTGTTGGTTTTCATTCATTTCAGTGCTGAACATTTATACACTGGGCTATGGATTTGATGTTTCCTTCCTGTCTTGGCTGAGATACCTGTGTGAAATATGAGTTTGCCATTTGGCAAACTCTTTTTCCTTTGACTAGTTAATGAAGCCAAAATATTGACGGGGGTGTGGAGTTAGGGGAAGAGGAGGTGTGAATGGTTACATTTGAAAGTTCTTCATGGTGCAGGAGAATCCAGTGCTTCACCCTGAGTAATTGTAATTAGGGTAGTAAGTAAACCCTTTCAGGTTTATTCTATAGCAATCATGACGAGTTATCTGGGGGAAGGGATAAAGAAGACTGTGAGAGGTTGTACTGTTCTGATCCTGTCAGGCTTTGAGAAGCAGACCTCAGCGTGATCTGAAGAGCCGGTACCCTGGAGTAGATGATTAACCAAGATAATGTTCCGGACAGTCTGCAGCTGAACTGAACTGGTGTCTCTGCATCCATTCACAGTTACCCAGTGTGGTTAATAACAAGTCCGTTGGGAGTTATGCCTGTGCTGGCCATAACTACCTTGTATTCTGGATGGGGGTCAGAGATACTGAATGGATCGATTCATTCGCTGAGCAGTGAGTGACTGCAGCCTTACTGAAGCCAGCTCCTTTCCAGCTCTTTGATGACATGCACTATTATTGTTGTTAACAGGTTGGCTAAAAAAGTAAACCTGGGAGAGTTGAGGCTTTGTTCCTCTGTCCAGCACTCAGATATTTCCTGTAGTCATTCAGTAAACATTTATCAAGTGCTTACTGTGTGCCAGGGACTGTGTTATCATAACCAGTAACTTTTTCTTCGTTAATGAATTATCTCATGCGGCGTGAATACAAAGAAGCCTTAAGAAGGGGAGGATAATGGGGGCCTGTCTCTCTCTGCTCATCCTTTGGTGCTGTCACATCACAGAAAGGAAGTAACAGTCAGCTTAAATCAGTTTACTTTGGTAATAGCAGTTTTTGAAAAGGTTTGGAGCAGGAAATTGAAACTGTTGAGAAACAGGAGGTTTGGGGATTACTGCTGGATTTTTCTTATTCCTGCTATCCCAAGGACTTGATCTCAGTTACCACTGATAATGGACCTCTTTTATGTTTAACTGTCTTGTCAGTAAGTCAGTGACACATGCTGAGAATAGAAACCAGTACCATTCCATGTCGTAACCGCCAGCCCGTACACGCCCCGCTGGTTCTGTTGTTGTGATTGTTGCTACAGCGCTTAACATCAAACGCCAGCCTCATGCCTGGCACTTTACATCACACCTATGGCGTCCCCACCCCAGGAGCTTACCTTCCCTAGAAGTCCAGGACATTTTCTATGTTGGTACCACAGGAATAGGTAGAGGGCAAGGGACAGAAAGTTTTCCTCAGTAAAATGTGGTCTTTGCTTGAATCAATAAAGGCAACTATGTTCATCTGTTTTAATAGGAAAGGCCTGTAGGTAATTGTTTTTCTCCGTTAAAATCTGCTTTTAAAAATGCTAGGGTTGAGTGTAACAAGAACAGATTGATAACTCTCTGTTCATCGCTTTTCCGTTCTTGCAAAATATGTGACTTGCCGTGGTTGACTAAGTGCTAGGCTCTGAGGGGAGGAAATGAGACCCGTGGAACTCCTGGCCCCCTGCTCTGTAGGTGCCTCCAGACCAGTGAGGGGAGACAGGCATCAGGTGGCATGGCCAGGCCTTTTTTTTTTTTTTAATAGTGGATGGGAGAAAATGGGAATGTGACTAATTTTATTCAGTACTTAGGTTGTTTTGTCTGTTTGCTTTACTGGCATAGGGTCATCTTCAGCTGAAGAAGGATGTGCTGGTGCTTAGGAATGGCTGTCAGGAGCCGTCGGTTTGCTCCTTCAAACAGGAAGGGCGATGCTGGCTTCAGCTAAGAGCGAGAGAGCTTCTTTCCCCAGCCACCCAGTAGGTCTCTCTTTGCAATCATTGGCTGAATTGACTCAGCTTTTCCTCCCACCCTTGAATCAGTCCCTGGTAGAGTAATGGAGTTACAGTGATTGGCTTAGGACAGTCAGCTGGAGAATCAGTCACACCGCTCACCACAGGGGCCTCCTACTAAATATAAATGTGAGCGGGACTTAAAATAGAAGAAATGCACATCTAACAGGACCATAACTTAGGGATAAGGTACTGGACAAGGTAATGAAGAGGCGATCATGGCCCTTGTTTGTGTTTCCTCCGTTCCCTCGGCAGCCTTCTAGGGGACCCTCTAATGTGCTACCTCACTGTGTACCTGTCTCTCTATCCCGACTCCACCTGTCTCTCTCTCTCGACTCCAGGAGTATAGCTGCTTAAGGCCAAGGCACTCTGTCTTACTATTTGTGGCCACTGTAGCTGGCACATAGCAGGGGCTTAATATGGGTTTCAGCAAATTGAATGAAAAGGGATACTTCATATTCCTTTGTGTTTAACTTTTATCAAACATTGCTTGAAACAAGTGGAATTTTTTTTGAGACAGGGTCTCACTCTCACCCAGGCTAGAGTGCAATGGCACTATCTGGGCTCACTGCAACCTCTGCCTCCTGGGTTCAAGCAATTGTTCTGCCTCAGCCTCCCGAAGAGCTGGGACTACAGGCACCCACCACCACGCCCGGCTAATTTTTGTATTTCTAGTAGAGATGGAGCTTCACCATGTTGGCCAGGCTGGTTTCAAACTCCTGACCTCAGGTGACCCACCTGCCTTGGCCTCCCAAAGTGCTGGGATTACAGGCATGAGCCACTGAACCCAACCACAAGTGGACTATTGATAGTATATTCATTGCACATTTTATAACAAGTTTATTGAGATATAATACACATACCATACAATTCACCTCTTTAAAGTGTACAATTCAATCATTTTTAGTATGTTATCAGAATTGTGCAGCTGCCACCGCAGTCAATTTTAGAACATTTTAATCATGCTCCAAAAAACCTCTTTATCCATTGGCAATCTCTCCTTATTCTTCCCTTTCCCCAGGCCCTAGTAACTACTAATCTATTTTCTGTTTCTATGGATTTGCCTATTCTGGACATTCTGTAGAAATGGAGTCATGCCATATGTGGCCTTTTGTGACCAATTTCTTTCACTTAGCATGTTTTCAAGGTTCATCCATGTTGCAACATGTATTTGGTATTTCATTCCTTTTTATGGCCAAGTAATATTTTGTATGTATATACCACATTAAAAAATTCATCATCAGTTAATGAACATTTGCATTGTTTCCTGTCTGGGGATATTAGGAATAATGTTGTTATGGGCATTCATATACATACAAGTTTTTGTGTGGGCTTATGTTTTTTCCCTTTTTTCTGGGAAGTATGGCTTTGGCCAAGGCCAGAGTCAAGCACATCCTTATGTTTTTATTTCTCTTGGATTTATATGTGTCTGAGAGTAGAATTGCTAGGTCATATGGTTACTCTGTGTTTAACCCTTTGAGGAACTGCCAAACTCTTTTTCAAAGTGGTTGCATTATTATTGTTATTATTTTTTGAGATGGAGTCTTGCTCTGTCACCCAGGCAGGAGTGTGGTAGTGCAATCTTGGCTCACTGTAGCCTCCGCCTTCCATGTTCAAGCAATTCTCCTACCTCAGTCTCCCATGTTCAAGCGATTCTCCTACCTCAGCCTCCCAAGTAGCTGGGATTACAGGTGCCTGCCACCATGCTTGGCTAATATTTGTATTTTTAGTAGAGACGGGGTTTCATCATCTTGGCCAGGCTGGTCTCGAACTCGTGACCTCATGATCCACCCGCCTCGGCCTCTCAAAGGGCTGGGATTACAGGTGTGAGCCACTGCACCCAGCAAATTGCACACATTTAAAGGTACATTTTGATAAGTATTAATGAATACATATGCCTGTGCAATCACCACTGCAATCAAGATACAGAGAATTTTTCTGTTATCCATCTCCACCCCTTTCATTCTCTTCAGCCTCCCTGTAGTCCATATCCCCAGTCCCAGGCAATTACTAATCCGCTTTCTGTTGCTATAGATTAGTTTTGCCTGTTCTAGAAATTCATGTGCTCTTTTGTGTCTGACTTCTGTTTGCTCAGCAAAATGTTTTTGAGAATCAACAGCCAGGTTGTTGCATGTATTAGTAATTTGTTCCTTTTTGAAGCTGAATGTTTTCCGTGGTACGGATATACCCCAATTTGTTTATTCATCCACCTGTTGATGGATGTTTGGGTTGTTTCCTTTTAGTATTATGCAGTGAAGTAGCTGTGAACCTCTATAAACTTGTCTTTTTGTGGACATATGTTCTCAGTTTTCTTGAGTAAATACCTAGGACTGTAATTGCTGAGTTGTATGTAACTTTATAAGAAACTGCCACCCAGTTCTTCAAAGTATGTGTACCTATGTTGGTTTTAATACAGATTTGTCATTTCCTATCCATGTTGCTTGGGTAGATTATATTAATTCTTAAGAATCACCTCAGATATCACCTGCCCTAGGAAGCCTTTTTTTGACCCTTCTCATCTTCCCCTTCTTTGAGGTGAATTAGGGAGGCTCCCCCTCCATGCTCCCTTAACACCTTGATGATTGAGTGTTCACTGGCCTGTCTTTCCCATTAGACTGTGAGCTCCTTGAAGAAGGAAAATGTGTTATTATTTCTGTATCCCCAGGACCTTATATAGTATTTACCATCTAGATAGGTGCTTAATAAGTGCTTGTGAGTGGGTGACTAAATAGGACATTATTCATCTTTATTTTTATTTTATTTTTGAGACAGGGTCTATCTAGTTCTGTCACCGAGGCTGGAGTGCAGTGGTGTGATCTTGGCTCGCTGCAACCTCCGGCTTCTGGGGTCAAGCAGTCCTCCCACCTCAGCCTCCCAAGTAGCTGGGACTACAAGCACGTGCCACCACGCTGGCCAATTTTTGTATTTTTGTTTAGAGATGGGGTTTTGCCATGTTCCCAGGCTGGTCTCAAACTCCTAGACTCAAGTGATTCTCTTGCTTTGGTCTCTCAAAGTGCTAGGATTACAGGCATGTACCACCATGCCCAGCCCTTACTCAGCTTTATAAGGGAGTTTATGGCCCTGTAAGGGAGATAAAATAGGCATGCAAATAACTAATGTGAAGCAGAAATTGATAGAGTTGAAGAACAAAGTCTGTGAGAAGTGAAAGAGAGTGATAGCTTTTAGTGAGGAGGATTTGGGAAGGCTAATAAAGGAGATGGGGTTTCAACTGAGCCCCCAAAATAGATTGATGTGCAGAGATATTATTACCCATTGATTCTAAAGGGGATTTGACTTGATCTTCTGTTCTAAAAGATTGGTGAGGCTGGAAAATTAAGTTTATGTTTGGGAAGATCACACTAAGGTTCTTTTTTTTTTTTTTTTTTTTTTTTTAATGCTTTGCTCTTCTCAGCCTACAGCAGGCACTAGGAGATACTGGAAATGTTTTCTGTTTGGCAGTAGAAGAATATAAATGTGGCGGTTTGTCTATCATCTCTCCAGATTCTAAAGTCTTCTAGGTGGGATTGAAAAGACTTCTCTTATCCTCTTTGCCACTTACCCCATATGGTAACAGGTCACATAAGTCACACTATTGCCAAAGCTCTGCCTAGCCATTTGTCTGGTCTCTTTGTTCTCAGCCACCTGGCTTCAATATTTAGCACATATTTGTCCGTTGTCTTCTATAGCACATGTTCATAGACTATTAGGGCTGGGAACTTTCAAAATAATCAAATGATAGGCCCTCCTTTTACAGAGGAGAATTGGTACTGAAATCTAGAGACTAACCTGGTTAATAATAGTAAAGATAAAAGCTGCCATTTATTGACCATTTGATATGTATCGTATATTTGCATGCATTATGTAATCCTCACAAAGTGTAGATGTCTTCATTTTACAAATGAGAAAACTAAGGCAAAGTTTCAGATGGTATAGACAGAACCAGGATTCAAAGCCAGGTCTTTTCTCTACAGCATCCTACCCAGGCAAGGCCCCAGGTCTGTAGAGTTGCTGACCGCAGAGGAGGAGGAAGTTGGGCCACAGCTCTCAGGTCCATGAGAGGGCATTGTCACTGAAGTGGAGGAAACCAGGATTCTCTGCTTCCTGGAGAGACAACGAGATCGTTCCTTTAAACCATATGTGATTTTTAAAATAAGATACGTAGAGCAGAAAACAATCAACTAGCATTGGCTTTGATCAGAATTATTTTTATGATAAAGTAGAGCGTATTTTTAAATTTTTAATTATCTAAGTAATATTCAAAAACACATTTGCACAGTAAAAGCATTAAGAATGTATTGGTTGGTACAAAAGTAATTGTGTTTTTTGCCATTACTTTTTTTTTTTTTTTTTTTTTTGAGACAGTCTTATCTCTGTCACCCAGTCTGGAGTGCAGTGGCACGATCTCGGCTCACTACAACCTCTGTCTCCCAGGTTCAAGCAATTCTCATGCCTCAGCCTCCCGAGTAGCTGGGATTACAGGCGTGTGCCACCATACCTGGCTAATGTTTGTATTTTTAGTAGAGACAGGATTTCACCATGTTGGCCAGGTTGCTCTTGAACCCCTGACCTTGGGTGATCTGCCTGCCTCAGTCTCCCAAAGTGCTGGGATTACAGGTATGAGCCACTGTGCCCGGCCATTACTATTACTTTTAATGGCAAAAACTGCAATTACCTTTGTATCAGCCTCATAGAAGGATGGAGAGCAAAGTCAGAGTTCCTCTCATGTCTCCAACCCGTCTCTAGCATCACCCCTACCTTAGGTAAGAACCATTTATCGTTAGAGTTATCCATTTAATCCTTTTTCTATGCATGTATGTGCGTGCATATGGACAAATACACATAGTTTTAGAAGGTTAATAAATTGTATCATTCTTTACATATTCTTCTGCAATTAAAAAAGAACATGTCATAAGATTTCTGTCTGTACAAATAACACTGTTTTAAATGCAGCATATGTATTTCATGGTATAGATACACCCTTTTTGATGAACATTTAAGTTGTTATTATTATTATTTTAGACGGAGTCTCGCTGTGTCGCCCAGGCTGGAGTGCAGTGGCGCGATCTCTGCTCACTGCAAGCTCCGCCTCCTGGGTTCACGCCATTCTCCTGCCTCAGCCTCCCGAGTAGCTGGGACTACAGGCGCCCGCCACCCCGCCCAGCTAATTTTTTTGTATTTTTTTTAGTAGAGACGGGGTTTCAACGTGTTAGCCAGAATGGTCTTGATCTCCTGACCTCGTGATCCGCCCGCCTCGGCCTCCCAAAGTGCTGGATTACAGGCGTGAGCCACCATGCCCGGCCGGTTATTTTAAAGTATTTGTTTATTATAAATACCGTGGCAGTTAACACCTATGCCTGTAATACTGTATAATACCATAACAGTGATGTTGTTATGGTGTAGTACAGTTGGTGTATTTACATTGATATCAGTTACAGCCTGGTGTAATTACAGTTATGATGTAATGCCTTTAGAGAGAGGTTGGACAGTTCAGTTGCTGTCCAAACCTGGCTGAGAAGATTACAAAAGATTTAAAATATTTCTACTGGTCTTTATTATTGAATGACTACACCCTCTGAAAAGTATGAATTGAGCATTATGATTGCTCATAGGTAAAAGGTTAGCAAGCATTTAATATGTGCTAGGTATTTTCTTGTGTATTCTCTCATTTGAGTCTTATAATAATCTCATGAAGAATGTGCTGCTATTCACTGTTTATCTGGAACTAAGACTGAGAAAGACTGGCTTGCATAGAGTGACACAGCTTCTAAGAAGCCAGTTCAAGATTTGAACCCTCATCTTCTGATGATCAATTTGTTTTTTCTTTCCCCATTTTCTGAAACTGGTTCATTCTCTTAAGAACTGTAAGGAGAAAAATGATAGAAGGCAGAATATCTTTGAACTAATGAAATAGTGGCATGAGCAGAGAAGCAGAGTGGCCATCCTGTGGATTTAGGGGAGGGTGGGGGTGGTAAAGCCTCTGAACCTGTCACTGGGCTTGGAGGTATGATTCATGATTTCAGGATAGTGGCTATGCTGAGAGACCTTGGTGTCTGACAGCAACGTCCTGCTATTGTAAGCTATGGATTTACTATCATGCTAAGAAATAAATCTTGACCAGGAAAGACTGTATGTTTAGATGCTGCCGACGCCTGTAGGCCCTCTCCAAACAGGAGAATGGCTCTCAGTGGATGAATTGTCTCAGCTTCCTCTGAGTTTTAATTTCTATGTGGGTCAAAGGGTTATTTTTAGTCTGTGGGATCCCTAGCTCTTTGAGGAGTGGCCTCGCTTACAAGGTCAGTGGAGTGGGATGATGGTCAGGATTTTTTTTTTTTTCCCCAGACAGCGTCTTGCTCTGTTATCCAGGCTGGAATACAGTGGCGCGATCTCGGCTCACTGCAACCCCCGCCTCTCGAGTTCAAGGGATTCTCCTGCCTCAGCCTCCTGGGTAGCTGGGATTACAGGCGCATGCCACCACGCCTGGGTAATTTTTGTATTCTTAGTAGAGACAGGGTTTCACCATGTTGGCCAGGCTGGTCTTGACCTCTTAACCTCATGATCCACCTGCCTCGGCCTCATAAGGTGTTGGGATTACAGGCATGAGCCATTACACCCGGCGATGATCAGGATTTAAGGATTGTTTCTGAGCTCTTCCTGGACCCTGTGTTTTAGGTCCCCCAAAGAAGGTGTGAACAGACTTTTGGAATCTGTTTTACTCTGGCAAAATGATCTGTGTCCATAGATTGTAGGAGGATGCTGTTGGTGTTATAATAATACTCTCACATTTAAAAATAGGTCATCAAATGTATTTGAGGAAGAAAACTAAGAAAATCTGGGAAAAAAACCCCACCATCAACAAAAAACACACAAAACTCTAAAACTCATAATAGGATAAATGATGTTCTTATAATGAATGTGTCAGCATTTTAGCACATGTGTACTCAAGTGTGTGGTGTTGCAGGATGTGTATAACAGAAAGCACAAACGTGTTCAGTGTTTACATTAAATCTCCCACCTCCAAGACACACACACAAAAGGTCCCACTTGAGTATGTGTAATTACGTCTCTGAATACTCCCTTGATCCTATGTTTTTCCTTTTCCCTAACCACATGTTTTGGTTACTTCTCCAAAGATACATGATATATATTAGCCTCACTCAGAACCACAGGGAACATACTCAATTGAATCACACCTCTCTGAGTAGTGTATAAAGTGTAACATTTTAAAACACCAGGGACCAGGGCTGGCAAGGTCCATGGGGAATCCTGAAGGCTGGTTTCCAGCCACAACTGTGCTGGAATGAAAATAGAAAACAATGAGGCATGTGCAGAGTCAGCTTTTCTTTGTGTCACAGCTCAGCAGTTTTCCTGCTGTCCTAAACTTCCTTTAAAAAAAAAAAAAAAAAAAAAAAAAAAAAAAAAAAAAAAAAAAAAGCCGGGACTAAGGGGAAATGATGCAGTTGCAGTTGAAATTTTTTTTTTTTTTTTTAATAGTAAAGACTGAAAATATAAACTAGCAGCTGGTTCTGTGGGAACATGTGAAATGAAGAGTGAATTAATGGTGAGAAATCTCGCTGCTATTTGCTTGGCTGTGAGGACACGTGTAGGAAGGACTTGTGGAAACTTGTTTGGTAAAATAGAAAAAAAACGAAAAGAAAAAGCTAAGTAACGGTCAAGCCTTTTTCAGGAGTGGGGGAAAAATCAAAATTTACATACTCTAAACTTAAAGCTTTATTAATGATCATTATTTTAAATATCTGTAAATGCATCTGTAAAAAACTCCAGCCAAGACAGAGGGAGATGTGAATTATCAAGTATATTGACATTTTCTTTTTTTTCTGTTATCAGTAGCATCCTTCAGAAAGTACTGATTAAAAGGGAAGGCCATTCCCAGTTCTTGGTTTATTTGCCTCATAGTGCACCAAGTCAAGGTTCAGCTGGGGCCTTGTTCCAGAAATCACAGGCTTCCTTTCTGATTGGAAATAATATGTATTTTGTTTGACCTTCAGAATACTCATGGCTTTACTGGAATACATGGGCCAACATTTGTCCTGGCAAGGCCAGGGCAGTTTAAGATAGGTATCCACAGGGATTGCTTTATAGAGCAATTAAAAGTGGTGGGAGGGAGGTGACTGTAGAAATTCAGACGTTTGCATCCTTTCTGGCCTAAAAATCAAGTGAGTAGTTTCAAAAAGCCGTATTTGAAAACAAACAAACAAGCACTTCTAGAAGTTTCTGTCTGAACACTTGAGAATTTTGCCAAGGTCATAGTGTTCTTTATTTTTTCTTTTTCCTTACATGTTACTTTCTGAAATATGATCATAGTGTTCTTTTGCAACTGATCTTGGTATGAAGAGGGGGTTACATCTTATATATTACACAGTGCCAATATGTGTAATATTAACATTTTTTTGAAAGATTGTCAAATATGGACCGTGGAAAACAGTTTCCATGCCGTTTGAACGTTATGTTCTTTATGATGCTTTGTTTATAAAAATATTGTTAGATAGCTAGGGATGTTTACTGCTGCCAGCTGGAGTTAGGCCTCATGGTAGCTTTTTAAAGTCAGGCTGGAGGTGAGTTCAAAGCCTAACACAGAGTTTCAAGTTATTGTTCTTATTTGAAGTAAATGCATAATTGGAGACTGTATTCTGATTTCTTGAATTCTTAGCTATGCCAGCAATTCTTGTTTCTTAGGGCCACAGTTTGGTTCTGTCAAATGTGTAGTTGTAGAGATGATAAATGATAAAGTACTCAGAGATTAGATGAATTCATGTATGGTGACATTAAGATGTTTTCTTTGATAAGAATACCTATTATATGGGAGTAAGTGAAAATAATTATGTCTTAATGTAGTTGAAATCCTGTATTCATTTAAGGGGAAAAAAAGTAAGTACTTTGTATTCTGCTTATGTAAAGGGATATGAAAGAATGTATATAACTAAATTTCTTAATGCTTCATTTTGCTTTTGATGTGCAAAATGTAACTTTACTGCTAGGTAAAATTATACTTGAATATTAACAGTTATTGCATGAGTTTAAAGTTTCAGTTGAGCCCAATATATGGGAACCACGCAGTTTCTAGTGATTTTCAAAATATAGTCCCATAAAGATGAAAGAGACTCAATAGCTGAAATAGGGGTGGTACACTTGATTTAAGTGAACATTTGCTAACCCAGGAAGAATCAGGAGCCATTCCAACACTGTAGCTGTGTACCAGCCCATTTTGCTGGCTGTTAGTTGCATGTATGTTTGCTGTTCTCTTATAATTACAAAAGGAAAGTATCCAATTTAAAAAAAAGAACGGATACAAAATAATATGTTATCCGACTTAGTATGTATTTGCTTACTGCAGTTGAGAACACAGGGAGTGGTCAGTGAAGTGTAGGGATTAGGGAAAATAATTGAGAAAAATGAGGAGAAAGAAAGAAAAATAGATGTTTCGATAATCTTTGTCAAATGTTTTCTCAAAGACCAGGCTCAGATTTAAAATATTATGCAGATGTAGTCTTTGGCCTCTGGTAGCTTTCTGATAGGAATTCAGCCTTGAGTTGAACTTTGAGATGGGTTGTTTTCTTTTCGTTTTTTTCTTTTTTAATTACCAAGTGACCAACCTGTTGTAGTTTGTTGATCTATTTTTTCCTCTTGCCATCCTTCTGTTGCTTTCTCCATGAGCTGCTGTTTATTCTGGAATGTTGAACATTCACATTTAGAATTAGGATTTGTGTGGCTCTATCTTAACCAGGAATGGAAAAAATCCAACGCAGTCTTTCAATTCATGGGTTTAAGTGGATTCAGAGAGGTTCTGATCCACAGTGACAGGTTCAGAATTCCCATTTCTAAAGCCCCCATTTCGTTAGGTAATGAATGTACAAGCTGAGCCCTTCCAGGTTCACACTGTGGAGCCTTCTCCACTCCTCTGTCTTGGTTGGCTTTCTTCCTTGGGGTGTTTGGGAAGAGTCTGATTACAGCCAACTTCTTTCCTTGTCAGTTGATTTTATAACACAAACCATTAAAGTTCAAACTTTTTGTACAGCAGATCGATTTCATTTGTCTCTTCTATAGGGATCTCACTTTAGAGTTTATAGAATTATTTGCTATCCTTTAATTCATTTTGGCAAGGTATGTAGTATTAACTTCAGGTGAGGCAACCAACAGAGGGGCCCTAAGTCAAGGAGCTTGTTAATGGCAGAGATGAGCCTGGAACGCAGGCCTTCTAGGTCCAAATGTAGTGTTCTTTCCTCTGTGCTCCCAAGGTTCCCATTGTATCCTGTGGGCTTCTTTTTTGTAACATAAAGTGGGTAGTGAGGAGAAAGGAGGTTCTTTTCTATTGATTTTTCATATACTTATTGGTATTATCTTTATATTTTTATAGAACTTCCTGATTTAATTAAACACTTCTCAAATGCCATGATCTCATTTGTTTTCATGATGACCCTGAGGATTAGCTAGGACAGGATTATCGTTTAGTTTAGTTTAGTTTAGTTTAGTTTAGTTTAGTTTAGTTTAGTTTAGTTTAGTTTAGTTTAGTTTAGTTTAGTTTAGTTTAGTTTAGTTTAGTTTAGTTTAGTTTAGTTTAGTTTAGTTTAGTTTAGTTTAGTTTAGTTTAGTTTAGTTTAGTTTAGTTTAGTTTAGTTTAGTTTAGTTTAGTTTTAGATAGAGTCTTGCTCTCTCACCAGGCTGGAGTGCAGTGGTATAATCCCAGTTCACCGCAACCTCCGCCTCCCGGGTTCAAGTGATTCTCCTGCCTCAGCCTCCCAAGTAGCTGGGATTACAGGCCCCCACCACCATGCTCAGCTAATTTTTGTATTTTTAGTAGAGTTGGGGTTCCACCATGTTGGCCAGGCTAGTCTCGAACTCCTGGCCTCAAGTGATCCACCTGCTGGCCTCCCAAAGTGTTGGGATTACAGGCGTGAGCCACTGTGCCTGGCCTCAAAAATGCCTGCTTTTAAATTGCTCACAGTATAGTAGAGATTTTTACAGTTTGGAGGGTGTTGGAGGTTAATTTTGTTGAAGGAAATAATTTCTCTAATGTGGAGGAGGTGGTAATTTAGAAGACTATGTTGTAGAACTGCAGCTGGGTATATGTTTACTTTTGTGAGCGCCTGTTTTATTTGCCCGTTTATTCATACCTATGCATTTGGATAGAAAAATAAATATAGTTCTGTTTTGGCTCCCTGAAATAGTTGTTATATTTTCTGGAATTTCCTCACTTATTGTCTTTAATATTCCTAAGTTTTATTATGACTCATTTTGGTCATACAATAATAGAAGAAGTAGGTGTCGGCCTGTTTGAAGGGGTTTATTAAGTAATTTGGGGGAGTATATTTTTGAAGCCTATAAATATTAATTTGTCCCTGGTGTTGAGATTTGTCTTGTGGTTGTCAGTTGTGCATGTTCTTATATGTTTTGGATAGGGGAGGGTAAAAAGGGGTTGAGCATAGTTTATTTTTTTCTTTGGCTCAAATATGTAGTTTTACCATAAACCACTGAAAGTTTCCTGTTCTTGTTTGATTAAAAAAAAGTACACTTCCATTCATTGTTTCCATGTAACTTCCTATACTTTTTACTAAAAAAGTTTGAAATCTAGGATAAATTATGAGCTATCTCTCGGGCAAAGAAACGATTTCATTTCAGGAAGGAGCTTAGGAAGCGAACCTTCTTGAGTATGAGAAACAGTAATAGCCCTTGGCGTGTATGTGTGCGTGTGTATATATACATACATATACATACACATATGCCTTTCCTTACATAATAATGATTTGCAAAGAGTGAATTTGGACCCTGACTTCTAATTAACAAGGAAAGGCAGGGAAGATTCCATGTCATGGCTGGATTTTAGAAAGCTGCAAATGGTATTGTACCATAGAGCAGGGGTCCCCACCCCCAGGCCATGGATCTGTTAGGAACCAGGGCACACAGCAGGAAGTGAGCAGCGGGTGAGTGAGCATTACTGCCTAAGCTCCATCTCCTGTGAGATCAGCAGTGGCATTAGATTTTTATAGGAGCGTGAACCCTATTGTGAACTGCGCATACGAAGGATCTAGGTTGCCTGCTCCTTATGAGAATCTCACGAATGCCTGATGACCTGAGGTGGAACAGTTCTATCCCAAAACCATCCTCTCCTCCCTGGTCCGTGGAAAAACTGTCTTCCATGAAACCAGTCCCTGGTGCCAAAAAGGTTGGGGACTGCTGCCATAGAGGGGCCTTTGAGTGGCCCCGTTATGTGTTTTTTTTGTGAGGTGGTGCTTTCCAGCCTGCCCTGGACTCTATGGTTCATGGTAGATCATTTGTACTGACCTGGACCAGGGAGCACTGGTAGGAGTATCTGATTTCTATGAACAGTGCTTGCTGGCACTGACTCAAGAAAGAAGACAGGAAGGAATGGTGAATACAACTTCCATTGAGAAACTAGAGTGGAAAAAATGTGCAAATTATGCTAAAATTGTAATTAATCTGGGCTGTACAGGTTGAATATCTCTTCATCCTGAAAGAAAAGGGGAGGTCACCATGAGAAAATGGGATTGAGGGACCATAAGAACTTTGTCGTACCTAGTTATACATTTGTTTTTTTCCCTTAGAACTTCTGAAATGCTTGAAGCCCCAGAAGCAATAGAATAGAGCTTTTAGCATGGTTTTGTTGTGAACTAAATTCCCAACAGTTCACCTTTAGTGCATAAGCTTCACTTTCTTTCATGGTTTGCCATTCAAATTAGATTACTGTGGACAGTGTCCCTAATATTGTCACTAATATTATTATACAGTATCAGTTTTACAGCAGGTTTGTGCATCATGAAGGAAGTCAGAACGTTTTAGTGAGTTACAAGGAAAATAGCCGTCAAAAGTCCATATAGGTTACTCTGTGGATGGATTGGGGAGCCACCTTCTGGTCTTCATCCGGACTTGATTGACTTAAAATTGAGTGTATAAGAGTGTAAAAGATGGTAAGTGATAGGCTTGAGGCAGAGACACAGGCCTGCAGCCAGAACTGGAAAAAAACCCACAAGTATAAAAAGTATAGGCAAAACTATAAAGCAGCCAGGCGCGGTTGCTCACACCTGTAATCCCAGAACTTTGGGAAGCAGAGATGGACAAATCACCTGAGGTCAGGAGTTTGAGACCAGCCTGGCCAACATGGTGAAACCCCATCTCTACTAAAACTACAAAAATTAGCTGGGCGTGGTGGTGAGTACCTGTAATCCCAGCTACTCAGGAGGCTGAGGTAGGGAGAATTGCTTGAACCCTGGAGGCGGAGGTTGCAGTGAGCTGGGACAGTGCCATTGCACTCCAGCCTGGGCGACAGAGCGAGACTCCATCTCAAAAACGAAACCAAAAAAACTGTAAAGCACAGAAATATGGGACCACTTGGTAGATATAGTAACTGAAATCACATCAAGCTTTAATAAACTAATTAGTATTCATCATGGCAGCCCTACATCTTCAAGAAAAAAATACAATAAGCAATTTTCAGGATGCTCAAAATATTTAAGATGGCCAGGAAGAAATTATGCATGTAGTACATTTTAGGCAGATTTCCCTTAAAAATAACTAAAGACACTTACTTTTTTGAAACAAGAAAAGACTTAGTTATTTGGATAATTTGCTTATGTGGAATATCTCATTGCCAGTCAATGTTGAATAAGTGAGGCATTTATTGTGTGGCGGTAAGGTGGTTCTTTGGTCCGGATGAAGTAAGGTGGGAAAAAAGGAATATGAAATACTGAGAGAAGGAATTACTACTTTAAATAATAGATGTAGCTTTGGTATGTTTTTCTGTGCAAATCTTGAGACAAAGCCCTTTTTGTTGGAGGAAATGGCATGCAAAGGATTTTATTTTCAGTTTGACCATTTGCAAGTATTAGAGCTGTCTCCATGGGAGAAAGGTGAGGTCCCTCTGGCAGTGTGGTTTACGAAGGTTTGCTTGGGAGGAAAAGAGAGGAGCTAGTTGATCCAGAATGGAAAAACACCAAAGCAAAGTTTTCTCCAAAATAACACACACAGATTTCCTAAAAACAGCAATTGCTTTCACTGAATGTGACAAACTTCAAAAAAAAAAAAAAAATCAGCTTTGAAACATCATATGACACATCTGTTTTGAAAGGTTGCTTTGTCAGATACAGATGTATGTTTTACAGTATGTTACTGTGTAAAGTTTCGTCTTGAGCAAGCTCAATAGATGTTTTTCTGAACAGGTATCTCATTTATCCCAGTTTTAAATTTTTGAGGGAGAGTTTATTAAACAATAGTACAGTACTTTATCTTATTTTTAGGTTAAATACAATTTGATTGAATTATACCCTTCTCTCTTAGCCTTTTATTGAACTGATATCTCTGCTTAGATTTTATCCTTTCAGAAATTGCTTGTTGACCCAACACAGCAAAATCCAAACGTTTTGATATATGTCATGGCATATATCATGCCAAGATCACAAACTCCGCCACATGCTTTTAGCAAATAAATGCCAGTTTGCTTCTTGCTTTCATACCTACATTAATGCAAATTATTGGTTTAAAAAGTTAAAAATCACTGATCCTTGATTTATTACAGGCCTCTTAAATTGAGACCTTGGAAAAGTATTTTCTTGCAAGAGCTGATGTTTCCTATTATTATTATTATTAATTTATTTTTTAAGACAAGTTCTCACTGTGTCACCCAGACTGGAGTGCAGTGGCACTATCTTGGCTCATTGCAGTCTTGACCTCCCTGGGCTCAAGGGATTCTCCCACCTCAGCCTCCTGAGTAGTTGGGACTACAGATGTGCACCACCATGCCTGGCTAATTTTTTAATCTTTTGTAGAGATGAGGTCTCACTCTCTTGCCCAGGCTGGTCTCAAACTTACGGGCTCAAACAGTCCTCCCACCCTGGCCTCCCAAAGTGCTGGGATTACCGGTGTGAGCCACTGCACCTGCCTGTGATTTGTTTCCTTTTTATGATATCTATGTGAGCATCGTATTTTCTCTTTATCCTGCCTGCTAGAAAGCGCAGAGCTAGGTTTGGCACTCAAATGATGTAGTTTCCTTTAGCTAAGTGCTTTGACGAAGTTTCTCTTTTGCATTTTTTTTTTTTTCCAGAACACATCTCATAGTTGAAGAGATGGTAATAATTACAGTAATACAATAATAAAAATGAGTTGATCCTAAGAACAGTCTTATGGGGCAGATCCTGTTATTATCCCCATTGTATAGATAAAGAAACAGAGGCAGGGAATGGCTAAGTAGCTGCCCCAGGTTAAAAGACTAAAATGTGGCAGCGCTGGGATAAATGTAGGAGACTGGCTCCATAGTCCTTAGAGAATTAGCAGCTTGGGAGTTTGATTGTTTGGCACATGAATTCATCACTCAACAAATGTTTATGAACACGTGCCGCATGCCAGGCACTGTGTCAAGCACTGGGAGAGAGGAAGTAAAAGAAGCACAGTCCTTGCCCTCATGGAGTTTCTGGTAAGTAGAGGACACACAAACATATGCCCAAATAAATGAAGCAATAGATTTATAAAAGCTTATATTTGCTATAAAGGAGTAACAGGTGTAACAGTTTAAGGGACCTCTGAATTTTATCAGGTGCAATACAAAAGTGTAGTTCTGGGCCAGGCATGGTGGCTCATGCCTGTAATCTCAGCACTTTGGGAGGCCGAGGCAGGTGGATTGCTTGAGCTCATGAGTTTGAGACCAGCCTGGGCAACGTGACAAAACCCCATCTCTACAAAAAATATAAGACATGAGCTGGTGTGGTGGCACACACCTGTAGTCTCAGCTATTCGGGAGGCTGAGGTGGGAGGATGGCTTGAGCCCGGAAGGTAGAGGTTGCAGTGAGCCCAGATCGTACCATGGTACTCCAGCCTGGGCAACAAAGCCAGACCTTGTCCCCATCCACCTACCCCCAAAAAAACTGTGGTTCTGAACCGCAGCAACTGAGCCGAGCACAATCCTTCTGTCTCTCTAAGACCCAGTCTACACTAAGTAGTTCTGTTGATGGCACTGCTTGATGGGCCTGTAACTGCTACGAGCTCTGGAAAAACCAGGTCCACAGCTTCTCAGAGACTTTTAGCTTCACTGTGAAAGGAGCAAGGGCACACCAGTGACCAGGTGTTCATAATTTCTCTGCAAACTGTCAGCTCTCAGTTTCCCTCCTAACAGAAGCACCTGAAGCAGCAGGCTAGCTAGCCTGAAGAGGAAGGAATAGAGTTTAGTCTTATAATTGGGACCTATATATTAAGCTGAATAATTTGGCGTTCAGTGTTAAGCATTTGACTCATTCCTGTAACCAATTGTGAGTGCCCTGATTATGTATAAACTCCTTAAAGTAAATGTGTTTTAGTTCATGGCCCAGTGTGTACACATGGCTGTAATTAGTAATATTTTGCACAGCCAAACCAAAAGTTTGCAGATTTTCCTTTTTTAATCTACAGTCTCCTATCTGCAATCAGGACCAGTGGTTATAGGTGATGATTCAACTCCCCAGCAGTTGTGGTTTCCCCCTTCTACCCTTCCTGACACTCTTACAGTTTCTCATCTTGCCACTTGTCTCTGCTTCAGAATCTGCACCCCAGACCCTGGCCACCAGCCCTAACAGAATGCTCACCAGGCCCGGAGCATGCCACATGCAATACGTGTTATTCCTCCATGTTTTTGCACACATTCTTACCTCTCTTTCTCCCATCTTTTTCTTTCTTGCTAGACACCAGTTTGCAAAAGGTAAAAAAGAGAAAATTAGTGATCATCTTAGGTACAAATCAAGGTCTAATAGATGAACAGATTTGGTAATGTCATCCCTCAGTGTTGATAAGGAGTAGCTTTGTAGCTCTGCAAGTCTTACTTTGCCATCAGATATTGCATTAGTAGGAATTAAGTTGTAATTTTTTTATGTGATAAAGTTCAGTTTAATATTTTGAATCTAAGTCAATAAAGCATTTGCATTTTAATAAAGAAGTGTACTATCCTTCAGTTATTTTGTATCTGCCAAATTCATAAGGTAGGAGAAAAAAGATCCTATTTTCTCCCATCCTTCAAACCTTCAGATTTGTTCTTGGTCTCTGTTCTGAGCCAATTAGGCAGTAACATCCCATAAATTCTTATCCCCTCAAAAATGAATGCTGTAGCCAGTGTCTCCTTCTGTCTAAGCTTCCTTCTTGTGAGAAGAATAGGGACAGGTCCACCATATTATAGGTCAAAAGTAAATCAGGACTTGGTGTGGTGACTCACTTCCAGCACTCTGGGAGGCTGAGGCAGAGGCAGGTGGATCACCTGAGGCCAGGGGTTTGAGACCAGCCTGGCCAACATGGTGAAACCCCGTCTCTACTAAAAATACAAAAATTAGCTGGGTGTGGTGGTGCACGCCTGTAATTCCAGCTACTTGGGAGGCTGAGGGAGGAGAATCACTCGAACCCAGGAGGCGGAGTTTGCAGTGAGTTGAGATTGCACCACTGTGCTCCAGCCTGGGCAACAGAGTGAGACTGTGTCTCCAAAAACAAAACAAAACAAAATACCCAACAAAGTAAATCAGAAGAACTGTTGGCCAAGATGATGCCAACCGACTGTCTTTATGGATTGCTGGAATTCCCTGGAGGCAGAAACATGGCCTTTTCTCGCCTTTGGGAGTTGTACTTCCAGAATGTGCTCAGAGAACAGGAATTTTTACTCTAATACTGTGCATAGTTTAATTTAATGAAAAAAAAATTTTTTTTAAAGAGATGGGGGTCTGGTTATTTTGCCCAGGCTGGTCTTGAACTCCTGGCCTCAAGCAATCCTCCTGCTTTGGCCTCCCATAGTGCTGGGATTACAGGCATGATTACAGGGAGTACATGCCCAGCTGTAGTTTTATTTTAAGTCTTTCCAGTGCAATTCATAGAAATAATTTCTGGGGAGTAATGCTAGGGAGTAGTATAAGAACATCTTATCTTAGATATTTTATTAATCATTCTAAAAGTTTTTAGAGAAAACAGTTTTTGATTGGAGAAAATGTTCTCATTCATTTATTTCTCTTCCCCTCGAGGGACTTTATGTCTCTAATAGTATTTGAAGTTTGTAAAGCGTTTTCACGTATAGTGCCTCATTTGATCTGTAAGTCAAGCCTGTCATAGAATAAGAGATCATGGAATGCTTAAAACCCAGCTCCCGTATCTCCTGGTTCACTATTTCCTGGTGCTTCTATAATACAAGGATGCCTCTTGCTATGTCCAGTGGTGACTTCTTCTGAGACATGCCCCTGCTTCACTTCAGATCATAAAAACCGTGAAACATAACAGCACCACTTCCTCACAGGGCTGCAGAAATTCTCCTCTGTTGGCACGTCCAGGTTGTGTAGTGGTATCTTGCTTAGATGGAAGAGTCTGTGCCTTTTATAGCTTGGCACTTCCCAACACTTTGAGAATTTGGATTCCTAAAGAACCTGTGCCCTTTGTTTCCTTTTGAACATTTGAAAACACAATTGAATACAGGAAATTCTCCAACATGGTTGCTCCATGATTTCAACACAACGATACACAAATATGCACTGGCTTTTGGCCCAACAAGTTGGTGGTTGACTTCTTGGGAGAGGGTTAGTTTGTTAGGAGGAAGATTTGGGTGGAGATTTTGCTTGGAGGGTGAAAGAAACCATGACAAGATATGCCTAAGAGTTGTGCTGTAGAAAAATCTAGTTTTTTTCCCCCTGAGAAATCCAAATTACAAGTTTTAGGACTTGTCTACCTTTTTCTTACTAGGGATAAGCTTCAGCCTGAAGCCAGGTTTTATTGTTGAAAAACCCAGGTAGGAGCTGTGGTAGAAGGGCCCTCTTTGGAGTTTAATGGTGGTACATTCCACCGCTCCATCCCCAAGGCGCTGTAGTGCCAATGAATTGTAATTTGAGATGGTACAAACATGAGCATATGTTACGTACACGTCAGGCGTGTTTGTGAGCTCAGGGCATTCCAGGTGTTTTTTTCTTGGAGCTTTGTTTTTGCATCATATCCTGTGTTTGTAACATTCCTTCTCATGAAGCTCGATTGAAGTGAGGCGGTGCTATTGGCTGAGAAATCATCCTGGGTGCCCTTTCTTACAGATTCTTGCATCCCATGGGGGTAGAAAGGATTTTCAGCCCAAGGGCAGAATAGATCCTGTAGTACCCAGTCCCACAATCTGTGGGAGTTTGTCCCTCTTTGCAGCTGACAGCATTTCAGAATTCCCTGTGGGACAATAACAAAAACCTTATTAGCCAATGGTGTCATTAGAATAAAATCTCCCCACTGCAATGTCTTGGTCCCAGCCTATAATGTTACCCCTTAATTCCCTCTGCATCTTTACCACTTTTATTACAGCTGAACACACGCTCCTCATTAGAACCCTGGGTGATATGGGGAATCAGAGTGCTGAAAATTATGTGGAATAGGTACCAGATGTTTGTGTCAACTTGGTATGTATTAGTATTTAGAATGCCTGAGGATCACATTTATTAAATGTGAAAATTACTATGTCTTCTCCAAAACATTACCCCCCTCCGCCAGTATTTTTGTCCATGTTGCATGAGGTGTGATATTAGTAATTTCTTTTGGCACAGATTAAATTTAAAGTGTGTGCAGCAAATGCATCTGTTCCCAAATGCTTTGTCTGCATTCTGTCAAGTTTTGGAGCTGGCCTACCGCCAGCAGGGATGTGGGGGTTCTGTAACTGAGACTGGAATGCTGTGTTGCAGCTAAAGGACATAATGAAAGGGTGAGTCCATTTGATTTTTTTCTTTAAGTAGAACTGGGTATTTAGACATCGATGTTATAGCGAGATCTTAGGAACGTTTCCCATGTGTCCAGATAAGCAAGCATTAGTGAAAAGGATGGAGGAGGGCATTTGGTAAAATGAGAAACGAGTTTCATTAAGTTTATGAAGTCTTTTAAGTCAACCAAAGGTGATAAGTGTGAACCAAGCAGTTTATTTTATTTTAGTAGATATGAATGAATGTTTACATTTGGCCTATGCATCTGTTCACCCAGTCCTGAGGTGAGGAACTGGAAAGTACAAGGCAGAGGCAGGTGGTGCTCTGCCAGGGGAAAAGTCTGGAGCTGGAGTCTCAGAGACCCAGGTTCAAATCCCCTATTGCCACTTCCTGCTGATGTGTTTCTTATCCTCTCATGAGCTCCAGTTTCCCATCACTCTAAAATGAGGGCATTAACACTGTCTTCACAGTGGCATTGTGAGGATCAGAAACATGTACAAGATGTGTGGCCCCTAGTGGTGTGGTAACCATACATATGAAGAGTTAACCCCCAGCTTCTCACACAAGGCGGCGGCCCAGGGAGCCACCGTGTGCTTCGCCGTGTGGCCTCAGGTGGCCCAGCTGCTGAGCACCCGAGCGGTGAGGGTCTGCTTTGTGAAGGAGGCTGGTTTGGCAGTGGCCTTGGCAGTGTGGCCGTGGTCTGGGCCACCTAGGGAGTTTCTCACCACAGAGTTTATTTGAATTTGTGCTGTCTTCAGGTCAGTAAATATTTTTGTCAGTAGAAGTAGCATCTTGTGGGTGAAGGGGGCTGTGCCTCTGTGCTGGTGGCTGAGGAGAGTGTACCAAACAGAAGAGCAGAGCCTGAATTCAGTTCAAACAAGACACAATACCCGGCAAGATTCTGAGATCAGATTTCTCGAGTAAGCCAGCAGGGGAGGATTAAACTCAGCTCACACTTTGAGTCCAAGGAAAAGTTAGATTTCTTTGGGAGCTACCCTTAAGGAATCCTGTACTCATCACATACCAGATGCCCAGAATGAACTGAAATATCCAGATTGGGGGGCACCAGTGAGGATTGTCTCTGGAGGTGAATCCATATGTACATTACTGCCAGGAAGCACTTTTCTGAAATACACATCCTACCTCTGTGGCTCACAACAGTTTACTTATAGTGGGTTATAGAGTTTCTGTGAGGCTTTGGATGAAGTATCTGCAACATGCCTTTTCATGATAAAGTATGGTGCGAAGTGAGCATGCGTGTGTGCTTATGAGCATTGGTGCTTTCAGGCGTGTTCTTTCGTCATCGTCCACGCCCTGGTTGATCCTTACGTGGTAACCCAGCTTTTGCTGTGCTGATAAGGAGCATCATCAGAGCATGTCGCTCACTCGGCTCCTGACTGTAGGGAAGACGGGATGTGGGTTTTCAGCCGTGGCCACAGGAGACACTCCCAGCCTTTTGAGGCTGCCGGTGAGAGCCTACAGTAGCAGCTCCAGAGCTCACAGGTCACCACAAAAGTGAGCAGATGAGTCAGATGGGGTTTTGGAGCATGTTTTCCTGGTTTCCAAGCCTTCGTGGCTGGGAGGTGCTGTACTCGGGCCCCATGGTGGTGAAGTGAGAATCTGAGCCACCGTGTTAGCTCAGGCACGTGTGCTAGAGCCTGTGGGGTGGATCATGCTGTTCCCAGGTGGAAGCCTTCCTGAATGGAGCTGGTCCGGGCACTGTGCAGACAGATTGCGGAAGGAACCACTATGAGGACAAGGGGAAAGGATGGGAGACAAGTTCATGAGCTGGCTGTGGCAGAGGGAAAGGGACAGGAAGGCTAGGGCCTGACCCAGTAGTGGCAGGATGAGGCTGGGGGTGTGGTGTGCCAACGGAGAGATAGAGGATTGTCCTGCCACCTGGAGAGAGGGGATTGGCCAGAAGAGTGTTCGGGAAGAGAAGACAAAAACAGATTTGTGTTTCCTGCTTTCTGTGACAGTTGAAGGTGGGGAAGCCCCAACTGGGACTTGATTCTTAGCAACCAAAAATGCCACCTCCTTCATTTCATGGTTGGTGTTTTTTTTTTTTCTCCCCCTTTTAGTATAAGAGTCAGGCTTTGGCTCTCAGGTAAAGAGTGAAAGCAGGAAGTCTGAGACACAGTCCCTTATTGGCATGAAGCCCATGCAGCATGCATCACCCCATGGTTCTTCCCCATTTCTCAGCGATAATTGAGTGTCTGCTGTGTGCCAGATACTGTGCCGGGGTGAGGCAGGCAGCAGCAGACAGAATGGTTGGGTTCTGTTCTTTCGTGGTGTTTGCGGTCTTTGGGAGCATGTAGATGTGAAACCAATAATTGCACAAATAATTATGTACATCTCATCACAGGAAGTGCTGTGGAGAGAAACGGAGAGTACCACGAGAGTATGAAAAAATACAGATCTAACACAGCGAGGGAGGTTTGGGGAGCTTCCATGAGAGATCAGTAGAATGAGCAGGAGTTTGTCAGGCCGTGGTGGTGGGAAGGAACAGAAGCGGTGGGGAATGTGTTCCTGGAGGAAGCCTTGCTATTCAGAGGCTCCTGTGGGACAAAGGTTGGCACTTCTGATGAAATAAAAGAAGGCAAGTACATTAATTAGGGTAGGTTAAGCTACAAATGTCAGAAAACCCAAAATAACATTGGCTTATATAAAAAAAAGAGTTTACATTTGTTTCCTATTAAAAAGCAGTTCAGAGCTGATCCCGTGGCTCCATGTTCATCAAGTATCCAGGTGGCTTGTCAGTAGCTGTGCCCTCCTCAGCATGCTGCTTCTGTCTCATGGTCCCAAAGGCTTGCTCTAGTGCTGCCCGTTACATCCACGTTCCAACCAGCAGTCAGAAGGAAATGGCAGAAGAACTGACTTCCTTCCCTTCATACAGGAAGCTGCAAGCTGCTAGCGGGATTGGGAAATGTAGCTTTCGTTCTGGGTGGCTGTGTGTCCAGCTGGCACTTGGAGAAAGGAGAACGATGGCTATAGGGAGACGATGAGCACTTCTGTGCTTCACCAGAATGGCCGAAACACGGAAGCAAGTGTCCGGGGAATGAGAGACGGGGCCATGGCAGGAAGCAGGGCCAGATCTTGGAGGGCCTTGTAAGTCACGTTGAGGTTTTGGGGCTTCATCTGGACAGCAGAGATGGAGCAATAAGTCTTTTAAAGCAGAGAAAAGCAGGATCAGACTTGGGTTTTTCAGAAGATCAGTTTGGCTGCTCTATAGAAGACATTTTGGTGGAGATAAGAATTAAGAGCATCTTGCAGTAATCAGGGAACGAGAGATGATGGTGCCCCTGGAGATGGAGAGGAGGGGTCAGAGTTGAGTGGCCAGGGAGAGAATCCATTGGGTGAGGAGAGGGAAGGGGTGATGTTGGGGCACCTCCCCCAGGTTGGTGCCAGGTGTGCATAGGTAGAGGCTGGTGCCATTTGCTTAGGGAGGGAATGAAGGAGGAACAACAGGCACGATGGGTAAAGATCCTGAGTTCTGCATGTTGAGATTGGGTGTCCATGAGACAAAAGTAGATGGTGAAGGAGCTGTTGAATATTCAGGCCTGGAGCTTAGAAAAAGAAGTATGGGCCAGGCGTGGTGGCTCACACCTGTAATCCCAGCACTTCAGGAGGCCAACGCAGGTGGATCACATGAGGCCAGGAGTTCGAGACCAGCCTGGCCAATATGATGAAACCCCATCTCTACTAAAAATACAAAAATTAGCTGGATGTGGTGGCGGGCGCCTGTAATCCTAGCTACCTGGGAGGCTGAGGCCTGAGAATCACTTGAACCTGGGGAGTGGAGGCTGCAGTGAGCCGAGATCGTGCCACTGCACTCCCACCTGGATGACAGAGTGAGACTGTCTCAAAAAAAAAAAGAAAAAGAAAAAAAAGGAGAAATAAGTAAGTCTGAGATGGCCTGGAGTCGTTTCTGTAAAGAGATGGGAGTTGAACCCATGGATGTGTTTGAGAAAATCTATGGAAAAAGGATAGTGCACTCCAGGAAGGCCTGGCAGGCGGGGATGGAACAGCTGGTGGCAGAAGAGCATCTCTCCAAGATAGTCAAAGGAAAACTTCATACAATCACACTGCCTCTTTCCTTTCTTGGCCAGAGAGGCTTTCTTTTTACCCAAAGGAAACCCTCTCCCCTGACTCCTACACTGTGTCTGTTCTCTTAGGAGAGGACTGTTCTACCCCATACTTAGAGTTTAACCTATGTCCTTTAGCCTGGGTGTTTTCACAGGGACTTTTTGTCCCCTCCCTTAAGTCTTAATTTTTTTCACTTGTACATTCTGTACCCTTTGCAAACTTATCCAGTTATGTTTTTCAGGATAAAATCCTAGCGGGAAGTTGCTGGGTCAAAGGATATGTACCTTTTGTGGGGCCTTGGATACCACTGAAAAATTATACCAATTTGCTCTCTCAGCAGCAGTGTGATGCTGGCACACTTTTTGAGGAAGGTTTCTTAAGGCATTTCTGGGCTTAATTTTTTTTTTATAAGCATTGCCTCCCTCTCCCAACTTTTCTTTAATGAAAAATTTCAACATGTAGAGATGTTGAAACCATTGTACAGGGAACATTTAGATTCCACAATTAGCATTTTGCAATAGTTGCTTTATCAAATATCTCTCCATCTGTCAATCCATCTTATTTTTTGGGAGGTATTTCAAAGTAAGTTACAAAACAGTAGATCTGACCCCTAAATCTATGACCACTTTTTTATTTTCACAGAAAGTGTTGGCATAGTAGCCCAGGCATTGTGTTGGATGTTCACTGTACAATGCTTGGTCACCCTTTCCCTCTCCTCACCCAGTGGATTCTCTCCCTGGCCACTCAACTCTGTCCCCTTCTCTCCATCTCCACGGGCACCATCATCTCTCTTGCCCTGATTACTGCAAGGCCGGGCACTTCAGGACCCTGCCTCCTGAGAGAGAGAGCCCCAAGGAGGGCCAAGTCTGAGGCTTTGGGTGACTAGGGCAACCTTGAAACAGTTACTTAAGCACATTGAGCTTACTTTGCTTTCTTTAAAATGGGGTTAGTGCTGCTTCCTTGCGATGTGTCAGAAGGATGTGCAGCACCTAGCATTGCATAGTGGGCACTTAATAAATGGGAGCAGTCTCTCTCTTTCTCTCTCTCTTTTTTTTTTTTTTTTTGAGAGAGTTTTGCTCTTGTCGCCCAGGCTGGAGTGCAATGGCGCGATCTTGGCTCACTGCAACCTCCGCCTCCTGGGTTCAAGCGATTCTTCTGCCTCAGCCTCCTGAGTAGCTAGGATTACAGGCGCACGCCACCAAGCCCAGCTAATTTTTGTATTTTTAGTAGACACGGGGTTTACCATGTTGGCTAGGCTGGTCTTGAACTCCTGACCTCAGGTGATCCACCCGCTTCGGCCTCCCAAAGTGCTGGGATTACCAGCATGAGCCACCGCACCGGGCCGAGCAGTGTCTCTTATTACGTTGTATGCTGAACTGTTAAAGATACCATTTCTTATATGCCCCTGGGGATGGTGGTAGATAATTACTGATTTTTTTTTTTTTTTTTGTCTTTTTGGTGTAGGGATAGTTTAATCATATGTTGTAGCTTTTTTTCTTTTTCAATCTTGGAGGGAAAAAAAATTCTATGAGGAACTTCGAAAACCAAATACTACTCTATTTTGTCAGATGGTCAGGGACACACTGTTGAGTGATTTTAAACGTCAAGCCAAGTAAGTCTCTGTATTTTTATTTTTATTTTCTGAGACAGGGTCTCACTCTGTCACCCAGGCTGGAGTACAGTACTGTGATCACGGCTCACTGCAGCCTGGACTTCCCTGGGCTTAGGTGATTCTCCCACCTTTGCCTCCCAAGTAGCTGGGACTACGGGTGTGCACCACCACAACTGCTTTTATATATATATATATATATATATATATATATATATACACACACATACATATATATACACATATATATACACATATATACATATATACACATATATACACATATATACACACACATGCATATATATACACATATATATGCGTGTGTGTGTATGTGTATATATTTTTGTTTGTTTGTTTGTAGAGACGGGGTTTCATCATACTGCGCAGGTTGCTTTTGTACTCCTGGGCTCAAGCGATCCACCTGCCTTGGCCTTCCAAAGTGTTGGTGTTGCAGGCATGAGCCATTGCACCTGGCCTCCAGTGGGTCTCTGTAAAGAGTCGCTATCCTGGCACTTGATCAGGGTGTGCCCCATGCATTGCTTTCTCTTTTCTTTGACCTTGGACTGACTCATATAACCCATGGCTAGAGCTCCAGCCCTTAAAGAGGGTGTTTGCCCGGTTCTGGACTCTGGCAAAACAGAGCATAGACTCTAAGGCAAGAAGTGCACATCCTCAGCACTGAAGGCTTCTTGGCACTGGTTCCCTCCCTCTTTGGGAGTACCTTAGTATATGATTTGTTTCCATTGAGTTTTTCCCCTGCCCCAGTGTGGAGGTGAGCAGTATGGTGATTTAAGGAAGATCTTAATGGGTGACGGTGGCATCATGCAGAGGAGGGCAGATCAAATAGATTGCAGGCCTTTTTGCAGATGTGTTTTCAGCCTGTTCAGAGCTTTGCACACATACAAGAATGGAACTGAAAGGCATTCTTATTTGTGCTTAATTTGTGATAATTGTAAATTCATGGCAGGAGGCTCTGCAACCAGTTCAGAAGGGTTTCCCAGTGTGGGTAGCTGTAGCCAGTGTGTGTCCCCAGAATTGAGTAGGAGTAGGATAATTTCTTGAAGCTCTGGGTGTGAAGTATACCAGACATCCCACTGTGGCTGGGAAAGCCGGAGGCCAGGAGGGCAGGATGAGGGCAGCAGAGGGAGCGCCTGCCCATACGGTTTCCCTGCACCCCGCCAGGGGCTCCAGGGAATTTACAGTCAGTACCTCCTGTTGTTGCTCTCGGGACATCTTCTCCACCACCTTATGCTTTCTCAGAAAGCAGCTGGCCACAGTCCAGAGAGTGGCAGTGACTATTTGAGAAGGCACATGCTTCATTGCAGACCAGATAGCTATTATCAGCCTAGATAATTTCTGTGAGTCCTGAAATAGACTTGGCCCACAAGGCAGGGTGTCTGCTTCTGGGTGCAGACTGGCTGGTTCTGAACTATGTTTGCAACCCTGGAGAGTACCTTTATTATTCAGAAGTCAGGGAGAACAAACTGGAGTACATTCAGGCCTTTTACGTGGGTTCTATCTGGGAGGTTGTGGTGTAGTGGGCACTGTATGTTTCAGCCCAGTTTCCTGGGTGATTGAATGGAGACAATAGCACTAAGCTCACAGAAGTGTGTGAGGAGTAAGCATCCAGTTCCTTCTTCCCCTGGGTGTGTCTCTGTCAATCCAGCCAATGTGAAAGGAGGCTGCAGTGATGTCAGGGCTGTAGCAGCCTATTTCCCATATTCCCTACAGCCAAATCCAAGTCCCTAGAATGGTGCCCTACTCACTGATCTGAGAGGGGACAATTTTTTTTTAAGCTCAGTGATTCATTTATATATTTAACAAACGTTTTTTGAGCATCTCATATATGCCAGGCACTGCAGATGAATGCTGAGGATACAAAGATGGGTACTCACAGCCCTCAGAGAGGTCACATTCGACCAATAAAGATGGATGTTTACACCAGTGGCTATCATGTAAATGCAGTAGTGGAGACAGGCAGATGGATTGCGGGAGGGCAGAGAAAGAGAGCCTTCCTCAGCTTGGGATGTTTGTTGTGGGGGCGGAGTGAGAGTGGAAGAGGAATTTGGGTAAAGGAACCAGGCTTGAATGAGGACATGGAGTTGGGAAACATCCTGGTGTGTCTGGAGACCTTTAAATAAGTTGATGTGGAGTGGGGAGGGATGAGACATAGGAAGGGGCTAGATCAAGAAAGGCCTCCTGTGCTCTGTGATGGAGCTCGGGCTTTATTCTGTAGGGCAGCTGTTCTGAAGGGACAGGAACTGCCCACAGAGATGCCAGCAGCAGGCATTTGCTTTGGGAACACCCGTAGCATTGAGTGCCTCTAGGTTAGGTGGACAGTGCCTGTGTGGAAGGTGGCATGCAGAGCTTGAGTCCTCAGACTTCGTTCAGGAAGGTTTGTAATTGTCTAGGGTCGGTAAAGAAGTAGAGATGGAGAGGAGTGGATGGATTTAGGATTTAAGGCTTGACTGATTAGAGGAAGAGGGAATGAAGAAGCAGGAACCAAGTATGACCAGCGTTCTACTTTTTCTATTTGAGGCTCTGCTCAGATCCTACTTCTTTTGGGAGGATTTTTCTGACCTCTGGCCCAAATTTTGCTGTACAGCTCTGGCCCTGATCGCCTCTACATGTTACATCTTGCTCTGTATTGTTCTTAAGTTTGTTTTGCTTTCCCTAATAAAGGGAAGCTCTGAAAAGATAGGATCTGTATCTTATACTTTTGTTAAGTGCAATTTTAGTTATTTAATATTATTTATGTATAGTATTATTGGGACTTTAAGCAATTTATTTTATCTTTGATTTTCTACCAAGAGGGAAGAAGGAATTAAACACAAATGTTAAATGGAAAGTGTCTTCTACCCAGAGAAATGCATTCATGACTTGTGAGTCCAAAAGGGAATTTTAAAAATCAAATACATACCAAATTATTCAAAAGAAATTTAAGAGATTGGGGTTTTAGAAGATAGGCTAGTTTTTTGGCCACTTAGTCTTGGAACAGTTTACCTGGAAAGGCGTCTCTGGTGGATTGGCAGTGGCTTGATCACCCTTGTCCCTTTGAGGCAGAATTAATTACTGTTTCTGAGTGGCTTGTGTTTGTGATTCCCTTGGCAGGTCCAGAGCCTGGTGCACTGTGTGAACTGTCACCTGTCAGTGCCTCCCATCCTGTCCAGGCCTTGATGGAGAGCTTCACTGTTTTGTCAGGCTGTGCCAGCAGAGGCACGACTGGGCTGCCACAGGAGGTGCATGTCCTGAATCTCCGCACTGCGGACCAGGGGCCTGGCCAACTACAGAGAGAGGTAGGTGCAGGTGTCCGCTCTCAGCCCACTGCCACTGAGTCTGCAGAGATGATTTTCTGGACAGAAGTCCTTTTCTTCTCTTCTGGGGTTCAACAAAAGAAGCTCATGTGTGAACATAAGAGAGCAGATTTAAAATACCAGCTGCTGTCTGGATTGGGCAACTTTAGGATTTCTCTGTCTGGAGATTGGTTGGCTCTCCCCATGTCCTGGCCCTCGGTATTGGAAAAAAACATTCATAAGAATTTCAGCTGTTAGGCCAGGCATGGTGGTGGTGCACATCTGTAATCCCAGCACTTTGAGAGGCCAAGGTGGGAGGATCACATGAGCTCAGGAGTTCAAGACCAGCCTGGGAAACATAGCAAGACCTCATCTCTACTAAAAATAAAACTAAAAAAAAAAAAAAAAATTAGCAGGGTGTGGTGGTGAGCACATGTAGTCCCAGCTACTTGGGAGGCTGAGGCAAGAGGATCGCTTGAGCCTGGGAGATCGAGGCTGGAGTGAGCCATGATTGCCATTGCACTCCAGCCTGGGAGATAGAGCGGAACCCTGTTTCAAAAAATAATAATAATAATTTCATCTTTTAAACATGATTGTGAGAAACCAAATAAGGTACCATTTCTCTGTCGTTGTGAAATGTCTTTCCCATCTCCTCCTGTGTCCTCTCTCTTCTTTCTTTACTTTGTCATATGAACTTATTGCTTCTGCAGGATGAGTGAGGGGAAATGGGAACACTCTGGAATAAAGATGTCAGTACTTTGTACTTGCCTGAAAATCTCTGAGCATAGCTCGTTATCACTATCTAGGCAGCTTCCCAAAGGTGGTGGTGACATTAGCGGAGATGGTGATGATAAAGATATATGCTCATAGTTTCTCAGCATTTACTCTGCCAAGCACTGTTCAAAGCACTCATACAGTAACTCCATGAATCCTACAATTATACTCATTTTACAGGTGACAAAACAGGTGCAGAAAACTTATTTGCGCAAGGTCATCATCTTCAGAGAGAAATGTCCTCCTCTTTCCTGTGGCTCGAAAATGGCCTAGATTGTGGGTGAATGGTCATCATTTAAGCGTACAGATTTCCCAACAAGATAACACAGAGTGCTTTCCTTCTGTTTTTAAGCTTCTGTGTGTCAGAAATGTTATCACTTAGGTATTCGCTCTCCAGGGAGAGAGAAACCACAAAAAATCCTGATCATAGTGAAGTATAGGAAAAGTAATGCAGAATGGAATTTATCTTTGAGCTTTCTTCTGGTCAAGAAAGTTAATTTCCAGAGCCACTTGTTTATGTGCCTCAGCCACCCCATCTTTTTGGGGTGGTAGGAAGAGGAGAAGCACGAGATGTTAAGGAAAAGCAAGCTGATTTTAATCTCATGAACGTGTGCAGAGTTGGCTCATTTCAAAGACAGATCATCTGACCTTTCCAGCAACATTGGAAATTATTGTTAATACTCTTGGTTGCTTGCCATTGTTGCTGCAACTCATATTTCGGGTCAGATTTCTTTATCCCAGTAATGTGCCTTTAATTCTGAACTGATGGGGGAGAGTTTGTGGTGAGAGGGAAAGGAGGAGAGGAGGAAATGCAGCTCCTATGAAGCGTTGCTGACTCCAGCAATTCTTTAGCAGCGACAATTACTCATTTTATATATGCTTCTCTCAGAGGAACTCAGAGGGAAAAGAAAGTCCAAGCTGTTACAGAGGCAGCAACAGCAGAAAATTCTTGATGTTAAATTGTGCAGTACTGTTGTTGACTCTGAAAACAAATTCGAGTAAGACTATTGAAACAAAAGAAAAATACCTCAAGGAGTGACAGCAGAGCTCTCCTGCACTTGGTTACTATGTTATTCAAAATGGGATTCATTTTAGGACCTGGCAGTACTGAGGATACATAACATTAGCTGATGTCAGGGACATAGTGTGTTCAGTGAGGAAGAAAAGAAAGAGGGCCTACAAAGGGTAGTCTCAAACTTGTTTAGAAACCTGAACATTATTCTCCTTCAATATTTGTGTAGTATATGTATGATTTTGGGCCAGTGATTTGAAGATGTTTCTGAGAATAGATAACAGAGGGACCTTTAAGAATTAGATGGTTGTAGTTCAATACTGTTTGAAAACAAGATTTTGGGATAACTGATTTTTGGAGATTCCATCTGGCTCTGCGTTGCTCACATACGGCAGACCTCAGAGTAGTTTGCATATACAAAGTGAGCATAGAGGATGACATCAGAATGAGGGTCAGGACAACGAGAGAATGAAAGATTGTTTGTGGATAGTAAGATGGGTGTGTATAAGGATTAAATATCGCTCACTCTCTTGACATATGAGTGTGGAGAACATTACCGCAGCTGTGCAAACAGTTTTTAAAAATCATTTGAACCACATGACCCAGCAATTCCACTCTTAGGTATATACCCGAGAGAAATGAAAACACATGTCCACAGAAAGACTTGTCTGTGACTGTTCATGGCAGCATTAGTCCAAAAGTGGAAAAACCCAAATGTTCATCTTCTGAAGAATGGGTAAATAAAATGTGGTATATCCATACAATGGAATGTTATTGAGCAATAAAAAGGAAGGCGTACTGATAGGTGCTACAGCATGGATGAACCTTGAAAATCCGCTAAATGAAAGAAGACAGACACAAAGACCACATATCATATGATTCCATGTATGTGAAATGTTCAGGATACAGAAATTTATAGAGACAAAGTAAATTAGTCATTGCTTAGGGCTAGAGGGGAAAGAAGGAAATGGAGGTTGACTGCTAATGGTTACAGGTTTTTTTAAAAAAAGTGGAGGCCAGGCGAGGTGTCTCACACCTGTAATCACAACACTTTGGGAGGCCAAGGCAGGCGGATCACCTGAGGTCAGGAGTTTGAGACTAGCCTAGCCAACATGGTGAAACCCATTCTCTACTAAAAATACAAAAATTAGCTGGCATGGTGGCAGGTGCCTGTAGTCCTAGCTACTTGCGAGGCTGAGGCAGGAGAATGACTTGAACCCAGGAGGTGGAGGTTGCAGTGAGCCAAGATTGCACTGCTGCACTCCAGCCTGGGCAACAGAGCGAGACTCCATCTCAAAAAAAAAAAAAAAAAAAAAAAAAATAGTGGAGGAGATGAGAAAAATGTTCTAAAATTGTAATGGTTGCACAACTCTGTGAATATACTAAAAACTGTTGAATTGTAATTTAAGTGGGTGAATTTTATGGTATGGGAATTGTATTTCAAGAAAACTATTTAAAACATTTGACCTGCTGACTTGCTAATTAGTCCATAAAGTTTACCTTGGCTCAATTCACTTTTACCGAGATTGCTTACTCTTCAACTTAAACTCACCTAATGCTTTTTGTTATTTTCAATGGATAGCTTGGTTTTTGTAGATATGTCATGATATAGTCTATGCTAAAAATAACAGCTGATCTGTTTTGAGGGTAATAGTAGGAGGGCCAGAGGCAGCCTTTGTGCAGTCTCTACCAATTTTTTTTTTGAGACAGAGTCTTGCTGTGTCACCCAGGCTGGAGCACAGTTGTGTGATCTCGGCTCACTGCAACCTCCACCTCCACCTCCCGGGTTCAAGCAATTCTCATGCCTCAGCCACCTGAGTAGCTGGGATTACAGGTATATGCCACCGTGCCCGGCTAATTTTTTATATTTTTAGTTAGAAATGGAGTTTCATCATGTTGGCCAGTCTGGTCTCAAACTCCTGGCCTCAAGTGATCCGTCCGCCTCAGACTCCCAAAGTGCTGGGATTACAGGTGTGAGCCACCGCGCCTGGCCTATACCAAATATTAAAGGCAAATATTTTTCAAAATGAAGTAAGTGCCGTTACTTACAAATTGGCAAAACAATTACCATGCTGGCTCCAAGCCGTAATTGACTATCACTCTGAAGACTGGAGTAGTTGGTTTCATGATGTCATCCTTAAATGTGAGGGAATTACTAAATCAGCCCCATTTCCCCTTGGCTTGTTATTGGTGCAAGATCAGTATCAAGATCTATTATAAATCACCCCATCTCTAATATTTTACTGTTAATAAATTCCTACCTCCCAGGTGCCTTAAGCTTCTTCAGCTGGGGAGAGATTTTTAATTTTCCTGTGTAGAGGCAGTGACAGAGCCTACACCCAAAAGTAGTAACTGCAACAGGTTGACAAGATTTAGGGAGACAGTAACGCTTAAGTTGGGTGAACAGTTTTATAGGCCAGCAGAGAATTTGTATCAGAAACAGACTTGTTACAACAGTACATAAAAAGCCCTCAGTACCAAAGCAATGTTTTGTCATCGGCCTCCCTGCTGGGTTCTCCTCGGGTCAGAGTAGACCTATTGTATTTTTCATCTGAGAACACACCTCTCATTTGTAATCATTGGTTTCGGAAACAACAGCCTTGGAAGCGAACAGGAAACTGGAAAATGACTTTCTGGCAACAGAGGACAGCAGAAGAGCATAAACAATGCTGAGAGATCAGATTTATCTTTTAGAGCAAGTGAGGACCGGTGTCATGGTTTCCATCCCTATGAAAACCAGCTCCTAGTACCCTCTGACTTTGAAGTAAAATGCAGCCGCCCCCTTCTGTCGGACTCCCGAGTTTAATTGCTCAGGGCATTTCCTAATTCCTGAGAAGGGTTACAGCACCATCAGAGGCTTGTTTACAGTAACATACTTTCATTAGTTGCTGGAATAGCAACAATTTTGTTTCCTATCATCTATTTTTTACTTGTGACCTGCTTTTATGTGGTGGTGTGTCTTTTCTATTTCTGACCTATCTAATTGCTTGCTTATTATGAAAAGCTACTGAGGATAAGTCCCTAGTTAGCCATTACATATGTGTAGAAAAGATATGGACATTTAAATTTATGCATTTGTTTTGACATTAAAGGAGCAATGGGCGTGCCAGTGCCTGGCTGTAGGGGTGGAGTGGGGATTGGGAGGCTCCATTACCACGGGAAAGGGGCCAGGTTTAATAACTTCACCCGTCAAAAAGCTCATAACCCTATGAGCTTCTCTGCCTCATTCCAAAAGAGGATTTGGGATGAGCTTCCAGCAACAGGCATACCAACAACGTAAGCAGAAATACAGAATGAGGACCAAGGGAAAAAGAAGGGTGCAGTTTGTGAGCCATTTGGGTTAATGTGGTTGGTATGATTGTGTTTGAAATTTGGCTCCAGGCTTTTTGGCAGGCACAGCCAAATGGGATGTGTGGTTAATCACACATGTGGCTCCAAATCACTTTTACTTTGTACCTTCTCTGAGGATTGGCATAAAGCTGTCCCTTTTTTGGTTCTTTTTGAAGGCAGGAAAGACCACAGTGGGGAGAAAGAGAAGGAAGTAAACACTGTCAAGTGCTAACTGCTCGACTTACCTCTTAACAGCTCTCACATCCCCCAAATGAAAATACTAGCAGCCATAGTGGTGGAGACTGCGTGTCTCCTGCGGGCCAGCCACCTGCCAGGCACTTGTTTGGTTCTGCCAGTCTTGTCGTCAGCCTGAAAGGGAGGCTTGGTGGTCACTGTTTTTGCAGAAGAGGATGCTTGGGCTTAGGGAGGTTATACAACCAGATGGTGAGTTGTGGAGCCAGCCCCCGAGTTGTGTCTGTTGGATTCTACAGTGCAAGCTGCAAGCTTTTCCCATACTCCAGATAGTTGTCCTTTCCTTTTAGCTCTTACTTGGTTCTGGGCTACAGAACCTGCTAGTCTGCTTTGTTAGACAGACAGCAAGTAGGTCTGTTAGTGAGGGTTTGGGTTCTGTGCATAGGTTTGTAATAACTCTTTCCAGTGCTCGGAGTCCTTTTGGATTCCCTTCCTTGCAGCTTTGGGGCAGTATCAAGTTGGTCTGTGTGTGGCAGTGTCTCTTTTTTCCCTTTCATGGTTTGGGATTATCACACCACATGTCAGTAATTATAAAATGCAGGGCTGAGCTCAGGAGCCATTGTGCTCTATGTGGCTGCTAATCCCCATGCTAAATGGCACCACCAAGGGGCCTTTTATGTTCTTGTCTGTTTTCATAGTTAAACGTTCCCCCCATCCCCAGGCCTTCGGCTGCCTTCACACAAGTAGCTCACCTGTCCTCTGCTTATAATTTACTATGTGTTGTATCCAAACTTGTTTTAACTGTGTGGTAAGAGAGAACTAGCATATTAACTGACTCTTCTTGCTAAGAATGAAATGCAAGAGCTTCAGTATTCAGACTTTGCCATCTGATTTGACATCTTTTTGCTTACACTGAGGAATTTGGCAATTCAAAGATTGACCATTTTGGAGATCTTTATCTACCTACCTACCTATCTATATGTAATCCTTCCCCATTTCCACAATATTAATACACAAACACCTTTTCTCTTTTTCCCCCTCTATTATCAAGATTCAGATAAAACAGTGCTTGGGGAGGAGTGGGTGTGCCTTGCCCAACACCACTAAAAGAAATGATACAAAATCTCAAGGCTGGGTTTTGGGAGAGTACATATGTGAGAGCAAAAACATTAAACTAGCTACATTCTTTTCTCTATCTGGGGCATTTTTTACCCTGCTGCTGTTCATAAATGACTGCCTACTGCTAGTCCTGTGCATGTGCAGAAAAACAAAAAACCCAGGGCTATTTATGTTTGAGATATCTTTTATGTGGTATGTACTAAGCAAGTGTCAAAGGAAATCCCTCACACACAGACACTGTATATCGGTGAAATTTGGTTTCTAAACAAATACATTCCACATATAAGCACTGCCTGGTGTTTGTTTAAAAGGAAGCTGTTCTGGAAATCACCCAGCTTGACAGGGAAGATTACCTCTGAAATCGTCATTTAGTTTCCCACCAGTCCTATAACAGATACTGTCATGCGTTGCTTCATGACAGAGACAGTTTCAGAGAAATGTGTCGTTAGGGGATTGTGCTGTGCAAACATCATAGTGTAGGTACACAAACCTAGATGGTATGTCCTACTACGCACCTCGGCCATATGATATATATAGCCCATGGCTCCTAGGCTACAAATGTGCACAGCATGTTACTATGCTGAATATTGTAGGCAATTGTAACACAATGGTAAGAATTTGTGTACCTAAACATACCTAAATGTCAAAAAGGTACAGGAAAATTATGGTATTATAATCTTATGAGACCACCGTTGTATATGTGGTCCCTTGTTGATTGAAACATTGTTATGTGGCCCATGCCTGTACTATTTCTCTTTCTCTCTCTTTTTTCTCTGTCTCTCCCCACCTTCCCATTTCCTCTCTCCTTTCTTCCCTTCCCCATTTATTTGAGTATTACTATAGAAATCATTTCATTACCTACAAAGGCAACTGAATCTGTCTGTCCACATAGGATTGGAGGGCCTGAATGAATAGGACACTCATATTATTTAAAAAGAGTTACTCCTTTACTTGAAGACACTCAATGCAATTTAAACAATGACACCCTGCTAGGCGGTGTGAAAGTGCTAGTCCAGGCCTGGAAAGGGGAGCAGGGTTAGGGACAGCAAGGCAATGCATCTGCTAGCTGTCACAACAGAGGACAATGCAAGCGAGAGTTGGCACTGGTCACACTAGTCAAGGATGATGTCTAACACTTTGGGGCAAGATGTTCAATCTAAAATTCCAGCTAACTCTCAAATAGGAACTCTTCAAAAATGCAGTCTTGGACTTTCAGAAAAAGTGAAAGCAGAAATCAGAGAGGTTAATAGTAAACACCAGGGTTTAGGAAACAAACCACGACACAAGGCTAAGCTAAGAAGTTAAAACGTTCCTGCCAAGATGCAGGCTGGTCACGTCACTTAAATCCTATCATTCGTCACAGTAATATCCAGATGCTGTAAAGTTGCCCCAGGAAAGTACAGCCCCTGCCCCAGCAGAGGGACTGAGCCTGGTTGGACTCCGCCTTTTTAGAATGAGGTAATACCGATTTATATTCTATGCTGGCCGGACAGATTGTAAAAACCTCTCATTATTGCCTCTTCCCCCAGATAGAGACTGCTTTGACACCCCCTTTTTTTTTTTGAGACGAGTCTCACTCTGTCCCCTAGGCTGGAGTGCAGTGGCACGATGTTGGCTCACTGCAACCTCTGCCTCTTGGGTTCAAGAGATTCTCCTGCCTTAGCCTCCTGAGTAGCTGGGATTACAAGTATGTGCCACCATGCCCAGCTAATTTTTGTATTTTTAGTAGAGTTTTAGTAGAGATGGGGTTTCACCATGTTGGCCAGGATGGCCTCGATCTCTTGACCTTGTGATCTGTCAGCCTCGGCCTCCCAAAGTGCTGGGATTACAGGCGTGAGCCACCGCGCCCAGCTGACCCCTTTTAAAATTTGTCCAGCAGCAGCATTTTCCAACCAGTATGGTGTTTTGTCTTTATGGAGGTTAGGGTTAGAACCCTGACCCGTACTACTGTTGCCATGGTAACTGTCCTTGACTTTAAAAAAAAAATTATATAATTTCCTGAAAGTGTTGTTAGACAATGTTTTTACAAGAGCACTCTCTGCATTTAAAAATGTGACATTTTGCTCTTAGAACTTTTGGGAGAGTATTAAAAAAAAGCAGTAGACCCAAGTCAGGAGCAGCTCTGCAAATCTGAGATGCAGATGTGCTGATTGGGCAAAGGCCCAGTGCGTGCGTGTGCAGCGTCTCCAGTTTTCCAGCTTGAGCCTTTTCCTTGCCGTTGCTTATCTGCTTCTTGACATTCTGTTTGAGAGTAAAAGGAAACTTAACTGCTAATCGCTGATTTAAATACTTAAACTCTGCAGAAGTATTTATTGTATTGACTTCAATCACTCCTTCCACAGTATTTTCTAAATATTTCTGTGTAAACTTAGACACGTTTAATTATTTCACTTTTCTTTCTTCCACGATGAAGAGGCCATGTATGACTTGGCCCCTCTGATGCCTCAGGTCAGCTTATTTCTCTTTTCCTTCCCCTGCTCCACTGGAATGAGTGAACATCTGTATGTCCTTCTTTCCCTTCTTCCCTCCCTGTGGCCTGAGCTCATCTCTGGGAAGACCCTGATGATGCCCCTTTGAACAACTCAAGGGCTGCTAGGACTAGAGGGTCCCTGGAGTCCACCTAGCCCCAATACCTTAGGGGGACCAGGCCAGAGGGTGTAGCGGTGACATGTTCACTATTAACCAAGAACTTGGTGCTAGCACTGGACTAGCCCCTGGGGACACCAACTTCTGTTGCAGAGCTGCCTTTACACATCTCCCTGCCCCCTCTTTCTCCTCCCCAGCTTATGAAGCCTCCAGTGCTGTCAAGCACTCCCTTTCTGGCACCTCCCTCTTGGTTTCCTGGTTCTCATTCTACCATTCCATCTGTTTTTCTGTTTCTTTCTCAGCTGCTCACTCTTTCTTCTTGGATTTTTTTTTTCTTTTTTTTTTTTTTTCCATGAGACAGGGTCTGGCTCTGTTGCCCAGGCTGGAGTATAGTGGTGCGATCTCAGCTTACTGCAACCTCAAGCGATTCTCCCACCTCAGCCTCTTGAGTAGATGGGACTATAGGCGCACACCACCACGCCCGGCTAATTTTTATATTTTTTTCACCATGTTGTCCAGGTTAGTCTCAAACTCCTGAGCTCAAGTGATCCACCCGCCTTGGACTCCCAAAGTGCTGAGCTTACAGGCGTGAGCCAGTGTGCCTAACCTCAGGGGTTCTTGACTGAGGCACAGCCCTTGGCTTTCTGTTTTCCTTTGTCTCCTCTCCCTGAGGTGGCTTGTCTGTTCTTAGGATTTTGCTTGTCACTTCCTTGCTTATAACTCTGAAAACTCTGCCTGGGCTTCTCCAGTGGAGCTGCAGTCAGATGGCTGAAGCACCCCAGCTCTTGGGTCCCATCTTGAGCTGCCAGGTGCCTCAGATATGGACTGGAGGAGTGGCTGTCACTGTGGTTCACTCCCATGTTAGATACAGGGCTAGTCTCAGCTCTGCCACTCCCCATGTGTGACCGTGGGTGAGTTACTTAATTCCCTAAGCCCTGTTTCCTTATCTGTAAAATGGAGATGATAGTAGCACTTTTTTTTTTTTTTTAATTATTACTTTTTTTGAGACGGAGTCTCGCTCTGTCACCAGGCTGGAGTGCAGTGGCGCGACCTCGGCTCACTGCAACCTCCGCCTCCTGGGTTCAAGCGATTCTCTTGCCTCAGCCTCCTGAGTAGCTGGGACTATAGGCATGTGCCACCACGCCCAGCTAATTTTTGTATTTTTAGTAGAGACGGAGTTTCACCATGTTGGCCAGGATGGTCTCAATCTCTTGACCTCGTGATCCGCCTGTCTCAGCCTCCCAAAGTGCGGGGATTATAGGCATGAGCCACTGTGCCCAGCTAGTAGCACTTCTTTAGAGGGTTCACTGACCATTAAGAAATGTCTCTGTGGCACTTAGGGCTGGTATAGGTACAGTCAACTGCTAGCTAACAGTAATTTTTATTCTCTCTAAAATAGAATTTAAGAACCCTCCCAGGCCAGTTCTCCTGACCCTAGTGCTGGCTTTTCAGTCTGGCTTCCCTGACCCTTCAATGTCACCAGTACCCTCCATCTTGGAACTTTTTGAACCATCTTGTATTTATTCATTCTCTCTCTTTTTTTTTTTTTTTTTTTTTTTGGAGACACAGTCTTGCTCTGTCACCCAGGCTGGAGTGCATTGGTGTGATCTTGGTTGACTGCAACCTCTGCCTTCCGAGTTCAAGCAATTCTCCTGCCTCAGCCTCCCAGGTAGCTGGGATTACAGGCACCCGCCACTACACCTGGCTAATTTTTGTATTTTTAGTAGAGATGGGGTTTCACCATATTGGCCAGTCTGGTCTTGAACTCCTGGCCTCAAGTGATCCACCCGTCTCAGCCTCCCAAAGTGCTGGGATTAGAGGCGTGAGCCACCACACCTGGCCTGCCCATTCTCTTTAAACTCTATATTTGGCCAATCACCACGTTTTATTGACATTTCCTCTGCAATTGCCCTTGAATTTCTCTGTTTTTCTCCACTTACCCTGGAGCCTCCTTAACTGGTCTCCTGGGACTGGCCTCTTCAGCTTTAGACCCTGATTCTTTCTGTCTAGCTTGTGAACCTCTTCATAAAACCAAACTTCTCTAAATAATGCTCTCATAATGAATTTGTTTATTCATTCACAGGCTTGTTCAATGAATCACTATTAAGAACCTACTGTGTGCTAGGTAGGTGCTCTGCCAGATTCTTACTCATTTTTATGTCTTTAGCACCTATTAGAGTTGAGAGAGAATGAATTTAATGAAACATGACAAATAATGTGACTAATATATTTTTAAAATTTGCAGAAGGCCAGCTGTGGTGGCTCACGCCTATAATCTCAGCACTTTGGGAGGCTGAGGCGGGCAGATCGCTTGAGCTCAGGAGTTCAAGACCAGCCTGGGCAATATGGCAAAACCCTGTTTCTATCAAAAATACAAACAGCCAGGCATGGTAGTGTGCACCTGTGGTCCCAGCTATTTGGGAGGCTGAGGCAGGAGGATCGCTTGAGCCCCGAAGGTTGAGGCTGCAGTGAACCATGATTGCACCACTGCACTCCAACCTGGGAGACAGAGCGAGACGCTGTCTAAAAAAAAAAAAAAAAAAGTACAGAAGCCCCACAAAGGGTGTGTTCATTCTCTCTGGAAGTGAGGGAAGGATTCCCAGAAGAAAGAACATTTGATGGAGGGCTTAAAAGTCCAATCCATGTTGTTGGGCCAAGGGATGGGAGGACTCAATATACACAGAGGGGAGTGGGCACCAGGTGTGGAGGAAAGTTCTTCACCTACACAGTGTGGCTGGTGGACAGACCAGGGGTGCCAGGCAGGATTGAATTCTGCCTGCTGCCTGTTTTTGTTTTTAAAATAGCTTTAATGAGATATAATTTATGTACCATAAAGTTTACCTGTTTAAAGTGTACAAGTCAGTGGTTTTTAGTATATTTATAGAAATGTGCAACCAGTGGCCCATAATCTAATTTTACCATATTTCCATCACCCTAAGAAGAAACCTTGTATCTATTAACAGTCACTCTCCCATTCCCTGTGTGTGCCCCTCATGACCCGGCACCAGCCCAAGGTAGCCACTAATCTACTTTCTAGATTTATCTATTCTGCACATTCTTATGAATGGGATCGTGCAATATGTATCTTTTGTGTCTAGCTTCTTTCACTTAGCATAAAGCACTCGAGGTTCATCGATGTTGTAGCATGTATCAGTTGTTTCATCCCTTTTTTTTCCCTGGGTAGTTTTCATTGTGTGGCTATACCATGTTTTGTTTATGCATTCATCAGTCCGACGCCTGTTTTTAAAGTTTTATTAGGACAAAGCCACACCCATTTGATAATATGTTGTCTATGGCTGCCTTCTCACTACTGTGGCAGAGTTGAGTATTGTGTCAGAGACCTGCATGGCCTGCAAAGCTTTAAATAGTTACTATTCGGCCCTTTGCAAGAAGAGCTTGGCAATTCCTGTAATAGAGGATGAAGACAATGAAGGGGGTGGGCTGGGGCTGAGTGGAAGATGAGACTGGAAAGGCCACGTAAAGATTTGGACTTAATCCTGTGGATCGGCTTCTCAAAGTGTATGTGGTGTGTGAAGCCCCTGCATCGGATCCCTTGGTGTATAGATTCCTGAGCCTCACCTTGGGCTTACCAGCTAAAACCCTTGCCCCACACCTTTATTCTTAATACCACCTGGACTTCTTTCTTCAGTCTCTCAATTCTTGCCACTTTGGAAGCCCGTGCTTAGGTCTTAGCTCTTCACCAAACCCTTGCCTGATTCCTTTACCCTCCTCCATTTCTTTCTTTTCTAAACATCGCTCTGAATCTTCTTCCCCCTACCACAACCTGTGCCTTCCCACAGTATGGAATTATATGTTTTATTGTATTACTTGCTGCTGAATCGTGTGTGTTAATTCTGCACACTCAGCTGGTGAGTGGTCTGCTTTAGGGCAGGAACTAGGTCTTGGGTCTTTTTTGCATTATGCAAATTGGGTTATTGCATGGCACCAAGGGTGTTATTTAAAGTATAACTGAAAGTCTTCTTAAATGACTTTCCTTTTGCGTAGTGCATCTTTATTTGCTTTGCATTCTATTAGTGGACTTAGTGTTTGGTCCCCAAGCCCCTCAACACTGGAGCTAAGCAGGTGTCCTCCATTTTGTATGACTGCTTTGATTTATTTTTTTAATTAAATCTCTTTTTAATTAATCTTATTTTTTACTCTAAACTCTGCAGATCTTTGTTCAGTCTTTTCCCTAGCCCATTTCTAAATCTTTGTTACATTCTTCTTTACTCTGAGGGGTTTTAGTCATCTGCTAGTAAACTAGTTAGTCCTTTCCGTCAGCTGGGTAAAAAGCTATAAATGGTTTTCAACTCTATGCAGCTCCCTTGGGTAGCTCATTTGATCTGAGCCAGGTTTGAAGTTGGGCCGTTGAGAATGATCTGTCCTCATGATGTAGGGAGTGACTCCAGCCAATTCTTAATATTGCTGGAATTAATTAACTTTGATTCCTCTAACTGAAAGAGGGCATTTTACTCTACCTTCTATTATTAAATACCTTATAACTTGATTTTTTTAATTTTGTTTTCTTGCTCAGTGAGTACTTAAAATATCCCTGCCGATATAGTAATTTGTTCCCTGTTTAATATGGCTTTTTCCTTTGTTTACTCTGGACTCAAATCTTTGTAGCTTGTTTTCTAAGTCAGCTCAAAAGTTGCTGGTCATTGGATTTGGCAGCCTTTTCAAGCTTTACCCACCAGAATCCTACAGGAAGTTGTGTGTCGGCCAGAAGAGTCTGTTTATTTAGAGCGTGGTGTCCAGCAGAAGCAATCCATTTATGAGGGTCTGGTCTTAAAGACACAGGCATCTGAGTCCGTGTTTGGAAGACCTGCTGCTTTGGCTTCCATTGCAGCCATGCTCTCCATGCTTTCCTGTCCAGCCTGCCAGGGCACCTCAGTGGTACTGCTGGCTAATTGAAGGAGTCCTTGTCCCTGAGCTCCTTGGCCTTGTCTGAAAGGCTGAAATATCAAGGCCCAGATATTAGACAGGGTTCTAGTCCAAAGCACCCTACAATAATGCTTTGTATTTATGGCTTTTTTTTCATCTGAACCACAGAGTCCTTCAGCTGAACCTGAAATTTGTACAACTCTTGGAGGACCAGGGGCAAATTACAGGTATGACTTGGATACTTTTGAAGATAAGAGAGATAATGAGATGAGGTGTTACTGGTTCTCACTGTGAGGCAAGGACAGAGCCCAGCTTTAGGATCCAAGGTCACTACCATAGCCTAACTCTTGCCCGGAGCTGAAGTGTCCCCTTGTGCCCATTATGGCTTAACTTCTATTTGTTGATACATGTGTACACACATCTGATCCATTTTGAATTTGCTCCAGCAAGTCAGTGATGTGGCTGTCGGTTCTCTGTGCCTAGCACTGGGCTTGCCACAGGTTAGGGACTCCATGCCTGTGGACCCGTTTACGTGGAAGCTGCATCGATGTCTTCTTAAAAGGTGAGTCCCCCTCCCAGAGTGAGGTGTGGCCTCACTACCAGTGATGTGAGCACATACCGAGGTGCCTTGGGGGAGAGGGGCAAAGAGGTATAGCAACTGCTGAGAAGCCTGAGCAACAAAAGATTGAAAGCGAGCTATCATACTTCTCAGCCCTCGCCATGCCCCTGGGGTCTTTTAATGACTTACAGTTGGATTTTTTCGTGAGGTGGAAGTTATATTGAAATTTCTGCCTCAGAATAGTTCCTGAAGAGCATTGACTTTCTGGGAGTCTTAGGTAAATTTAACACTTAATGAAGGTAAAAACAATCCTTTCCACATTCCTCTGCTCCTCCTCTCAACCTCAGATCAGTCGATGTGCGAGCAGTGCTTTCCTTGGGAGGCAGCAGTTTCTGAAGGTAAAGGAGAAAGCCCTGGTCCAAGGGAGCCAAAGGTCCGTTGGGACACACATGATTCCGTGTTGGGCACGTGGGCATGTAGGTGTCTTCTAGCCTTGCCAAGCTGTCTTAAATTCGGGCATCTTCCAAAATCAAAGGCAACTGAAGAGCTTAATTTCCAATGATGATACATTTTGCCTCAGTCATCTGGCCCCAAAAGACTTCTGGGGGCCGATCACCCTCCCTTCTATTCTGAACACCCTCCTCCCCAAGATTGTCACTTGGTGCTTTTGGCCAGGGGCCTCTGCCTCTTCCTTACTGTGAGTTCTTCCTGCTGAGCCCAGCATCCCCGTGAGGGCTTTCACGCGGGCCCTTGATTGCTCTTGGTATGTTGTCAGCCCATGTGTTGCAGTTTATTTTTGATTCCTGCTTTCATAAGATTTGAAGTTTCCACTCGTTTTTCCAGTGGTTGTTAAGATAGTGAGAATCTAAATGAAATGGTAATATTACCATTGTGAACAATTATTTTTCTAAAAGAATCTTTCTTGTTCATTTTTAATGCTGTTAAGATCTAATTCCCAGTATTTTAGTTGGAAGCTCTTCAAATTTCCCAAATCATAAAATCTTTCAAAGCCTACTCCAAGTTACTTTTTCTTGATTCAGCTCTCCTCCTATTTGCATTTAAAATAAAAAGGCCAGCCTATTTCCAAATATGGAAATGATCTATGTTTATTAGAGATCAGCAAAGTGATACGGGCCCCTGACTTGCTGTGAGGTTTTTTTTTTAATGTGTTTTAGAGCAATGTACAATGGCAATTTTTCGTCCTGTTTTGTCATGTGTTCTTAAATACATTTCCTAAACACTTTCTCTGGCTTGCTGCTATTACTGTGTATACGTCCTACATATGTTTCCTATTTTTTATGACTCATACTTACGGTACTCATAAAGATTTATCCTTTATCTTGGCTCTGAGTAATGAGCCCACTTGCACATTTCCAGCAGAACTGTGGGTTAGGGATTTTGCATTTCATTCTGCTGGAGAGGCCTCTGGAAGGCATAGCACAGGCAGCGTAGTGTGTTCCTTGTAGGCAGTACTCACTTCTCCCTGAGGGAACAGTTAGCTCAGTTTTTGTGAATTTACTAATTTTTGTTCTCTAGCTTTTCGTTTCCCTTTGCCCTTTTTAGCCATTTTGCTGTTTGAGTGAGGCCACACAAGAGCATGAACAGATGAAACAAATGCTCTGCTCCTTTTTGCTGCTGAGTAACTGTGGTGGAGGAAGAAATGGAAATAATGAACTGAAACGATATTATTACATGTGGCAACAAACTCAGGCAAGGAGTCTTCTTGGGTCCAAATAAACATTCAGACCCATGAGACTATCATAGGCCATAGGTGGCTTCATTATACTTAAAAGGGTATAGGACAAGGACCACAGCTTACGGCATGGCAGCAAGGCGTTCCTCCTTGTTGTGTGTCTTGTGACTCTCCACACGTCAGTTCATCAGTTCACATAGCCATCCAGAGCTCTCCAGCTGATGGCTCAAATGCCAGGAGATGAGATCTGTGTGTGTGTGTGTGTGTGTGTGTGTGTGTGTGTGTGTGTGTGTGTGTGTAGTTCTCTAGTTTAAAAGCCTTAGGAAGGCCGGGTGCAGTGGCTCACACCTGTAATCCCAGCACTTTGGGAGGCCGAGTTGGGTGGGTTACCTGAGGTCAGGAGTTTGAGACCAGCCTAACCAAAATGGTGAAACCTGTCTCTACTAAAAATACAAAATTAGCCGGGCATGGTGACGCATGCCTGTATTCCCAGCTACTTGGGAGGCTGAGGCACGAGAATTGCTTGAGCCCGGGAGGCAGAGGTTGCAGTAAGCCAAGATCGTGCCATTGCACTCGATCCTAGGCAACAAGAATGAAACTCCATGTCAAAAAAAAAAAAAAAAAAAAAACTTAGACCCTTGCAGGAGCTAGTAGGCAACTATATAGGAATAGTTCCCACAGTGCTCTCTCTCATAAATATGCCCTATTTACAAGAATCACTGCTCTCAGGGAAGCCCCCAGATGTCACTTCTTATCAGATGTCTTAAAATTTTCCAGTCCCAATAGCAAGTTGCCTTGTATTATAATTGACATATTGTCTTACCGGATTACCAGGGGTACAGAATTGAGGGAGTTAACAGAAGATCAAATTCTCATGTAAAAGAGGGAAAAGCTTTGCTCACTGTTTATCCACACCTGTACATTTTATTGTTTTTATTTGTGGTATTCCTGACTGTGATAGGCTAAATAATGGCCCCCAAAGATATATCCACATTCTAACCCCCTAAACCTGGGAATGTTGCCTTTATATAGAAAAAGCCTTAGCAGGTGTGATTAAATTAAGAATTGTGAGAGGGAGGATTATCCTGGATTATCTGGTGGCCCCTAAATGCAGTCACATGTGTCCTTATAAGACAGGGATTTGATGACACAGACAAAAGGGAAGACTGTGTGGCCATGCAGGCAGAGATTGGTGGTCTGGAACCCACAAGCCAAAGAATGCCAGCAGCCACGAGAACCTGGAAGAGGCTGGGAACAGGTTCTCTCCTGGAGCCTCTGGAGGGCGTGTGGCTCTGCTGACACCTTGGTTTTGGCCTAGCAATACTGATTTTGGACTTCTGGCCTCCAGAACTGTGAGAGAATAGCCTTCTGTTGTTCTAAGCCACCCAGTTTATGGTAATTTGTTACAGCAGCATGGGAAATGAGCACACTCTCACATTAGTTTGAGTTCCATGCTCCCTCCTGTCTCCAGTTTGTTTACTCCTATGTTCCCCATCTCTGTAAAGGACACTACCACACAGTTGCCAGGGCCACAGTCCTTGGCATTATTATCCATGACTTCCTGTGTTTGCTCAGATGTCATATCCAATCCTATTTGTTCTACCCTAAGACCATATTCTGAATCTGTGCACTTCTGACCACCACCTTTGGTCTGACCCACCATCACATTTTTACTTGAGAGGCAGTGGGCCTCTGGCCCATCCCTCTTAGGAGTGCAAGATCTGGGGTAGAGTGCCAGTGTTGGAAGCCTGGCTACACTGCTTATGAGCCATGGGGCTTTGGGCAAGTCAGTTAATTTCTTTATGCTTCATTTTCCTCATGTGGGCATAATCATAGTATCTACTTCATAGAGTTGCTGTGACTATTAAATAATTAAAGCATGACTGGTGCTTAGAACAGTGCATGGAATATCATCAGCACTCCATAAATGTCAGCTGCTATCATTGTTAGCAAATAAGATCTGTTCTGTAAGTGGCAGCCAGCATGATCTTTTGAAAGACTTCAGTCCAGTCACGAAGTTCACCAGTTCAGCTTCCTGCCATGGTTTTTTACATTTAAACGAAAATCTCCAATCCCCACCAGAGCTCTGAATGATCTTTTCCCCATTCTCCCAGCACTCTCACCATTGCTCACTGTGCTGCAGTGGGTCCTGACATCTTGCCTCCTGTCCTTTGCGTGGGCTCTTTGTTTTGCCTGAAGCACTTCTCCCAGTTACTCATGTGGCTGTCTTCACCCAGTCCCTGCTTTGCCATTACCTCCACTGAGAGGCCTTCATTGACCACCCCATTTAAAATAGTCATAGCACCCCCCCACAGACACACTCTCTTTTACTGTTTTACTCTAAAACATAACTTATATTACCACCTGATATTCATTTATTTTTAAATATGTTCACTGTCTATCTCTTCTGCTAGTATATCATCAGTATAGATGTGTTATTTTATTAGTTGGTATTGCCAGGAATTAGAGCAGTGCCCACTACATAGTAAGCAGTCAAGAAACATTTGTGAAATAAATATTTGCATGAACAAATGAGTATGTTGATGTAGCAGTTTAGCTTTAGCAAATAGGTTAAGTCTAGAAATTCTATATATGGAAGTTTCTCATTAATTATATTTTTTGAAAATCTAGTTATTGATATTGGTATGTATGGCTTGGGCATAAAGTAATGTTTCTTAAACCAAGGCTTCAAGGTATAGAAGACAGCACTGGATTGTGAGTCTTAATAAAAAACTTGGTCTTCCCTCTGTTGTGATCTTTTTTGTTTAAACTTGGGGGCAAGTGTGTAGACCCATTTGGATCTCAGTTTCTTTTTTTCTTTTTTGTCAATATAAAGACGTTGAGAAAATTAATATTTCAAAATACCAATTGAAAATTAGCATTAAAAGCATTTCTGGAGTTGTTAAACTACAAAATATTCTTAGAGAAACCCTCAGTATTCAGTGAGTAAGGAACCACCTAAGAGCTGAAATGTAAACTAAGGGTGTCTCATGTCTTCTTATGTGTGTGTGTGTTTTTTTTTTAACCTAGATTAAGTAGGATTTACAGATCTGGGGGCAGATCTGGTCTCTGAATACTTGGGAAAATGCTTTTGAGTTTCATTGCTTATATCTTACTGTCTTGCACAGTAAAAATTTCATGATTTTCCAAAGAGCTCTACTGTTTCTCAGGACAGAGTACATGTGAATCTTTCTCTGTCTTTCTTTTATTTATTGAAATACAGAAGATTAGAAGAACTAATTATTTCAGTTTGTTGAGTGGAGGCCTCTCTCCACATAAATTAGAACCAGGCAGTTGGACAGTCAACTGCAGCTGCCTTTGTGAACTGGGCACCGGTGCAAAGCATTGCAGGAGTGAGGAAAAAGGCAGCCCTCGGAGCTCACAGTCACCGTGCATCCAGGGACAAAGAGCAACACCTGTAACAGAAAGTACGGCGACATAGAAACATCTCATTGCCCTAAATACACGAGATAGAAACTTAACCACATAGATTTAATCAACTACAGCTGGGCTGAGATAAACACATAAGTGCTAAGTAATCAGGCATGTTAGAGGGATGTAGGGCTGGGGCTAGGGCTGGGGCTAGGGCTGGGGCTAGAGCTGGGGTTGGGGCTGGGGCTGGGGGAAGGCGTTGCTGGAATAATTGGAGCCAGGTGTGCTTGCCTGGTGCTGCTTTTTGGAGGTGAGAATTTGGAAAGGTTTGAAATGGGGATGTGGTTTGGCAGAGGGCTGAAAGGAGAATTTTCCAAGACTAGGGGAGGAGACTGGTAAATAAAATAGAGCCGAGTTGAGTATGAAATATGTTGAGGACAGCAAGTACCTTGGCAGCTGTGAAAGCTTCATCTGATGGTTTTGCCTGTTGGTGTTGATGCTGGGAGAATGGTCTTATGCTGAACACCACAGGTCTTCAAAGCCAGGTGAATTGTGACAGCCTGTGACACTGGAAGGGGCAGTGTAGACAGGCCTCTGAAGATAAATGGTTGTCCCCAAATTTCCCCACTACAGATTGGGAGAAACCTCTAGCTTTACCTCACAATCTGGTGATGTCAGCTGCCTTGGAAGCAGTTCCTTGCTTTGGCACTTCCTATGTTCCTATTTTTTTGGAAGGTACCTGCCAGGGAAGAAAGGCAGCGAGCACAGGTGATTGAGTTTTTGTTCAGAGATTTGAGGTAACCTCAGAGCAGATGTGGTGTTGGGGTCAGGTGTGGAATGAGTGTGGTCTTCCCAGGACCTTTGTTTGTTAGATTCAGAAGTCTCCAGAACTACCGTGAGATTTAGGGAGCAAGACCTGAGCTTGTCCAGGTTAGTGATGCCTGAACAGGAACAACTAGCAAAGATGATGATGTTTGTGCTACCTTTCGGCCCTCGTCTTTAATGAGCTCCAAATCCCAAAGGTGAAGGAAAAGCAGACAAATGGCAGAACAACCATTAGTTCCTCATGAGGAAGCCAAGTGTTTGGAGGGTCATGTATGCAGCTGCCACCAATTTGTCACCCTGCTTGAAAATCCAGGGACCTGTAGGCAGGAGGTAATGGCACTACGTTGATCAGAGCCAAAGTCATACACTGGTAGGCTTCTTTCCAGAGAATTACAAAATCTGGCATTTTATTTGTTTTTTTCAACACCCCTGGAAGGGAGATTCTGTTAGCTCTGTTTTACAGGTGTGGAAATTGAGGCTAAGAGAGGTTAAGTATTCTACCCAAGGTCATGAGCTGGGAAGTAATTGGTAGAACCTAACCTTGAATTCACAACACACTTCCTATAGATGGAGTTGACATGCACTGTGAGTGGCTCTGGGCAATGTGGGCTTTCCCAAGGCTTAGGCATTTATTCAATAATGAAATCATTATTTATTAAGCACCTGTTTGTGATGTGTCAGGCACAGTGCCAGGCACTGGCAGTCCTGACCCCCTACCCTTGAGAATTTGCCAAAGGTAACAAAAACACAGTGGATGGTGAGTTCTCCCTTGCTCCTGCTCCCATTTAGATGATCTCAAGCTCTTTGCTTTGCTTAAATGTGGGCTTAGATGTTGCACCCAGTGTTGCATGTTGACTTAATCATATGCAGGTAAGTCTTTGAGCTGCAATAAAACAGCCATCTGGTAAGAATTAAATGTGAATAGCTGGGCTGTCATCTATAGGTGAAGAGCTTAGAAAGAGGGGCAGGTTAGGGCGCCCTGTTATTAACACCAGCTCTGTTCTATACAAACAATTCTCTTACCGGATTACCTGTGCCAAAATATTGCTGAATAGCTTGGAAACAGGTTAGTATTTTGCCCTTTAGCAAAACAGAACAAAAGAAAGACCATGGAGTTGAATTTGGAAAGGAATCTTGGAAAATGAATGTTTCAGTACAACAATGTATCATTCACATGCCCAGAAATTCAGCACTGCAGGGCTCCTGCTGGCAGAATCAGGTGAACTCTGGGATGCCTTCTGATTTGGTCTTGAATTCTTGCATGTCTTGAGTAGGTTGAAAGTTGGTTATTTTTGTTTTGCTGGCAGTGGCCTTTACTTAGAAGTACCCAGGAGATATTCTTGGGATAGATGCCAACAGGCTTTCTGTCTTTTCCCTTCAATTTTATAAAAATGTAAAGGAAAGGATTTCCCAGCACCAAGTTGTGGAGCTACCTGGGTATTCAAGTGACAGGAAGAGTTGGTTTTAGGGTGGTTAGGAAGGGCTTCTTAGAGGAAGCGCACTTGAACAGAGACCTGAATGATGAAAAGGCATGAACTATGCCGAGATCTGGGTGAAGAAGAGGTCAAATAAAGGATCTGCTGGTGTCCAGGCCCTCAGCTTGGAAGCAGCTTGTTGGAGATGAGAGAGGGGCCAGTGTGGCTGGAGTGGAGTTAGCAAGGGGAGGGGCGATTGGTCATTGAGGGGTTGGATCATGTGGGGCCCTGTGGAGTAAGAAGTTGTTTCTTGGCATTTCTTTACATTTCTGTGTTCTTATCCAGTGATTAAAAGAGCTGACCCTGAATTCTGAAGACTTGGGGAGTCCGTGTTTCCTAACAAGAGAGAATTGGTTCTATAAGGAGAAATGCGAATAGTTCCACTGGCAAGAGAAGTAGAAACTAGATTACTAGAGTGGATATTTGGGCTCTAGTCCCAACCATGCCATAACCAGCTACAGAACTTGGGCAACTCATGACCTCTTTGGGCTTCAATTTCCTTATCTATAACAAACATTTGGAGTAGAATGTCTGTAAAATCTCCTTTCTCACTAAAAGTCAATGATTTTATTATATATAAATTTCATTTTTGGTTTTATCCTTTTGTTTCTGTCAGACTTTTACCAGTGATCTTACAGTAACCAAGTCTGCTCACTAGTTCTGATTTCACTCTTTTCTCTATTCCTTTGCTTCTGGAGTAGCCAGTGAAGTACTTGGAAAAAAAAAAGTCAGGAAGGAAAGAGAGAATTTCATAACTTTGCACAGTGTACTCAACAGTGCATATTTAACACATTGCCTGTTGCCCTGAAAGAATTCCCAATCACTGCATGAATCGATTGTGATGACCAAGACTTGTTCTCAGACTAGTGATGTACGGTTTAACCAAAAAATGCCATTGTCCTTACTGAGAAGGATTTATCCCATCAAAACGGCATTTGAGAACCTGACAGTGGGATACTGTTGTTTGCATTTACTCTTTTTTAATCATATTTTGATTCATTGGAAACTTATATTTCAATTAAAAAAATCTGCTCATCTTCCTCAAATTCAGTATCAACTATACAACTCTCTCATTGAAAAGTATATCTAGGCCGGGCGCAGTGGCTTATGCCTGTAATCCCAGCACTTTGGGAGGCCGAGGCGGGTGGATCACTTGAGGCCAGGAGTTTGGGACCAGCTTGAGAACATAATGAAACCCCATCTCTACTAAAAATACAAAAATTAGCCTGGCTGGTGGCGCGCGTCTGTACTCCCAGCTATTTGGGAGGTTGAGGCGGGAGAATCACTTGAACCTGGGAAGCAGAGGTTGCAGTGAACCGAGATCGTGCCACTGCATTCCAGCCTGGGTGACAGAGTGAGACTCTCAAAAAAAAAAGAAAAGTCTATCTAAAAGAAATTAGCAAGACCAAGTATATTAACTTGTTTTTAGACTATTACCATGTCAACACTTCCTATTTTAAAATGCACTGTAAATCATGATTTACCCTTAGGATTAGCTTTGAGTATTTCATTATTTGTTTTGCTTCTGCCAAATGTAAAAGACTAAGTGGGCACACACTGACCCAGAATTAAAGTTAAGGAAAGCAAAGAAACTCTCTAGAACAAACATTATTTACTTTTTCAAACCAGCATTTCAAGACATTTTCACTTGTTGAAAGAAGAAAGCACTTCTATTTGTTCTCTAGTATTCACTTTGGCAGGCTAAACTAAACTTTTTAAAATTGTTCCTTTTAATTGAGTACACAAATCATTTTAGTGGGACACGGCATTTATGAAATTGATAATTCAGTCATATCAACTCATTTATTGAGATACATTCATTTCTAGAGATCTTTTGTTTTTTGAGATGGAGTCTTGCTCTGTTGCCGAGACTGGAGTGCAGTGGCGTGATCTCGGCTCACTGCAACCTCTGCCTCCTGCATTCATGCAATTCTCCCTGCCTCAGCCTTCTGATTAGCTGGGATTACAGGTGCCTGCCACCAAGCCCAGCTAATTTTTGTATGTTTTAGTAGAGATGGGGTTTCACCATATTGGCCAGGCTGGTCTTGAACTCCTGACTTCAGGTGATCTGCCCGCCTTGGCCTCCCAAATTGCTGGGATTATGCTCATGAGCCACCGTGCCTGGCCTAGAGATCTGTCTTGAAGACTTTTACTGACTCTATTAGTTGCTGAAAGAACCATAGGTGCTAGATTTATAGGTGGCCATAGAGATAGAGTCTAACCTTTTCATTTATGGGGAGACTGAAGCCCAAAGTAAGATACTTAAGCAAAAAAAAAAAAAAAATCATTTATTTATTTATTTTTATTATTTTTAGAGACAAAGTTTCACTATGTTGGCCAGGCTGGTCTCAAACTCTTGTCCTCAAGTGATCTGTCCACCTCAGCCTCCCAAAGTGCTGGGATTACAGGCCTGAGCTACTGTGCCTGACCCCCTTTTTAAAATGAATGATATGTCAGGATCTTAATTAGGAGGAAGGCAAAATTGGGGAGCACCGGGGTTTGTGGTTTATAGTGAAAGTTAATTTCCTCTGTTTCTCAGGCAAGGACAATTAACTTTTTTTCTCCTTGAGGGCAAACAACAAATGATTATTTTTTAGAAATCAGACAATCCTATTTTTGTTCTAAAATTTCATGCCAACAGTTTACTTACTTTCTTCTTTGGAAAGAATGAGAGAGATTCTGACCTAAAATTGTCTCAAATGTGTACTGAAGATGCTAATATTGTATTGGTAGGTCTTGCCAAGATTTAAGAGGGCATCTCAGAAAGACATTGTACAACATTCTACAATGGTGACTTGTTTTCACCTTAGAGATGATAAAGTAGAGGGATAGATAAGAGGCTTAATCCAGCTCATTTCTTACACAGTAGAGAATTATGGATAGGACTTACAGTCTTTTGCATAAAATAATGTAACCAGGACCAGAATTACCAGGCCCTATAAGTTGTTCCTTGTAGAAATGCTCAAGGCTCCTAGTTCACTTGCTTAATTCATTGATAGTTTATGGTTATACCCCAAACTCAACAAGTGTTTATTGAGGGACTATGACCTGGGGACAAAGCCAGGGAACAAACTCCTCAAGTCTAGGAGATTTAGGGTTGACGGCTAAAGTTTGATTTTTCTCACCATGCAAGATATTCCTTGGTAATTCAGCAACAATCTAAAGGTACCCTATAGAAGACTTGGAATGGGATCCTAAACAAAAATGGGATTTTAAATTGTTATTAGGTTTATGAATGATATGTCTTCTTTTGGGCAAGTAAGTCAGGTAATGGAAATTCACTTAGTGAATCAGTGCAGTAATGTGGTTAACTAAGTGACACTTACTAAGCCAGAAGTTAATGTACTCATTATCTATCAGGAAGCAAATCATGGTCCATGTCTCTGAAAAGCAAATGATTGTCTTTCATTAACTGGTTAAGCTTGGCTTTCAAGGCTCATTGTGATCTGGCTCCAGTACCCTTTCAACGACATTTTTCTTTATTCTTTTTTATATTTCCTTAGCTCCGTCTGAATTAAGTATTCCTCAGACCCACTCATGCTGCCTCCACTGCCCTCTTCCTTGCCTGGACCCCTTAGATCCACCTTTCCCCATTCACCCTCTGGCCTAGCTGAAGTGCCGCCTTCCTGCTGCCCACAGATGTGTTTGTATCTGTCTGTGTTTGTCCCTCTGCCCCATCAAACTGTGAACTTCTTGAGAGCAGGTATTGTGTCTGACTCACATTTGAAGTCCTTTCATTACTTAGTGGTGCTTCCCAAATATAAGTTTATATGTGCTATTAGTCTTCACAGTTTGTGTAGTATTCATATATTATTTGCATTATTTATCTAATTTTTTTTTTTTTTTTTGAGACGGAATCTTGCTGTGTCGCCCAGGCTGGAGTGCAGTGGCGCGATCTCAGCTCACTGCAAGGTCAGCCTCCCGAGTAGCTGGGACTACAGGTGCCTGCCACCACGCCCAACTAATTTTTTTGTATTTTTTAGTAGAGACGGGGTTTCACCGTGTTAGCCAAGATAGTCTTGACCTCCTGACCTCGTGATCCATCCACCTCGGCCTCCCAAAGTGCTGGGATTACAGGCGTGAGCCACCATGTCCAGCCCATAATATTTTTCTTAAATCTACTCACTTAAAAAATGACTTTAGCTTCATCCTCAACTTCCTAAACATGAAATCATGTTTTTAATTCCTGTAAAAAATATATATATATAAAGTATATCTTAAAACATTCTTAGTATCTTCACACTTTGGGAAGGATTGACTGAGTAAAGTGCTTTACACATAGTAGCCATTCAGTTTCTGAGGAATGAATAGTAAATGCGCAAAACATAACATGAGAACCTCTTTTCCCTGTTAGTTTAGTAACTTCACGCTTATTAACCTAGAGATAAAATGAGGAGGGTGCGGCTAGAAAAGACTGAGCAAGCCCGTAAGCCAAGCCATTCATTCCTGTCTGTGAAGCATTTAGGTGTTAGATATTACTAATTACCTCTTATGCATTGCAAACTGCTGGGCTAAGAGGGGCCTATGGAACAATAAATTTTGTGGACTGCAGAGTCCCTGCTGACTTACTGAGCATCTGCTGAAACTCCAGAAATTGTGTAAGTGGACCCCCTTCCCCACAAAAGATTCAGAAAGCAGTGCAGTATACATGGGACACATCCTAGAGAAAAGGGGTGTGATAAGTATGTGTACACATCACATGGTTGTTGTTGTATTTCTCAGTGTTCCTGTTTGCGGCAGTTTAAGTTACAGATTTCTCACTACCATTAAGTGTTTTTTAGGAATGCATTGTGTACTGCCAACATAACAGAGGTCTGAAGGATTTTTCTATAAATTTGCTAATGGGAATTTTATATTTTTTAACCTAATTTTTTAGGATATTGTAAGATTACTCAGGTAGACCAATTTGAGTATCTTTAAAAAGAACAAGTTCTATATATTAAAGCTGTAGTTAACATAGTTAATAATTAAATTAATCATACTAACAAATATTGAAGGCTTTTATAAATCCATGAAGAGATTTCTGTTTTAGTTACTATACTCTATAGTTGCTGCTTCTATAGAGTGTAGAAATAATATGCTGTAGTTTCTTATTTATCATGTAAACTGCAGTATAGATTTAGGGTAGCAGATCAGAGACTAGAACAGGTGATTTTTTTCATTTGGTGTTTAATAAAGTTTAGATAATTTTTTCTTAAATCTGTAGGAATCAGTCTATGTAAGTTCAGCATGGGATAAAGTCTGTTTAGGGTTTTATGAGAAAAATCACCCACTCTTTTTTTTTTTAAATCCAGGGTTGGGATCAACAGTTGTTCTAGCATGGGCAGGGTAACTTGATATAATGGCATACATTTTTACCCTGGTCTGCTCTTAGAGCAAATTTGAAATGGTTGTTTTGGAAAATGTGCTATGAATTTCTCTCCAGACCTTTGCACCGGGGCAGGCAGTCCAGCCTAGCAAATCTTTGGCACTTGATGCGCATCTTTCATAACAGAACTTTGATGCTGAGACTCAGTGTCTTGAAATCAGCACAACAAAATGGTGCCTGAGGAGCAGTGTTTACTTTGATCATTCTTCAACTTCTGTGCCCCAGCCTTTCACAGAGCACAAATTGCTTTACCAGAGTTACGGTGCTGAAGCCCACGACTGTTTTTGTAGTCTGGTTGCTGTGGTGATCCTTAGCCTTCCATGAAACTCCCATCTCTAGGGAAATAGAAACCTTTGCAGCTGTCTCGGCCTTTTTGGTTTTGTATCTGGTGGAGGTCTTCACCAAGCTTGTTCAAGCCTGAGAGTGATCGGTTTGTGTCAGAGTAAAATACACACATGGAAACAGGGCATCCCCTTCAGGATGTGTTGTGTTAAAAAAACAAAACAAAACAAAACAAAAAACAGCTCCCTTATCCTTCTCTCCAATCATGTGGGGCCTTTGAAGTATCTCCAAGTCTGGCTAGAGTGAAGTGAGCCTTGGAGATGTTGTTGGTCATGATAGTGCTATGAGTGAGCTTTGGGAGCGTGACTCAGGAAGTGGTGTTGCCAGGTGGGGAAGAAAGAGAGTGGGGGCAAAGAGGAAGCTTAACAGGGCCTGTGTGTGCCCAGAGAGAAGTTGGTTTAGGAAGAGAATGTGGGCCGAGTCCAAGGATGCCAGCAGCTTGATGTTTAGAGGACTATGAGGAAACCCGTTTTGACTTGAAGCCTCAATGGAGGATGGTATAGACAAGAGCTTCTTTCCATAGGAACCAAGGGAATGGAGAATAGCAGCTGTGGTTTTAGTGGGTAGAAGTAATAATAGCTAACACTTAGAGAGTGCTTAACAGATGCCAGTCACTGTTCTAAGTGCTTTCGACAAATGACAGATTTAACCCTTTGACATCTGATGGAATAGATACAATTATTATCACCATGTTACAATTGATGAAACTGATGCGAGTAGAGTCTTAACATCCTCAAGGCCCTAGGGTGGGTAGGTGGAGAGCTGAGATTCCAACCTAATGCCTGGCTCTGAGTCACTGTTCTTAACCACCAGGTCAAACTGCCTGTAATTTAGAAAGGAAGGCAGAGTGACCCAAAGGATTGGGTTACGGGAGATGTGGCCAACTTAGAAGAAAATGTAGATCTTGGAAGAGATGAAATAATGCTTTAAAATGTGTGTGTTGATTCATGTATTAGTCCGTTCTCACATTGCCATAAAGAAATACCCGAGACTGGGTAATTTATAAAGAAAAGAGGTTTAATTGGCTCATAATTCTCCAGGCAGTACAGGAAACATAGCAGCTTCTGGGGAGGCCTCAGGAAACTTTCAATCATGGCAGAAGGCGAAGGGAAAGCAGGCATGTCTTATGTGGATGGAGCAGGAGGAACAGAGAGTGAAGGGCAAGGTGCTACACATTTTTAAACAGCCAGATCTTGTGAGAACTCTATCATGAGAACAGCACTAGGGAGATGGTGCTAAACCATTCACGAGAAACTTCCCCCATAATCCAGTCACCTCCCATCAGGCCCCACCTCCAACATTGGGGATTACAGTTCGACATGAGATTTGGGTGGGGACACAGATCCAAAACATATCAGTTGCTTCCTTCATTCATTCATTCATCACCAAATATTAATGTAATTCCTGTAAGTGCCAGATATTGGACGAGGTTCTAAGGTGATAAAAATACAAGTCCCACCTCATGCTCTGAGATAGTTTATGTGTACAAAGTTAGTACAAGGCAGCAGATTCTGGATGCTGTAAGAGATGGATCAACAGGACATAGGTCAGTAACATCCTCTGGACACAAAGTCTTCTATTTTTTTTTTCGAGATGGAGTTTCACTCTTGTTGCCCAGGCTGGAGTGCAATGGCATGATCTTGGCTCAACTCAACTTCCGCCTCCTGGGTTCAAGGGATTCTCCTGCCTCAGCCTCCTGAGTAGCTGGGACTACAGGCATGTGCCACCACACCCGGCTAATTTTGTATTTTTAATAGACACGGGGTTTCTCCATGTTGGCCAGGCTGGTCTTGAACTCCCGACCTCAGGTGATCCTCCTGCCTTGGACTCCCAAAGTGCTGGGATTACAGGCATGAGCCACTGCACCCAGCCGACACAAAGTCGTCTTAAAGAGCATGGCATTTTTTTTTTTTTTCTGTGATCCAATGTGAAAATACAAAACAGTAATTAATGCATTTATCCCTCCTTCCAGAAAGAATTGAGAAGTTACTTTGCTGAGTTTGTATATAGTTTCCAGCAGTAAAATAGTTCCTGCCTCTTCCTACTATAGAGCAGCTTCCTATTCTCCTCTATGCCCCAAGACTAACACCCAAGATTAAAGATGGGGGTGGGTAGGTAGGGGGAGAGACAGACAGACAGAGAGACAGGGAGAGACATTCGTTCTACTTCCAGCACTGTCATTTTCTAGCCATATGACTTTGGCAAGAACACCAATTTCTTTGCCTTTAAGATGGGAGTAATTAGATATTATGCAGAGCATTTCCTTTTGATGACAGCAGCAAATCTCAACAGGAGCCATGGATCTACCTATTGTCTTTCCTTAGGAGATGATGATGATGAAGGTTATTACTACTGCTGCCACCACAATTTTTAACAATAATCCAAGTGTGGTGTTTTTGAATGTTCATATCTTAGTAATTACTCCTCTCTAGATTTCTGATTTCTGCTAGCAAGGTAACACTGTACTCCTAAAGAATTCCTTACCAGCTTCAGGTTAATATACTTTCTAAGATTGTACTTCAGCCCAGGGGAATCCAAATGCCATCCTTTGATGCTGAGAGCATCTTAAATTGCTACCTGAATACAACTGCATTTTGTGGGGTTTTTTTGTTTGTTTGTTTTTGCTATTACAATTTAACTAACTTTAAGATGCTGCTTAAACAGAAATCCTTATTGAGATCTTACAGCCATAATAGGTTCATTGCCCAACGTGAGTGGCAAGTGAATACACTGAGACACCAGGTTGCAGCAGAGACAGAGGTTTAATTGTACAGCTGCTGAACTGGGAGAAGACTCAAATCCATCTCCCACAGGAGTTTGGGGTTGGAGTTTTTAAGGGTTTTGGGTGGGCTGAAGTGTGGAGATTGTTGACGGGTCGAAGAGTGCAGGGTAAAGTCATGGGACAGGGAGATGAAGAAACTGTGTCCTCATGCTGATTTGGTGGTTCCTTTGTGGGAGTCTTTAAACTGGTTGGTGTCAGCTGTCCCATTGGAATTCAGGATCTGCTCATGCAACTCTCAAACAAAACCCTTAGGATTCTAACATCAGACATCCTATCTATCTATAGGAGCAATGGGGATGCAAATGGTGAGAATCTAGTGCTATGTGACTTGGTTACAAGAAAGTAGGTCAAAGAGCAGCATGTTAATACTTAATTATAACTATATTTTCTGTCCAGAATTCTTGTTAACCCAGTGAGGACAGCTTTAATCTCTGACTGCACGTAGCAGGTGGAATGATTACTCCAGTACTCAGATTTTGTAGGAATTGAGTTCCTGCTATGCTTATTTTGTAAATCAGCTTCTAATGTCACTCCAGTGATTCTCTTTATTATGCAGTTTGATATACCACAGTACTGACGCACAGGCCATTCTAACAATCTGTTGTTGGTAAAAACATACACATGTCAGAATACTGGCTTACTAAACAGGTGTGTAGCAAAGCTAATTTGAAGCCCATTATAAAATGTAGAAATTAGGCCAGGTACTGTGTGGCTCACACCTGTAATCCCAGCATTTTGAGAGGCTGAGGTGGGAGGATTGTTTGAGACCAGGATTTGAGATCAGCTTGGGCAACATAGCAAGACCCTGTCTCTACCAAAAAAAAAAAAAAAAAAAAAAAAAAAAAAAGAAAAGAAAATTAGCTGGTTATGGTGGTTTATGCCTGTGGCCATAGCTACTTGGGAGGCCAAGACAGGAGATTGCTTGAGGAGTTGAAGGTTACGGTGAGCTCTGATTGTGCCACTGCACTCCAGCCTGAGCGACAGAGTGAGATCTTGTCTCAAAAAAAAGGAGAACTTGAGAGGAAATACATTTGTATAGCACATAGTTATATGGGGCTTTGGTTACATATTAGTGTTAAAAACAAGAATAAAGTGATCTGAATGGATGCATTTATTAAATATGACAGGGAATGTATATATAAAAAGCAAACTTCCCCCCATTTTAATCAATGTGCGAATATTGAGTTTCTTCAGTTTGTCTAAAATTTTAATTTCTAACCACTCTAACACACTTAATTGCCTACACGCAAACCCATGTAAAATTCTATGCCTCTAAAAGATAGTGGAATATTTGCCCAAAGTATTTTATCTTTGTTATCTATCCCTAAGGAAGAAACACGCTCCAAACGTTTTTTACATTTTACATGTTTTTATTTGTGTAACTGTTTAAGATAACAAATATTTTCTATTTTCTTTTCTTTGCCTTGTATGGTTCCTATGGATGGCCCAAGTGCCATTCTACGCTGTCTTACACACGGAGAGGATGACTATCAGGGTGGCTTGTCCCACAAAGCCTGGGAGTGGCCTTGGCATCCTGTCCAGCATACCTTCCAGGAAGCATCCCCGTCATTTGTTTCGGTACCTGGAATCTGCTTTTCTTGACCGTGTGTTAATGTTCTGTTTACTATGTACACCCCGACCCCTTTTTCTGGCCAGAAAAACAGGACAATATGACTCTGTAATTATTATTCTAGTCACATTTCATTAATAACTTTTGTTCATTCCTTCTTTTATTCCTTCTTACAGAGAACTTGTTGAGTGCCTACTAGATGTCCGGCCCTGTGCTAGGCCTAAGGATGCAGAAATGAGTGTGACTCAGTTTCTGCCCTTGAAGAATGACCTGAGGAATTTATACTGTGACAGGGGAGACAAACATCCAAACCAGGGTGTCCGATCTTTTGGCTTCCCTGGGCCACATTGGAAGAATTGTCTCGGGCCACACATGAAGTACACGAACGCTAATGAAAACTCATGAATGAAAAAGAAAAAAAAAATCACAAAAGAAATCTCTTAATGTTTTGAGAAAGTTTACAAATTTGTGTTGGGCCTCATTCAAAGCCATCCTGGGCAGCATGTGGCCGTGGGTTGGACAAGCTTGATCTAAACAGATCATTATAGTGCCAGGCAGAGGCAGAGGTAGAAACGCCAGTGCTGTCTGAGAGAACTCTGGCTCTGTCTGAGGGAGGGGGAAAGATTTTACTGGAGATGGCATTGTGAGCTGGACCCACGAGTCCATCCGGAGCACTGTGGTGCACTTCAGACCAGACTCCTGCAAGGCTGCGGTGTGTTAGTGGTGTATACAGTACCCTATTCACACAACCTATCTTAATGCCAAAGAATGATACAAAAGCGCCTGTCTGTGTCCTCAGACTTGCATCAGTAGTGGCCTGCTGAGGGCACTAGCAGCATTCCTCCACCCGAACCACCCACACATCAGGGTCTCCACTCTGCCTGCCTCTCTTCCCCGCAGCCGGGGGAGCTGTGGCTGCTCTGGGAAGCAAGGGCCTGGGTCTCTGGAATCTCCTTGCAACGGCTCCCAGGACCCCTTTAGAAGGTCATGACCTGTAGTTTCATAAATACTCTTCTGTTTATATGAGCTCTTGCCCCTCAACCCCCAACCCAAATTTAGTTCCCAGTATTTTTCCAGGGCATACAAAATATGGAGCAGAGCTTATTTCTGCATCCCATTTCAGACTTTCGTTTTAGGTTTTTTTTTTTTTTTTTTGTCTCTTTTATGGTTATATTAGTTGATTTTCAGAGCCTCTCAGGGAATCCTGAATCATGTCCTTGTTGGGGGGAGGGGAGATTAGTTTTGAAATGGACTGACAGTGTCCCTCTCAGCACATGAAGTGGTTTCAAGACAAAACCACTGGGAAAGAGCTTGATACCGTTTGACCAAGGAGAATGGTTAGTTGAGTGCCCCAGGTCAGGATGAGGACCCTGGGTGTGTGTGGGGGGGAATGTGTGTGTATGTCAAGATTTCTTGAATTCAGCACCAACTGATTAATATTCCTCTAGAAATTCAGAGAAATATAAAAAGGAAAAATTTAAAAGCTCCAAACCCAGTTCTCTAAAAATATTTTGAGGGAATCTTTTTATACCATTTCCCAAATAGTGAAGGACAAGCAATGGTGAATAAAATATCAGCTGTAGGGGTTCCTTAGACCAGAATATACTTTAAATACTGCAGCAGCAACTAAGTAAATACTGTTCCCACCAGTAGCAGTCAGTTGCACACTTTAGATCCGTCTGGGGTCAGGTTTGAGTTCCTAAAAGTCATATTGCCCAAATGTCAGTGAAATTTGAGTTCAGTGGTGGGACCCTAGTGTCCTGAAATAGGTTTGTGCCTTTCCATTTGTGCGTGCAAAGTGTGGGTGCTGGGAGACCCAGATTCAGGATGTTTTCAGTTACTACTAACATTGTTGCCAAGTGGGATGTCTCCTTACCCCTGAAGAGGGGACAGATGATGGCTATATACAGACCAGCATGTAATTTTATGGGTCTTGGTTGTAGGCACGCTGTTGGAGTTCTTTTCTTATCTTAGTGTAAACTGATTATTGAATCATCCATTTCAGAGAATTATTTGGTCTGGTTTTAGATAATAAGAGTCTCCCTGGTAGTGTTTTGGATGACTTCATTGCTTCACAGGTCCACAGGGGCTGTTCTAAGAATCAGAAATGTTGAAATGGACCTCACTGACACGTTAGCAAAATTGGACAGCTGTTAGACTAGCATATCAGTTGCCTTGCTCACTTTGCTTTTTCGTTTGTTTTAATGAACCCCAGAAGTAGGGGGTCTAACTAATTCATATTCTGAAATCTCTATGGTAGAAATGGCTTGCATCTATATTATGAATCTTGGGAAATTCAAAACAATTTTCGTAAGGAATCTTTCCATAAAGCAAGTAGGGTTTCCCCCTCTTCCTGTAATTCATTTTCATGAAGTAATTTACAGAGTTTGAGACAATAGATAGTTTTTGCTTATCAACGATAATCTTTGGAGAACCGAGAAACCTTCACTATAACAAGGTCCAGAAAAGATTGTCCTTGTTATTTTCTGCTGATAATGTGAGCAAGGACATGCTTCCCAAGTGAGAGATAGGGAGGTGGCCTTTCCACTCAGAGGCTTTGTGCTCCTTAGAGTTGTCCATGACTTTGGGCAAAGTTGTGTTCAGATTCCCCAGAAAAACACTCAGAAGATCTGCTTTGAATTTCTTTATAAAATTATGTTTGTTGCATTGCACAGGTAACTGCAGAAGACCTAGTATGAATAGGTGTTGTAGAACAGGTTAAACCAATTAACTCTTTTCCATTTAGGGGAAGAATCAGCAATGTATGAGGGATGGTGTTACATAAGGGATGTGGCAGATCAGATTTGCTTGCATTTTCTCACACCATCAGGAATACCGAATATCCAGCACTGTTTGAGACCAGCGTGGTTAGAACAGGAACTCTTGGATTAGGCTTCATGGACCAGTTTGTGGTCAAAGTATGGGTTTCACAAGAAACTACATGTGAAAGTTTTTTTAGTTCTGAGTCTTCATCTATTAAGTTCTTCTGCTGAAAGGATGACATCTTAAGACCAGTGGTGTAATTTGTAGTTTAATTAGATGGAGCCATTTTGTTACCATTGTTGCTGTTAGAACTTTCTTACTCTTTTACAATGGGGTTCTTAATCTGGGTTAATGGGTGCTTAACGGGGAGTTCATGGGCCCTGCAGTGAATGTAATTCCCTGACATTGTCTGCAAAAGTTTATGTGATATGGATGTTTTTTGTTTGGTTTGGTTTGGTAAAGAGAGGGTTCATACATGCATTAAGTTCTCAAATGTTCCACGACTCCCAAAGATTTACAAAGAAGCCAGTGGTTTCGAGACTGGTCATTGCTGCTCCTCTGAGCTGCATCCCCTTTGGCTCTACCAGCCTTCACAGCTTGCATGGTCCCAGCGTTCGATTCCTTATTACTTATGAGCCCATAGACAAAGCTGTTAACCTGTATTTTTATGTGTAAATTTGACATAGGATTGATGGTCAACTCTTTAAACTACTGTTTGGATTTCCAAGCTGGAGATTTCTGGATACTCTTTGTATCATTTCTTCATGGGATATTTATTTGCTGTAGTCTGCCTCAGCTCGGCCTTTAGACCATGAGCGCTGGACAGTGTAACCACAAAAAGCTTCAGGATATTCTTATATTTGTAACTGTAGTCTACCCTGAGCTATAATTGATCCTAAGGAGGATTTTCTTTTTCTTTCTTTTCTCTTTTTTTTTTTTTTTCCCCAGCCTGGGAGAAATTGGGCAACTTAGCCAGGAATTCTTTGAGATATTGCCGTGTGTTCTCTCTACATTTCTGGAAGCTTTTATACCATGGTTCTTTTGTTAGTTGTTTTGGTTGTCCTTTATCTTCCCTTCAGCAAGATTTACTCAAGCCGGGGAAGCATAAAAAAGACAGGTTGCTGAGGGATTAGGTGAGCAGGCGCTTGCAGGACTCATTGTCCCTGCCAAATGATCTTTTAAAGAAACTATTGGGTATTTTTCTTTGAATTTCCCAATTGTAGTGTGAATTCTTCTGTGCCAAATGGCTTTTGGGGCTCTGCCTGGACCCTGTATGCCAGAGTCAGAGATTCATCTTGGCCAGACACTGCCACATATTGAAGAGGGAGCTGTTTCCAGGAAAGCTCAGAGAGCTGTGGCTCCTAGAAATCTTTCCTTGATTGTATGAGCCAGGCCTCAGCACTTTTGACCATCTGGAAAATTTTGGACCTGAGCACCGATATCTGTCTCATAGATCTTTTTCTTCTCATTTCATGAGCTTTTATAAAAAATTCTTGTTCATTTGAAATACGTACTTACTAGTATTTTGTAGTATATATTTTGACTGAAACTTCTGCGTGTCTATGAGCTCTAAGAAGAATTGCATGCCTGAGGACTGCAAAGAAAATCTTCAGAAGGGTTGATGCAGCCCCTGCAGATATACATTACTATTCTTTGCATCATTATGGTACTCAGTAAATAGTCTTGGAATAAATAAATAGAGAAACCTTTTACTGATACATGTTATTAGTGAAAGTCAAAGTGTTGCTTTGCAGTTTTCAGGTACTCTGGAAGAAATGATGATTTCATCCTTCCTTCAGTCTCCATAGTGTGTGTGTGTCTCTTTGTTCAGTACAGTTTGAATCTTTGCTTCTGCTATTTCTATAGCATCTCCTCTTCTCAGTGGCTATCAATCTGTTTATTTCTAGATGTGGACAGCATCTCCAAAGTGTGCTGTGAGGTAGAGTCTTTACAACCAAGGAGCACATTACTTTGCTGTAGCTGTACTTGACGTCACTGTTCATCTAGTACTTTGATTTAGCGCTATGCTTATGCCAAATTTAAAAATGATCCTAGCTGTGTGCAGAAATAGCTCATGACAGTTGGAGTGTTGCTTATATTTGTATTTTTTTGCAAATTAGCCAGCTAAATTCCTTTGAACCTTTTTTCCCCCTTTAGGTAACATATAAATATATGAATTTGCTGTGATAAGTCAATATTTATTGTGTATGTTTACTTCCTGGCCTTTTGGCTAAGATCAAGTGTATTATCGTGTCTATGTTAAGCACAGTTTTTTGTTTGTTTGTTTTTGAAACAGAGTCTCACTCTGTAGCCCAGGCTGGAGTGCAGTGGCACAATCTGGGCTCACTGCAACCTCCACTTCCTGGGTTTAAGCGATTCTTGTGTCTCAGCCACCTGAGTATCAGGTGCCTGCTACCACGCCCGGCTAATTTATTTTTTTATTTTTAGTAGAGACGGGGTTTTTCCATGTTGGCCAGGCTGGTCTCAAACTCCTGGCCTACAGTCCATTTTGGAAATTAAGACATGCATTCTCAAGCTAGTGAACAAGATGATGCAAGTTATTCATAGAATATTTTTGTGGCATTGAAAAGCAGAGAATTAAAACATTATTTTGACATTTGCTGAATGCTTACCCTGTGCTAAAGCCTGGGTTTTGAAAGATAATGAAAGTTTACTGTCTTATTTATCAATGACCTGAGAGCATACTATGATAAGTGACATTGGTCATAAGTGATCCCTACAAAAAAAGGTAGAGGTATGTTGAGATCACAGTGGGCTGGCAGCCATTGGGAAAATGTGAAATAGTCCAGCATTTAGTGCTGTATCCCTGATGGTTATATAGACTCAGATCGTGGATCTAGACCATGTCATCCTCATGAGGATGCTAGCTGAGATGTACTGTTATTCCCGATACATCATTCAGTCTGTGTCTTTCTAGCCTAAGTCCTTTTTTGTCCTGTCCCTCCCTTATTACTTTATGGTTATCTTTGATGAGTTCACTCTGTTTAAATATGTGATTCTTGGGTCTTGCCTTCCCATTCTGTATGGAAAGCCAGTATGAGACAGACTGTATGAAAGTATCTAGTAAATATTTCCTTATATATCCCTTTGTTCTCCTATGTTCATGTTGCCCTGGGCTCATGTGTGCCAAGAGGACTTTGTTGAGTCCATGGTTTGCAGCTCCATTCACAGGTGCTTTTTAGTGATGTTAATGACAACAGTGGTGACCTGCAGTGGTCCTTGATCTGCTGTCAAAATTGGCTACAGTTTTTGTATCCATCCCATGGTTTTCTTCTGTTTTTTTTTTTTTTTTTTTTTTTTTTGACAGGGGCTGTATACAATCACTCTTTATTCTGTGTGTCCTCTGTGCTTCATTTCTTTGGAAAAGCCCTTCAAGCTGAAAGCTGAGACAACGAAAGCCCTGGCAGCCTCCCTTGGCAGCCGCTTTCTCTCAGCTTTTGGCACTTTTCTTTGGCAGAACCCATTTCACTTTATAGAGAGGTTGGAGCTTACCTGGAGGAGAAGAAAGTCATTTCTCTGGAGATCCAGAGGGATGACCCCACCCCCAGGGGATTTTGTTTTCCAATTTTCACCTTAGTCATTTGACCTAAAGCTTAAAGCATGCCTAAGGGAAGGTAACTTTTATTCCACCTTTGCTGACTTTTTGAAAGAAAAAAATGTGTTCTGTTTATTTGTTCTTTGACAGGGAGCTAAATCATGCTTTGGTTGAGATTAGTGTGGTTGACCCATGTGAAATAGCCACTTTGTAGTAAAAAATGGTCAAATATTGGCAATATCATCTGGTTCAACTTAATGTATCTTATTCATAGAATCTGAGCTAGATTATAGCTTGTTTCTATTGATAGTGAGTTGCAAAAAAGTATTCCAGAGGCTGCTCTGAGTGATTTTCGTGGAAAGCCAGGGCTAAGATTTCTACCCTCTTTCTGTTGCTTCCTAGGTCACACTTCACCTGAATCCCATCTCCTCAGTCCACATCCACCACAAGCCTGTCGTGTTCCTGCTCAACTCCCCACACCCCCTGGTGTGGCATCTGAAGACAGAGAGACTTGCCACTGGGGTCTCCAGACTGTTTTTGGTAAGTGCTTAAACCTCCCCCAAACTGATCCTTAGCACAAGGATATAATGATCCTTAAACTTTGCCAAACTTTTAATAAAGGCTTACTTTCATTGAAATAATGCCAGAGTCCAAAGAGTGTTAAATTTGGAGGATGCACTTAGTGATATTTGGATGATGACATAGATAAGCATTCACAGAAAGCAGACACACCCGCCCATCTTCTGTGGGCAGAGGCTGGGGTCTAGTGCGCACGTTAGAGCAGGACCTGTCGTCATACTCTGTGTGGCCTGAGCTTTGGTTTCAGCTCTGAAACCCCCCTTGTGGCATCAGGAGCCCTGTAAATATTGTAACTGGCTACCGGCTGTGTGGTCCCTGACCACAAAATAAATATGCACGGATCCATACTATTTGTATATAACACAGGCCTAATTCCTGATATGAGGATCTGTTTGTTGAGAAAGTGACACAGTGAGCTCCAAAATGAAGTCATTTGTATTTTATTAAAAAAACAAGCTGGAACCCAGCTCTTGTGGAAAGATCCAAATATTACCTACTATTTGTAAATCATGTCCCTTTGAGTTTGCCAGAACATTCAAGTGTGCTAGTTGTGGAGAAATAGATGGATTGTTTGGATGGAATTTTTTTGGTATGATATCATGTCTGATGATGAGCAACACTGCAACTTGGTAGTGGTAATTCACGTTGTCTATTGCGAGAGCTGCAGGCTAATGTCCTAACTGCAGCGCCTGAGGCCTTAAACCTCTCTTGCCCACAAGCATCCAAAACAAGTGGAGTCCCCAGTTAATAGTTTTCCTCTTGCCTCATGAATAAACTTTGCCCAGTTAATGACTCTCAATCCAGATCTGTAGTTTCTTTCCCCTGGGTTTGAAGAGTATTTCTAAAAACTCAAAGGTTCTTGTTGAATAATGTAAGAATCCATAGTCAATACAATTATTACAATAAGTACATAAATGAATAAAAGGGAGAAAAGGAAAAGCTCATCTTTATAGTAAAATGCCGACTAGTAAATATAGAAGGAGCAAAGGAGTTAGAAAATGATCATTTTGCAACCATCATAATAAAAGTTGACTAGGCAAGAGTTATCAACAGACGCTAAATCTAGCAGAGATGGAGGGAGTTCGGGAAATAGTATATTTAGATATTCTTAAAATATCTTTTATACAAATTACTTATTAATTACACATAAAAAATAGTGACTATATGCCTTGGGGATATCCCATGATACCTTAACCAAGTGATTAAAATTCATATCAGCAACATGGGTATCCCATGATACCTTAACCAAGTGATTAAAATTTATATCAGCAACGATGGATGCTGTGTGCCTATAAATGAGAGAGAACACAGCATCACTTTCGTAGTATTTTTTGCCAGAAATGCATATAACCTGAATCTAATCATGAAGAAACGCTGACAAAACCAAATTGAATGACATTCTATAAGATAACTGGCCTGTAATCTTCAAAAGTGTCAGTCATGAAAGACAGAGAAAGGCTGGGGAGCCATTCCAGATTAAGGGACACAAAAAGACAAGACACATGTGATCCTGAGCTGGATCCTGTTGGGTAGGGAGTGGGGCAGCTGCTATAAAAGACATTAGGGAGACAGTGGATTGTATTTTATATAAATAAATTATAATTGAGCCTATAGATTAAAATATTATATCAATGTTATATTCCTTGAATTTGATAATTATATTGTTTTTATGTAAGAGAATATCCTTAGGAAACATACTTAATATTCTTTAAGGTTAAGGGCTAAAAGGTCAGATCATTCAGGAAAAAAACATGTTGTATAGAGAGAAGAATAAAGCAAATGTGGCAAGGTTTTAAAAACTGATGAATCTAGTTAAAGGGTCTACTAGAGTCCTTTGTACTAGCAACTTTGCTGTAAATTTAAATTAATTTCAAAAGAAAACATTTAAACTCAAAAGGTACATTTACAAGGTGGGTATTACAATAACTTTATTGTAGCCTTTTCTGGGAATTGCAGCTCTTATTCTATATTAAAAAGGCCAAAAATCAAAAATTAGTAATTATTTAGTTGTTATTACTAGCACATTTATTTAGCACTTAGGATATTTCAGGTCACTAAATGCTCTAATACTTTATCTAATTCTCACAATAACCTTCTACGGTACGATAGTGTAGATCCCTTCTTATAGATGAAGAACTAAGAGTTAGAGAAGTTAAGTAGTGGCCCAAATCACATGGCTAGTTACTTGCAGAGTTGGTACTCAAACCTAGATGGGACCTATTCTACAAGGTGTTATGCTAAACTGTCTGCCTTCGTACTCATAATCACTGTCAGTCTCCTCTAATTAAAGTTACTTGTGATAGTAATAATGGCTCTGATCATAAAGTCATATGCACATTTAGCCCTCATACTGTAGAGCTATACTGTCCAATACTGTAGGAAATAGCTGTGCATGGCTACTTAAATTACAGTTCTTCAGTCCTGCTTAGCCACATTTCAGGTGCTTAGTAGCTATGTGAGGCTAGTGGCTACCACAGTGGGCAGGTTATAGAGACATTATGAGCAAAGGCAGTTCATGTCCTGGTTTGGGTCCAAGCAGTGACGTTGGGCAAATTAATTTCTCTAAGCTGGATTTTTCTCAGGCCCTCCATCATAGGGCTGTTATCTTGAGTAAGTGAGATCACATATAAAATATTTGTAGACATCACCTGCCGTTGCTGCTCTTATTTATTTCTAGTCACAGTAAAGAGCATGTGGGACGGGTGTTGAATTTGCATCTGTAATTATGAAATATCTTGTTTGGCTGGCCCCAGATTGAAAGGGGTTCTGTTTCTCTGGGCTATAGTTCCAGATGAAAGTGTGGGCTACGTATGTCATAGTTGTACTTACTGCTGCCTGGATTCTTTCTTCAGTCTGCCAGTCCATGGGTTTTGAGGGAAAATGTCTTACTCTTAGTTATTAATTTGGTTTAATTTTGCTTAAAATCTGGAAAAACTGCTTCTTGGTCATCAGTTTAGACACTAACAATGAAAGAAGGTGGCCGCTTTAGTAAACAATTGAACATCAACCCCATTTGGATCAGTCCCATGTAAGGAGATTGCAGATCAAGTAATGAGCCTAAAATTACCAACACGTGGGAGGCAGCATCAGGCGAAGTCAAGGATTTAAATTCCAGGACACCTGAACTCTGCTTTGTTGTCCAGCAGGCTTCCTTTAGGGAAAATGGTTTTTTTCCCGTCTGCACATTTCTTCATGGCCTGGAAGAGACGATGGAACATCTGTTGTTCATTCACGTTCTCACATCAGCAGACGACGAGTGATGCAAGTCCTTGCACAAGCTGGGCCACTCTCCTTGGGCAGGCTTTTCCCTTCCTCTCTGTGGCCTGAAATGAATTTTAGTGTCTGCTCATCTCCTTGACAGCCTTTGCCACAGAGGGTCTGGTGATCGATAGAAATCCAGTAGTGTGTTCTCTTTATCCGTTTATATAGTTAAGAGTTAAAGTTTGGGGATAAGATAACTAAATTATTTTACATAAAGTGTTCATCAAACACTTCAGAGGGCCCACGGGATCTCTGGAAACTCAGGCTTCACCGTTTTCATCACTGTCTTCTCCGAGGTTATCCAGGAGCTTAAGGAGCTGTGGAAAGCGAATGGGACTCTTCACTCTCAGTCCATGATGCATGTATCCTTGCCTGTTTCCTGATATGCTGCTGGAGGGTTTGCATTTCTGTCTCAGAGCTGTCTGCTGTGTACGTAGAGTTACAAAACTTTTAACTTTTTTTTTTTAATAGGGCTATGAGAAAAGTTCAAGTAATAGCATCTACTCATTTATCAGGG